>NW_026782358.1:600000-926853 GCF_031769215.1 Ylistrum balloti
ACATTCATTGCCAAAGTTGATCAGATTTCCCCTTAGACTCATGAATTTAAGGATGGACACTACAAACTCTGGTTAAAATGTCAGACAACTCGGACCTTGTGTTACAACGTCACCGATAGGGACAGTTTACCACTATATATTATACTAAGCTTAATGATTCCATATTGTAAATTTAAACAAAATGTCTTGTTTAATTTTCAGGGGAGGCCATATCAAAGGTTTAGAAGCCTAGCCAGATTTCTTGTTGTACTTTTACGAGCCTGGAGAATTCACTCACAATCGTATGTTTTATATATCTATATTGTACACCTATATCCTTAGGGAATGATATGCTTTTAGAACTGCTAACTCTAAATTAATCATTTGTCAAAAATGTTTTTGTCACAAAAGAAACCTCCTGTCGGAGCCGTAATTTTAACCCCCTGACCGACATAATGAAACGATGTCCAGATGTTGTTTTTTTTTCGAATATTTTAAAAATTTGTTATCCCTATTTCTGAATGTATTCCTATTTCACTTGTACTAGAGAATAGAATATTCGACAAGCACAGTCTTTTATTATATTACTATTTTCTTTTGGTAGCAACTTAAACATTTTGTTTTTGTCTTGATGGCGTAGCTTTATTCTTTGTGATTTTTCACATCACGAAACTTGTAATTTTTACTTGTGACACCTCCATTTTAGTGAATCTGTAGTTTATTCTAATTGTTCTAAATCGTGTGATCAACAGAATCCTTTATAGTTCTTTTTTCCCTACAAAAATCCTTTATTCCACAGAAATATTCATCTACATTTAATTTCCCCCAAGCATGTAGCTATTATTTGACTTTCCTGGTTACAGAGTTGGTGAAATACTCGGAAAATTCGACACGCTGGATGCCATGACAAATACAGCAGGGGCCTCTAACCTGCTGTTTGACATCACCGAATTCAAGGCATCAAAACAGGTAGATTCATCAGTTGATTTAATTAGAACGGAAGAGTTTTTGTAAATGTTGAAAAGTTCTATCAATGATATTGCTTTGATTTAGTTACCGCGGGAGGGACGTCAAGACAGAAACACATCACGTTTACGTTACAACATCGTTTTACGAACAGGATGTATTTTAAACGAATGGGAAAATATGATAAATGTTTTCCATAATTCACGGACTTTAACTTCCGACGGTTTCAAAAGTAAAATTCAATTATAAGATCTTATCTTTAACTCGAATTTATGTCCAGACATTTGTATGAACAACAGAAGGCTAGAAACAGCACATTATGCTTGTTGCACGCAAAGTAAATCAGTCTCACGCCTGCAGCATCAGCGATATCTGACACGAAATTTGTAAACAATCGATGAGACGGGGTTTTGTACGCAACACGACATGCCACGGGATCGAGAGCCATCCGCGTACAGGTTAATACACTTATAACAGGCGATAGGTTTCGTTTCAATCAGTGACTAGACTGTAGACAAGAAAAAAACATTCACCGTTTGTCGCGTGGACAGTTGTTTGATAACATTTGGTCTTGGGCTTACTCTGGCGATTTTTTTTCTTAAAATAAATGAGACAGCTCAGTATATAAATATTGCTTAAGACCTTTTATTATGATGGTCGTGATATCACGATAGACAAAAACCTTTACGGAGCTCCATACATTCCTATGCCGTAACTTCTTACAGTGTAGTGTTGGAGTCAGAAGAGCTGGAACAATGCTTAGATAGAGACGTGTGAAAATTAAACATATTGTGAGCATACTATACATTTCAACACACAGATGGACATACATTGTAATTACAGATGGACATAACGTACTGTGAGAATTACACACGGGTGAACATACGTTCACTATTGTGATGAATATATCATGGAAGTGATATAGTGATCTGAAGACCGAAATACATGCTATCGACAATGGACGTTGAATTGACGTAAATACCAGACTTTCCTGCTACTTTTAAGTTCCATTGTTGAAAATACAAAATCATAAAATTAATTTCATTTGACTTGAGAGATAAAGGGATTAAAACTTGTATCTAAGGAAGTAACAGGCGATCCATTGACTCTCTAATATGCAAACTAGTCATCGGGAACTTACACTTACAATTTCAAAACATAAATAAGTAAATTAATAAAAACGGCCTTAAGTATTTGGATTATAAAACGACGATATAGCACCTTCAATAAAACACCCAATTCCTCATTCATATTTACAATCAAATAACCTCAGTGAGAATCCGGAGTGGGTAAACGTAACATGCAATCAAAATAGCAATGCTTAGAATATTTAAACTTATATCGTTTTCTTCAGTCTTTGGTTATGCTTTTTGTGTGAATATGTATATTTCTTGATTAGATTTGATTTGTACCTGTTTATTGATTTATTTTTAAAATGTGTTTTAGTTTAAGTATATGATCTATCAATATTGAGGAAATTATTGATAAAATATGCAAGATATTAAGTAAAAACTGTGAAATATGAACAAAACGTATTTGGAATTATATTTGGTTTCATACATGATATAAGAGAGACAGCTTGATGTGATACGTAATAGACATTTTGAATATAAAGAGATACTCATTATCAATTTATATCATATTATCATTTAAATTTTGTCTCGCCCACCAGTCCAGTGTGTCGAACGAAACAAGAAGAATACTTGAGAAACGACCTAAAGAAAGGAAAGAGGACGAGATCCACTATGTAAGTAAAACATAAATAAGATCACAGAAACGAAAAATCACATGATCGAAAATAAGACGGAAAATATTAAACAGGAAAATAGTTAATGTATCCGGTGTTTGTCTCTGTTAAATCAAAATGATATCCAAGTTCTCAAGTTCTCAAGTTCTTTATTACCTTGAGTCGTGTGACTCATTGGTTAAAGCAAACAACACATAGACGATTTACAAACATATAACCATATACAAAAAACACAGAAACAACACAAACCCGGAGAGAGTAATTCTTATAATTTCAATATTTGGTATTTTACATTTTATCAATGATAATTGGGTTATTTGAGGAATTGTGTAGTTGGTAAACAAGGAACTTCGACATTCTTCAATTTGTCCTAAACAAGGATACTCTATTACATATGTCTCTAATTCCTTTAATCGCCTCATGGATTAGGGGTTACCTAATATACTTACGGAACGTCGCTTGTGGTATTCCACAATCAAGATATTGATCTATTTCGTGATAATAACCAGGAAAATGTATTATCATATCCTTACATACTTATTAATGGGGTATATTAATCACTTTGTGAGTACGTCCGTGCGTCCGCAATGTCGTCGGGAACAACATATTTCATGAACCATGAACCCATGGACAGATTTTGTTCATGTTAACGCCATGCCATCACACCAATAAGGTCTACTGCAATCGGTCAAGAATAAAGGTCAAAGGTTACCATTTACCATAGACTTAAATAGGACGAAAATGTATTTGCCAAATTGGAGTATGGTATAGACATTGTTAAAATAAACCATGTTTAGTAAATATAGGATATTTAACCGTTTTGTCATACACTTAAAATGGGAAAAACAAATGGGGAAATGAACGAGGTTTCCGCACAAGAAAACTGCTGAAATTACGTGAAGTTGGCAAGTTATATCATCAGTGGAAAAGATAGTGATGATTGAAGCTTTTAGCAAATTGTTTAATTCATAAAAAACATTTGTTCCTGATTAAAAGTATCTTGGATATAATGAAAACTAAGCTTTGATCTGAAGGTTTTACGCTGTATGACGAGTGATTGTGTTGTGGTATAGTTACAGACAGCACTAAGGAACTACAAATCCATAGCTGAGTACCCAGTGAGGATGCAAAAACTCATCGCACAAAGGGGCTGGCTTGAGTCGTGAGTATTACGTACAAATTAACATGTTAACACATGTCACGAATGTAAAAAAATCTTTTTTGGTTACAAAAGATCCTAAATAGTCTTCTTATTACATTATCGAAGTCCTATCAATGATTGACACACACCTATATATACACCATTTACACAAGGACGAAGAGTTTATGTCCCAGATTACTATTAATAGCAATGCTTTAGAAATATAATCACTTATACCCATTATAGTACCGATGACATTTATAAAACATTATTTTAATATCTGTAACATTGTTTTACATATATTGCACTCTAAAATTTATTGTGAATCTTTGTCACCAGATACGACGCAAAACGAGTTATCATAAGAGAGGGTCACATCGCTCGTGGGTTTTACTTCATACTGACTGGTGCAGGTAATTATGCCACAGCCTTTAACTGTATACTCGTTTTCGTATCATTTATTACACAGCCAGCATTTACAAGTAAGACATATCATATTGGTATAGTTGTGTAACATTTAATACTTTAAATCTTATCTGTGGTAAAACAATAATTCCATAATTTCTTCTAGTTCACCTGTAAAGTATTCTTTCCATGACGTCCTTGACCCCACTGACCTTGATATTCCAAGGAATTGATTATAAATAACGCTTTAGTAAGGAAGCGAATCGACCGTCCCTGATACTCCAGGGAATTGTTTTTCGACAACGTTATTGACGCCATTGCCCAAATGACTTCTTTTTTTTTTACAGATAATTGAAATGCCGCGCGTTAGCTTCATGTTGAAAATGCAGTGTACACACCAGTAAACAAGAAAATATTTCTTTCATTGATATTTCAAAAGCATTTGTTGCTTTATTTATGCTACTTAGAATTAAGAAATCATCGTTCATTGCACGTTATACGCACTGACAGGACAGCACGACAACTGATGGTAAACAGCTTATTCCAATTTTGTCTATTACAGGAAGCAAACAGAAATTAGTTCCACCATAACATCATCTTTTTATTACATTTTTGTGAGATGTTTTGGAAAATTAACATTTTCATTCACACATTGCTTTGAGTTTTCTATTTCATACAAAATAAATTCTCAAAATTAAAAATAATCCAACAAACGTAATAGCGGATTCACACTAATTTTTCTCGCAAGCGTACAGCGATCCGGCTTCTTACGCGTCACACGTTACGTTTACCGAAGTGTAAACATCAATTTTGTTGGTAAGGCCAAATAAGGAATGTAAATCGGAAATGCAAATATTACCCTATCATTTTTTCACATACAATAATGTAGATGACGTTCATGAAACATAATGATGATCAGCTGACCCTATTTCTAATAAATTGATTATAAATGCTGTGCTATGGGGCGAATGTGCCAACTGACTGTTTTTTTTTTTTTTTTTTTGTTGGAATGGGTTATAAATGACAACAATAAGTCAACGAATCACTTAAATTGAATCGATTATCGACGACAAAATAATATGGTTTTCTACAAAGCTCAAAACTGTTATATAATCATCGTCATGGCCTTTATCAATGTTTAATGATAATTATACTGTGCTTCATATTTTTCGTTGAAATATTGGGAAACGATATGTCAATACTCATATGATATGTAGAGAATGTCGCAATTGTGAAGTTATAATTATGAATTACCATCACAAATATCAAAATACGATTTGCTTGAGCAGTAATTGAAAGTTATATATTTGCAGTGAGGATCTGACTTTGTGGATAAATTTGATGTTTTTGTCAGTTTATCTATTCTTCAAGGAAAGTTAACTGTCGCCTTTTTGTTGTAAGGATAGTTCTCCCTTTGTCTGAACTAATTAGCTTTGCAATAACATTCATGGAAAAAATTAAGCGGAACATTTCGGAGGAATATTACTACGTTTTTCGACCTGCCTGAAACTGAATACAAACACACTTACTTATCCAATACCATAATGCATGTGGTCAAGAGTACCGCGAATTTGAACGTTATATGATCACAGAGTTAAGTTTCAAAATGATTCAGCGCTTAACTAAATATCTTCTGAAAGGATGTATGACTCATTATCTTTTTTCAATGATTGCATAATGCACGTATATATTAATGTTCAGGAGCATTTAGCTAACTCATTTAAAAAAAAAGTCGTGCATTCGGACCAACCTCGATTAGAAACGCTTTCAATCTGCCGTTTATGTACCTGAATAACAATATTTCCTGAAATTTATTTGCTGTTGCGTTTCAAAACAAAATACCTACTTTCATTCTCCTTTTCGATCGATTCAGTGTGAAGCACACTGATCTCTTCCTGTAGAGCGGATGTTGTGATTACATGAGTTGAAGTGTTAATTGGCTGTTACAGTTATTCTCGGCAAGAACTGCTTGATGAACCAAATCTCCGTATTTCATTTAATTTATGGATCAATGTTATTTGGTCGCAGTTGATTCGATATTTAAGGCCAGTTCCCAATATCACGATTTCCGTGTCAGATATCGTTAAGCGACAAACTCACGTTACAGGGTTTCGAGAGATGCAGATTGATGAAAATTATGATTTGCGGTTGTCATAGTGATATATCTTTGAGCGATATTAAGCTGAATGTGTTTGATGCTTAATAGTTTGGATGCTGACTCTGTTTTGTATACCTTGCTCTGATTTGGGAACGTTCTTATTTGGATTAACCAAGATTTACATTGCGGATGTCGAGGATGAAGCAAAGGTCGCCTATTCTTCCGGAACACCTGGTCCTGTTCTCTGTGTACATTTTCATAAGTCTCTTTCTTTTGAAATGTTGTTAATTTTTCTTTTGTCATAATGTTCCCCTGGTTTTATTGAATTTGAGATTTTATTGTGATTCTGTTCATATTGTATTTTCTTTCTTGTTTTTTTTTTTTTTTTTTTTTGTTTTTTATCCATATTCATATAAATGTGATTCTATCGGAAACAGTAACAGTGCATTCTAGCAACAATATTGCGTTGCTCACCAGGTTGCATGGCGTTGTAACGGCAGCATTGGCTTGTGGAAGCTGTGGACAAAGATGTCAATTAACTTCAGGTTTATACTGATCCAACTAGATTTGTTGTTTTACATACTGAAGATCTATCCATAGATGCTTAAAACATTGATATATGACCGAGTATGAGACGATTAACAAATCTTTAAATGTTTTATTGTATATATGTCCGTTTGTATGGACATCTGCTGAGAATGAGTGTCTCGGTTTCCGATTTGAATTTATAGTAGCCTGATAATGAGAATGAGTCTCCGTGCTGGTTTGTGTTAACAGCTGTCGTCTCGATGTTGGATTCTAAGACCAAGCAAGCAAAGACAGTGCTTTTTCTGAACCGTGGTGACAGCTTTGGGGAACAAGCGATTATAACGCAGTCCTTACGACAAACTACTGTCATCTCACGAGAAAAGATAGAACTTCTTGTGATGGGAGACACGGTAAATAAAATCAGCTATGTAACGTATTGGCCTCGTCCGATTTATCTTTTCAGTTCTACTTATTTTGATTTGCTACTTTATATTTGTTTTATGCAATGTATATTTATCATGGAATAAGCAGTTATACTATAATGTCAGGATTTTTTTTCTTTTTTTTTACATCACTAGAAAATAAATTCTTAGTCAATTACCTCATGGAATAATGAATAATAAATCAACTTCATTTATCTGACTGTGGAGTGCCAGGGGAAACCCACGTGGTCGGGCAGGTGACCCCATACCTTTTTCAAGTCCATTCCGGGAATCGAACCCCGGACGGATGGATGAAAGAAGAATACGTTACCACGGCACCACCCGAAGAATTAGACTTATAATATAAACGAACAATTTTATTAAGTACGCCATAGAATGTATATATGAAACAAAAATGTAGATACGAACAACTAACGTGAAACGTGTGTTATATATTTGTAGGATTTTGTTGACATCTTCATGTCTGGTGGCCTTCAAGATCCTAATGATCCCTTCCTAAGGTATTGACAAAATCGAACTACACGCGCAGTGTTTACAAATGTTGAATTATGTCTATATAACCTATTGACACATACATAATCTTCAATTTCCCTTTTTCAGATCTATACCATTTCTGGAAGACTGGCCGATCGAAAAACTTGCTGAACACCCGAAGAAAGCAATACTGAGCTATTTCAAGTAAGATATCATCGCTAAGATTTGTTAGATATTTAAGTCTTTCGCAACTGTGAGTTGTATAGCTATCGTGATGATTGTATTTTTACAGTAAACTTTCCTCCTCCCGATAGTAACATTCCACCTTAACTCACCAATGTTTCTTATATCTAGGTTGCTCTGGTATAGATGTTGACTATTAATATATTTATAACACAGAAGAGATCGTTTCAAAGTAGAATTTAGTATAATGTTAGGGGAGATTTCACAGAAATGTTACACTTAGATATTGTTGGAGACTTTACATCCAGGTTTCAAGAGAGGCTTTAGGTGAAGTTACTTCTCACAACAAAACATCAACTTTGGTATATCATGGTTAGATTTATTAAAGTTAACCAAGGAGAGTGTTCAATTAATCAACAGAACTAGAAAAATACAGACTCGTTATTAAAAAACATAGATTTATCGATTCAATTCATATTATGACGTTAAACTATACATTCCTAGGCGTGGGACGATCCTTGTACCAGACAGTAAAGACAGTGAATGGCTGTTTGTGGTCAAGTCGGTAAGTTTCTGTTTCTTTTAATTACTGTCTCATTAATATAAGGTTTCCTTCTTGTTGGAACACATTATCAAGAATCTACTACTTTCTCAGGTTTATATAATGATAACATTATATACCGCGTGTATATAAAAAGAATATTAACTCGTGTCTTTTTGTTTTTGTTTTTTATTTATCTAATTTTTTTTACACATTTCAGATCATTTTTCATATATATATTACACAGTTTATGTATGATGTAGTCTTGTTGCACAACGCTTTATAAAGATATTTTACTCTATGAAGTCCTGACATATTTTAATATATGCGATCAAATGACTTATAGAAAAAATGTTGACATCTTTACTGGGTTTCTAAAATAATATTTCGGTGTTTAGGGAAGCTGCAGTATATTCAAAAAGTTGGAAAACGTGAATGCAAGAAAGTACAGAAGACCTACACGAGCTCTGGAGTACAGAGAGAAATGTACGTAGCTTTCGTAACAAAATGCACTGTCTTGTAATTTGACAATCACTCGTCTTTGTTGAGGATTAAGTAATAAAATTTTGTCGTTAACTTCTATGTCCTGTTAGTCTTAAAGTTCTTGATATGTTGGAGTTTATTGATATGATGATGATGATGATGATGAAGGTTTCTTATCTCCTTGACTGTGCCTGTCTCCGAGCAGAGTCAAATCGACGTGTGTCGATTCTCAGGCGACATGAGGGGGGAGGGGGGGCTCCCTTCATGGGTTGGAGTCGTCTGGGAGTTGACTGTTCTGTGATTTGGAGAGGACTCCCTGGTCTACAATCTTGTGGTGATGTGTCTGGACTTCCGGCGGTGGAGGGGGTCCATGTCTTCTGTCCTGACGAATCTCCAGGTTGTCTATGATTTTTAATGTTGGTTATGGGAAATTTAGTAGTCCTTTCCTAATAGAATGAAAATGACATTAGGCCGAATGTTTTGTTAAATTTTGGCTTATTCGGGCTCCTGGGCGGCGTTAAGCACCTACTCTTATTATCGATAAAAGGAGGATCTTTTTTATTGCGACGTTGGACAATTCTCACACAGGTTACTGTTAGAAGTCCCGTCCGCCGGACTGTGATTAGTTGTTAGTTTGGTGATGTTGTGAAATTTGTTATTGTACGTCTCATCAGGTTAACTTTCGGATCACACTGCGGGTAAACTAATCTGCTTTTCAAAATGTCTGTGGCTTTCTGTATTTCCATTCTGGTCCTTCAACATAGATTGATTTACCTTTCCGACTTGTATCTAAATGTGCTTTATGTGTTTGTTTTAAAAAGGGGATATTGTTGGTTTTATTGCATATTAATAACGGACATCGGATTTATATAACAGTATCTCCAATAGGCAACAGGCCATTCGGTTAATGATATATCGTTAACAACTTGTCAGTTGTCAGAGTAATAATGACAATCATGTGCAATGTACATTTTTTGCATTATATAATAGTATAGGAGAGATACTCGAAAATTTCATTGATCATTAGAGGATAAATGTGTATGTGTGGATTACAGAATAAAACTCAGCGAAGCGAAAATGCATAATGTTGAAGTTTATACATAGTCAGTCAAGCCTAGCAATAAGAACATAAAAATGTAAGAATTAACGTGTATAAGTTGCAATAAATTAGGAAATTAATGCAGGCTTAAATACATATATATCTTGTATATAAGACAAAATCGTGTAATCTATGTTTGAAGTGGTTGCGGCAGCAAAGAATGACAGTGTGATATCACATGAAGATCAGATAACACTTTTACGGGAAGATGAAATTAAACGACTTGAGCAGAAAAATCTCTACTTCCGCTTTTATGCCCTGCCTGAAATAAACATTGCTACTAATGCAGCCTATCAAGAATTAAGGAAACTGCACTTTGAGGTATATTCTTACGTTGATTTCATTTAATTTATTTTCTCTACAAACGATATCATACTTTTGATTAAAGGCATAATTGGGATTGGAAACAAATATTTTCCGTTTATCATTTTGTTGTAGTACAAATTATCATCATTATTATTTTGAGAATGCACGGATGACAGAAAACAAAACTTTTATCATCTTTACTCTGTCTTTTTCTTGCCAGCATATCAACCAGAATAGCGTTACGCGAGCGTTAGGTAACTTAGGAGCAATGTCTATGCATGGTGGCGACACAGAATCCGTGGTGACTGAGGCCGAGTCTAAATACAGAGAACATGCACAAGAGGAGGTTAAAAATTTCCGGAAAAAATCCATGGCCAATCTACACAATTTGGTCGCAAAGGTAAACATCTAAAATATGAACGGGAAGTTTTCATAAAAAAAAAATGATAACTGTTAGCAAATTTTGATAACATTCAATATCAATTGAACACTATATAGTTACAGAATTTGAAACTTATTCGCATGTTTGTTGTAGGGTCCTTACCTGAAGCCCAAGCAACTGATTTCTGATGACGGTAAATATCACATTTTTGGGATTTGAGATTCAAATTAGGATACACCTACTTCATTTCTTTTTATATGTAAAAAGACCAAAGAAAAATACAAAAAAAAAAAACAAACAAACAAAAACAAAAAAAACAAAAAAACAAAAAAACATAAACAAAAAAACAAAAACCAAAAGCGAAACAAATGCAGCTTTATTGAAATAGAAATAACACAATATTTTATATATGTGAATCTCTCAGGTCACCGTCCGCAATCTACAACGACATATGCGGACGATTTTGAGACCGAGGTAGAGCGGAAGAGGAAGCAGGTGACCATCAGATCGGACACACCAGATGTAAGTAAACGGAATATCATTGTTAACTCAAACCTTATAGTCACGTAGATACCAAACAGAAATATAAACTAAATAAAATGTCGAACACTCTGGTTCATTGCATATAGGAAATCTCCTCTTTATTTATCTTTGTTAATAATTGCATTTAAATTCTATTGCAATAGAAGAGAATGTTTTGTTTGTCTGCCTTTTTTTCTCTTTTTAACGATGTTGTCCAGTCCTCAGTCTTTCAAGGATATCAGTGCTACCGTTTCAGCACAGACAAACGTCATCATTGCAACGTCTTTTCGTTTTTAATGTTGACTACAGTGTAACGGATCAACGACAATCAATCTTTCTCAATAGATTAATTGGTTAAAGGTTCCTCGTCTACGTCAATGAGTATCGATCCTTTTTATGGATTTTTCATTCATCACTGAAGCAGAAGATGCGTATCCTTCCGAATCACATGGAACCTTTTCAAAGATAACCTTTAATTGTTTTTCTTAATTAATCGATTTCGCTTTTGAATTTAGTTTCTCTGTGTTATTTTTTAATGTACTTACTACTGATGATTTAAATGCGGTGTCATACTACCTTATTTGGAATTTGGTCGCTATTACGGATGTTTAACATATCAAGTCAGAAGCTATTAATTTTTTCACAGAGTATGCCGCCGGCACCAGCGGAAGACCCACCGACATTTATTGAAGTAAGAATTCTACAGAAAGGAATGTCTTTCGTAAGTATCTCCACAATATACCATACTGCATTGCAATTAAACTCCATAAAGTGTCTAGAATAGAAAACTGTCGGTATATTTACATACTACCTAAAGATGTCATCTTGTGTTAAAAATATTATAATTATGACGTCTCTGTTTTACAGGGAGTGGAGGAGTTGGTGTTTGACAATCAGCCAGGTTTCAGTCTTGTCAGCAATGGCGTGGAGGTCATGATGATTAATAAGAAGTTCTTCCAAGAATATGTCAACAATGACATGCTAGTCAGGTTGAAAGAGAGGGTATGCTTAAGTAAACAGACTTATATCTGATAATATTGAAAAAACATAGTTTTATTTATCATGGACAGTACCAACCCACGTATCAAATTTCCTTAATGTAAATGCATTTGAAGTAGTTGTCAGCACTTAATTGATTCTCCTCATTTGATTTTCAGTATATTGTTATTATTTACGACCGATCATTGTTAATGTACATATGCTTTTCGTATCCTAGAAGTCTTTGAATTTACTGAGAACATCCATATTATCCTAGAATATTACACTCGCATTATGTTCTACCATAATGAAATACTTGAATTAACGAGATTGATAAAATCATTAATCTCCTATTTTAATGGTTTTAAGCCACTTGATGATGAACCTGAATTCCTTTCTAGATTTTCATACTCTTGGCCCCTAATATGAGTAAAGAATCCAAGAAAAACGGAACAGATATATTTTACATTTTCATTGTAGACATATCCGTATCCTTCCGATGATGACCTGAAAAAGAACTTGGAACTTCAGTTGTCTTGGGACCACCACAGGAAAGCGGAGGTGAATAATACTCTTAGGGATATCAAGCTGAAGCGTTGCACACCCGGTGATGCGAGGGCAATCTTGGATATTCCTGCAGAAATCAGATAATGAGAAAATATCAAGATCAACCGTGGAGGGATTACAACATTAATTTGAAATGAAGGTTCATAACTACACTGGCAGTGTGAATACATTTACTATCTACATATTAACAGCATTTGTAGAGCGACAGTATTTATATACGTACTTATTAGTGATAACATAATAAATTTTATGATAACAGATCAGACAATGGTTACCGTTGCTACTCCCATTCGATAGAGAAGGCTAACCGCAATCCGCTTAGTATTCCGGGATGAAAAATAATACAATAGTTGCGAAACCTAAGTACGTACTTAAAGGCTGTAATAGCACAATGCTTTCCTTGCTGATCACATGTACAGCAGAAGAGAACACCAGAATGTCCAAGGCGACCATAAGTAGCAAAGTACATTAGAATCCAATAAATCAGCAATTGATTCACATTGTCATATTCATATTACACCTATAGTAACCAACCAGTGGAATCAGGTGCGTTGGACTGGATAACGTTCGGGCTACAGGTGCAGGGACATGTAGACAAACAACATAATACTTTGAAATGTCTTGCTGGCGGGCAAATAGTGTCTTTTACTTTGATTTGGATGTATATGGTTTTATCGAAAGGCATATTTCAAAACTGGAACTGTACTCAGGTTTGTCAACAAGACATTAGTTTAATACACTTTTCGCAAATAAGTCTATGGAAAAACAATGTATCTTTAACTACACGTTCATATACATATAAAAGACACACCACAACGACAATTAATGCCTAAGCAACGACGATTTCTCGTTCAAATGTGTTTCGTTTATGAGCAATCTAGTCTGCGTTTATATCCGTGAAAAGAGGAATCCTGACAATACAACTATAACCTCACGCCGAAAGATCAGAAGCAGTTGGTTCAGTCTAAACATTTTTTAAAAAATATATTGATATTGTCATCAAAATCTTGTTTGACGTATTTCTTGATTTGATGACCTGGCACATTTTGGACCGGAAGCTTGGCTGTTACTTCGTTCCGCTTTACAATATGGACGGGTCGGGAATATGAATACAATTGCAATCAACCATAAAACTAATTGATTTTCCAAATAGTAACTTACAGTTATGTCAGCTATACTTCTTATCAAGTAGCACCTGTTTAAATGATTGCATGTTCCGTAGGAAAAGTAATGCAATAGTTTCCTCATTGAAAATGTAATCCGTTTTAAGGTCAATGCTAGATTGCCTGTGGTAGGCTCTTCGTTCATTGGGTAGGCGCAACACTACCTTTCAAAGTGTACTAAGTATAACATTGTATATTATCAAAAACACATTACAATACCCTAGGTAAACACTAATTAGGAACAGTTTGGATCGACCAAGGGTTTCTTAGTCTATCGTGTATAAACTCACGAAAGCAATATGTGGAAATCATTGTGACATTGCATTTGTCTGCAATATTTCATTATTCATGTTGACCACACAATCACAATATTTGAGGATTTGGTTTTACTTTCTTATTCAGTAATAGAGAAAAAATAAAATCAGAATTGATCAAGTATTAAAACTGATTTGTCAAATACTGAAATTGAAATAAGATTAAATCGTGAAAATAGCAGTAGCGACGTCTTAAATAATGCCATAGAAGATCGGATTGCCCAATGGTAACTCACTAGGTTCAGATTTAGGGGTCCCAGTTTCGTAAAATTTGCCGTAATATTTTCATGCAAGGCAACAGAGGATGATTTTAAAATATGCAACTCTGAGGATAAAGCTCTGATGAATTACCATTCACTCTTTTAAGAGAAAGACGACAATTAAAAGGATGGATTTTTCTTTGAAAAATAAGAACAAATCTAGACAACATCAACATGTGGGCATTATCAAAATCGAATTCAATAAATTAAAATAATAAAACAAGAGGGCCACGACAATCGATGAGTGGATGGACAAACCAAGGAATTTGCAGATGGTGGTCTGACAAATTTGACGAATTCCCACGATGATGTTTCAGATCACATTTGACATAAATCCATTCAAGCATTAAGGAAGAATAGCAAAGCATTGCCTAACTTCCCCATTTAGGACCCCGCCTCCCAGATCCCTTGGGGTGGAATCAATTTTCTGAATTTAAGAAGTGATAATTCACCTACAATAATATTTCAGATCAAATATAAAATTTTCCCAGGTATTAAAAGGAGAAGCGTTATGAAGCAAAATATTGTCTAATTTCCCCTCCTGGAGCCCCGTCCCTGGAAGTCATATCAACTTTCTGAATTTAAGAATTAATTTACCACCTCTACTTATGTTCCTGACAAACTTTGAATGAAATCCATTTAAGCATTCAGAAAGAGTGCCGTTTTGAAGCAAATTATCAATTAAATTCCTCATTTGGGGCCCATCCCGAAGTCCCTAGTGGCCGAATCAGTTTTCTGAATTCAAGAAATGATTCCCTACCCATAATGATACTTCAGACAACATTTGGTTTAAAATCGTTCAAATACTAAGAAAGAGTAGCATTTTGAAGCAAAATGATTGACTTACTTTCCCGTTTGTGGACCGCCCCCAGGTCCCTAGTGTCCCTTCGGGTCAGATTACCTGAAAAAAGTAGGAGGAGAATAAGACCAGGTTTTCTGGAAGAGTAAGCGTCATCTGCTTCATCTTCGGCACCCCCATGTAAATCTTGGTCAATCCAAAATATCAAGATCTCAAATGAGAACAAGTTATACACCAATGAAACCAACAGGCAATCTTCAAAGACAATTAAAGGCAAAAGCTCTAGGAAAATTGGAGAGATATTGACAATAAAAAATATCAGCATGTCCACGTATTGGGTGATGCTAGAAGGATACTTAGATACGCTCGCTAAAACATGTTATTCTTGAGTCTGCTGAAGGAAGTATCTTAAAAGCCATTCTTACTTTTAATTGTTTAATTGATTAGTTTGATCATTTTGTAACACTATGACGTGCTTCCTCGGATAACGGCATTCCATCTGACCATGTTCAATGGCAATCAGTGTAAGGACCAGGAAACAGGAAAATATCCAAATCCTGTTATAATCGGCTTCGTTGCGATTGTGATCATTAAACCGAATGACATTGCTTCGCGAATGCGATCTAGATCTTAATAAGCCAAGAAGTATTCTTATATTCTTTCTCCTTTATATCGTTGGTATCGGAAAATCTTTGTTCTACCAGAAACTATATTTTGTCTATATCTGTAAGTTCACTACGACAGACCAAAATGTGCTGCATGTCTGTTGTGAAGACTAAAACAGGTCTTGCTTGGTGGTATACATTATAAACATAGGTTTGATAAAAGACATAATGAAGGATAGAAGGTTATCATACGCGTCACGGGCTTTAAACTGCTTTGCAAATTCAATATCAACATCCATGTTTAATTTTTTTTTAAATGTTTATATCTGCATTTGAGTGTTGTGGTTAATATGTTGCCCAACACAAAAATCTTATGTTCCTACTTAATGTATTTGTAATCAGAAAAAAAACCTAGAGCTCAAGGACAAGGAAAAGGAATAAACCAAAATTCTCACACGTAATAGTTAAGAAATAAGCCACATTTAGTGCATTATTAGTGTGACTTTGCATAATTGCTATGTTGAGTAGAATGTGTCATTGATAATCACATATTTTAATTCCGCTCTTAGAGACCTTGTGTTACTGGGTTAATAGTAAAACCACCGTATTAATATCCCTATTTAAATATTCTTTTGAGTATTGCAAACGAACACATAATAAACATAGAATGCAGTGGATACAATTAAATATTTTAAAACAAGTACATTTGTACTTTTAAAGCTTTTTATATATTACTCAATAATACTGTTTTTATTTCCTAATTTTAAAAATGCAACCAGTAGAAGACATGTAAGCATACGAAATAAGGCGTTTTTCATAAATTTCCACTAGATGCACCACGATATCTTGAAAACAGAATTCTACATGTAAATATATGCTTGACAGATTTAATGTAATAGATCAGAATCCATTATTACTTTCTGGTATGGAGTAAAACAAATAAGGAACACGTACACATATTTAAGTGAGCTACAGACATCTTCGAATTTGATTAAAAAAGTTTTTGCTGGCTTGCAGAATATTGGTGACAATTTATGCAACCTAGAAGTGGCGTTTGTCAAGTTTCGGATTTTGCACGTATTTAATTCTATACGATTCAATCAGTAAAACGTATGTTCCACGACGGCCTGCCAAGACCTTGCAAATTAGATACACAGCTGTCAATAGTCCTTTGCCGTAATAGCAAGCGATTTTCCTCTACAGTCCACTTCTCAAAATGACATTTCGATACATCGAAATGAGCGACGTGTTAATCTAGGAATTAATTTGGCTTCTTTTGAACGATTTATTGGTATTCTCTCCGATTTTTCCGCGACTTTATTAAGAGCTTGACGATAATAACCGAAGGCTGTTCCTGACAGCAATTTTATAAAATATGACCACAACTGTTTATCAATGCAATTCTGTTTCATAACGTCACGAATTAAACCGTTAGAACCTTTACTCTCTGATCTAATAACCTACATCCCTCTGTACAAATACATTTGTCGAATTGCCGTCAGGAGGAATAGGACTCTTTGCACTCTGCATAAGATTGGTTTCTAGAAAAGCACTTATTTATGTAAATATCATCGAACTAGGACTTGAAACAAGAAAATTCAAGGATAAATTCTGGCATTTCTTTTTACTAGCATTTTGACACATTGTGACATTTTCTGGAATGTTATATTAATTTGAAATAGGATTGTGTCACTTTGAAAGAATTCGTTTTGTGATAAAGAAGACGCACTGCAGTGATGATGTTTGGATAACAGTGGCTACATGTTTGATTTTTAATAATTTCTTATTTACCTGGCGGATCTGATGACCGCGCGTCATAGTCAGTGTTTTTATTTAATATTCGAGTAATGTTATTTTATTTTATTAAGTCTTAATCTTCAGTATGGAAAACGAGAAAATTACTTTACCACAGCAAGAGAAAGAACCTCAGCAACAAACTGCCAATAATGAAAGAACAGGTCTTACCGCTAATTCCAGCGGCCAGTCGCCATTGACCCCAAACGCTCGTCCGGTGGAAGTGAAATTGGATCCGTGTGATGTCCGTGAAACTTGGAACGACAAAATAGAATTCATCCTGTCTTGTATTGGACAGTGTGTCGGGCTAGGAAACGTGTGGAGATTTCCTTATCTCTGTTATAAAAATGGAGGAGGTAAGCTCACGTAGATACAATACTATAAAGAGTCATACAGATATTGCATTAACACGACCGCGAAAATTTCATCCGTTAAATAATGAGATATGTATGTATCAACATCGTTTTAGATTCAAATTGCGAAATTTAAATTTGTTGAAATGTTATTCGGTCGGCGATGAAACAATTTTGCGAAAATGTTGACCTATGAAAGTTACCAGCTATACGATAACATATTTAAAAGTAGTACAATAGAAATATCCCTTATGTTTAATACTTACGGTCAGTGCAGCAGCTGGATGATATAGATTAATTATCTGATATGCCATATCAATCAATTTAGCCAATGTTCCAGTTGATCGGTAATTAATTGTTTATATCACTCGGGAAAAATATATATCTCTTTTTCAAATTCCGAATACATCTTTTTCATAAATATGTTTAACGAAATCGGTGGCATTTAATCTTTTCTATCTTGTTTTAACATATCAGAAGTTACATCTTTACAAGGGCGCAACACTGCACTTCCTGATCTATATTTCGGACATCTTTGTACGCATGAGGTATCCATGGGACGAAACTGATGGTTAACATAATTTAATTCAATATCTTAAACATTGAACTGGTATCGAGATGTTTTTCACCTCTCCTGTACAATTCTTACAGCAAAAATAAAAGTACTTGCATCTTATCGTTATTAACACATGTCTGTATATCCCCAGACAATAGGTACTGATGAAAGTGGGGTTTTCCCGAAGAATAAAGTTTTCTTGGTTTTACCGAAAGAAACGAGCGGAATAGGGAGAATTTTTCATGTGAGACATCAAACGAGCTTATCTTTTCTCTGTTCGTTTTATTTTTCGTGGTATGTTTTTTTCGCGATTTTCTTCCATATTCAAAAACAGTAAAAATTAAACTCGAAAATAACTTGACAGTTTAACGGAACTGTGATGCGACCTTTAATAACACCATAGGCTTAATCATTGCATTTATCTGGAAAAAAACTCTCAGATGTATATGTTTATGCAGTTTGAATCACAAATATATATAAAATTACTAAACACAAGACTTGTCATCTGAAAGTGTACTCAGCTAAGGAAATCTTTTTATATCAGTGACAGTATTTGTTCGATCTTATTATTATTATTACTATTTTATATGATGATGTTAATGTAATATATTAAACCAGACATAATAGGTTAGTAACAATCATTGATTTATTTTGTACTTTTCATGATAACTGCTACATTTTGCTTTTAGATACGATTGCCTATACTAAAACGTATAAAACAGGATCGCCACAGTGCAAAAATGCTACTGACCAGGCTTCTACTAGTTGTGACCCTTTTCTGAAACGTGTCTTTGTATAAGTCACTGAATGAAAATGACATGGCTGTGAATTTGAGATACATTATAACAATGAATGTATGGTTTTTAAACGTTTTTTCATATTTGATGCTATTATATATAATGTCACCTCGAATGCAAAATTAGCAGGTCTTGCACGTTTTAGGAAATCTGATATTTGTAATATGAAACATGTAGAAAAGATAAAACAAAGCACACATAAATTATAGTTCAATTTATTTGGCTATACTATATATTTATGAATTTGTATTGAACGGTGCTAATTCTTTGTGTTTCTTTGTACAATCTTTTATCAATCTATTGAAGGGAATGGTGATTGATGTTCAGGTACAATAACATTTTCTGAAGCATTCATTTGATAATCTGTTAAGAACTTTTAATTTCTAAATATTACCGAAGCCGAAAACATATAGGGAAATCGGTGTTTCAAATGACTTGATAATTGAATTAATTGTCTTTGAAAACACACCAATTTATAAGAATAGATTAGCAAAATACAGTAATTATGGAAGTTGCCTTACACAAAATATCGACGTATTTCTTAATAAATCTCTTCCGTCTTTTTCTTATAAACTTAAGAAATCTGAAAAACTTATTAGACATTTTCATACCTCTTGAACGTGCAGTGCTCTACCGTACATATAACTTCCCACGTTACACTATAAACTCATGAACATTTTATACCTTTGTATGTATCTTATTTATTTTAATTCATTTCCTGCATATCAGCCACAAAGCACATAGAATTATTTTATATTAGCTAAAATCTAGATCAAAGAGATCAACACGAACATTGCAAGTAGAATCTCATATGTATGACAAAACTTTTCAGTATTGTACTTTGGATCTACTTTAAATGACAGTAGATTTCCAACATATTTATATAATAATAATTTAATTCGATATATATGACATTTCACTCGAACTCTTCACATGAAACTATCAATAGATTAGCCTAATCAGACGAGAGGATTAAGTCAAATATACATATTTTGTGTTAAAAAAGAAATGATTGTACAAAAGACAGGAATAAAAAAATTGGATCTGGTATGGACATATACTGAATTATGGATGAGTTCATGCTGCTGTTGTGTCCTCCTTTGTCTCGTCAGTGTGGAAACCCTTGAAGTAACTAAAGAATGTGAAAATTGGTCTGATAAATATCAAAGATCATCTAGATAAAGAGGTACATTAATCCAACAGTTTGATATAAGAGGAGGCATTCTATGCTAAAACAACATGGTAGAATTATTTCTAAATGTTACATCGTATCCAAATATTATCAATGTTTATGTAAGTATATCTTGATCAGCGAAAAACTGCGATGTGTGCCACTTTTATAATGTTGCAAAAAAGTCCGGCCAGTCGTTCACACATTGAACTTCTGAGGGTAATCATGGCTAATATGAAAAACCTTATAACCATGCAGACTACGTGTGTAAGGACAGGCCGTTAAGTCCGTGTAATATATTCATGCGACAAGTGTGATTTGTCATAATTTAGGCAAATTGGTGTCATTGCATTCTCTATAACAAGGCAATGCAGTGATATTATTCGAACTATGTCAAAGTGTGGGATTATAGATAGTCGAATTTATTAATCTATGTTTAGAAATGAATTACTAAAACACCAAAATTATATCGCGAATTACTTTCCATTGGAGTGAACCTAAATGTCACTAATTTTTCATTTGAAAAACCACTCAAGTCATTCACACGTTCCAGTTTGAAATACAATGTTAAAACATCCCACTCAACCAGCCAGCGTACAGTAGACTGCTCCTTACCTAAACGACAGTAACATAGACATGAACGTAAAAATGAATCAACCTCACGAGGTAGAGAGGTTGACTATTAATGACAACGAGTTAGTGGTGGAAACTGTGTCTAACACTGGGGATAAGGACAAGCGAGAGGCATGGGCCGGGAAAGTAGAGTTCGTATTAGCCTGTGTGGGTTACTGTGTTGGATTGGGCAATGTATGGAGGTTTCCGTATCTTTGCTACCGTAACGGAGGGGGTAGGTATTTAAATCCATCAAATGAAATATTAGTAACGGATTTGTCAATGTATTCATAACAATATATTTGAAATCATTGTTAATATACATTCGATTGTACTTCTGAAGTAAGATACTCCTCAATAACTTGATTCATGACATGTTTTAAACCACTTACATAAAATATGTAATTAGAAAGAAGGAAATCTATGGTTACAATACAACTGCTAAACAATTTCCAAGATTAATTTACTGAATCCTCAAAATTTATGACTGAACTTGTCTAATAAGATATCATGTTTATACAACTTAAAATAAGAAAAAGGTACAAATCAGGGATATTGAAAAACTGAAACTGTTGATATTAACATTAAATAAAAAATAAACGAAATGAAGGTAATTACTAGTTATTGGCATGTATCGTCACGAATTCATTTTCCCGTTAATAATTATGACTTATTCAATATCATGAAGTAAGTTAACAAATACATCAAAACGTGATGACCTATATTTAAAATGTTACGTATAAACGTGACTATATAATACGAGCCTCCCCATCGAATCATACATAAATGCCAGATAAATTTTCCAAAGGTGAATATGGTTTCGACAAGAAATCGACAACACCGCAACTCATTGCTTCTCACTATTATATTTGTAATATCGATTTAACGCAATGAAGATATCGTTTCCTTTGAATTGTTGATAAATATTGAAATGTTGTATAAGAAAGTCCTATAAAAAGGTATGCTAACTCCACTCCTTCATTCCCCAAGCCCGAAACAGAGTCTGTAGATCTTATTCAGATATTAAGTCAAACTTCAGTCAATTTCCAGGTACATGGAGGCATAAATTGAGACATAGAAAAGCATATGTAAAGGAGCAATCTTTTTTTTTCATTATTAATATTTCAGTTTTTATACCAATGAAAAACTAATTTGACTGTTAACAAGCCGGCTGAGAAGTATCAAGTATCAATAGACACTCTGGCATTACCTACATGAAAAAGAATAAACTCAATCTCCATTTACGCGTGCTATACAATTTCTTCACAGGTGTGCAATTACCGAACATTCCAATAATACATGTATACAATGTATTATTATGTTCATAATGGAAGACATAGGGGTTTAAACAAAATATCTTTCCGATGTTGTTTCACTTTATTCGGGAACTCACACAAACAAATGAGCCCTGTGTACCTTGCTGCTTAGTTTGCGTTTTGTTTATAAGAACAAAGGTCAGCTGATGAATAACTTGCTTACGTATACATTGTCGATGAAGATATTGAGAATGTAACTGATGGTAATAATCAGATTGTAGATCTCCAGATAGGTAACAAAATATCGCAATGTCTAATGTCAGTCCGTCGCCAGTTAAGTCATCATTATGAAGGTCCGGGTGTCATTGTCAAATACTAGAAACAATATAAAATTTTCCCAGTCTATAAAAATCAGCTATCCAGTATATCGAAAGAATTTGAACGGACATCAGAACGTATGGATCACAGGTCCAGACTACAAACCACGAAAGAAGGGGCGTTTTAATGACCCACCATATATGTGGGCTAGTAAATATTACGTTTCTTCAGAATCAGCTGAAATCCTAGAGAGGGGGTCTGTGTATAGAAACAGTTGAGATCCTTACTCTTTCTTTACCTATATTTGTATAATGCTAGTGAATTAATGACCTGTGGTGGTCTTGGCTGTGCCATGAGAAAACAAACAGTGGATACCCCCACTCTGTAACTCATTGAAATCCGTCGGTTTTATATACAATATGGAAAGTGGATTTCCAAATATTATGACGCTATCTCATGTTGAGTTAATTAAGTTCACAACGGTTCTATATTTTATATTTAAGCGGACCACACGATTATAGTGACGTCTGTTTCTTGTGAAATTCATCCTTGTTAAAATTTCATAGGTAATGTTGAAAATTGTACAATATGCAATAAGACGCACATTAAAAGTGAATAATACCTTTTAACACAAAATTAGAACTAGAGCTAAACAACGAACCAAACTGCATCATACAGCTGTTACGTCTGTAAAGACTTGTAACCCCTGTTCCATATTCAACATTTAAAGAATGGACCTCAGAATAATTCGACCCTGTTCGAAATTCACCTTTGAAAATAGACAGAGGAATATTATAACTGTATTGCCTATTGAATTAATCCAGTGCTAAACATCTCAATATTTATCTTTGAAAGGGAACATAACAGTGAAATGACGTACTTTCCTTGTTTTCCCATTAAAATGGACTTGTTTCAATATAACAGTTTTTAAAATGTGCTTCAGAACATGATGTGATCCATCATGTTGATTTAATCATGTTCACAACGGGTCTATATTCATTGTTGAAAAGCAACTCTGGAATATCAATGCGTATTTCCCTTGTCTTATATATAAAGCGACAATGTATTTAGTTCCATATTCAATGTTGAAATGGACCCCGCAAAAATATGCTTCTGTTTTCTTTTATGTTAATCAAGTTTACAGGTTGTATGTTCAAAGTTGAAAATTGAAACCAGAACATTGTGACTCATATCAGTGGCTTACGTCGAAAGCGCTTATGGGTATATGAAAAACAATTTTTTGAAAACCTTTGATAAAGTTAGCGAAATAAGAATATTGTTATTCATCTATAACACGTCAATTCACTACTCCAGACGATAGATGCAGGGATAAATGTAAATGTTAAAAGTAATGAGCTGTCGTAGGTTCTGTCTTTTGTGTATATCTCATCGCTGTATTATCAAAGGATGGAAAATCATGGAAGAATAACCAGTTTGCCTTAAATACTACCATTAATTCACTTACTGAAACTTTGCTTGCTGATAAAAATATTTTGTATACATAACCACAAATTCTAATTTCTGAAAAGAAGTGCATGTAGTTAAACTATTGTATGTATTTGATATATTTAGCCCTGCACAGAATGAGGATTACAGTACAAATCCCTACTTATCTCCACATTAGTTATTTCAATATTGTTCATCGGGACATGTTTATGTTTCAGATATCAAGCTCTCTCTCTTATATAAATACACAACTCCTTATGTTTTGTACTGATATTTTTTTCTTATTTCAAAACATGACAGGAAGAAACAATAGTGATTTGATTTACAAACACGTTATTGCCACCATTCATAGTAAGTTAAGTCTTTTCCAAAAGTTTTCCTTGACGCTGTATTTCGTAGATAAATATTGTACATAAAACCCACTAGTTCTATAACTACTTTTAACTTTTATTTATGGACGAATGAATTCACGGCTTTAGATCATCCACGAATTAACAGAAAATATAGCCCCACCAAAAATAATTATTTGAAGGCAATCTATAAACAATTTTTACTTTTATTTGATGTATTATCCTTGATATTTGTGAATGTATCAAGAATACATGCCAGTAGTAGGAATGTCATGTGTTAAAAAAGTGCGCTTTTTAAAAGACGATTTTCAAAATCCAATCCTATTTGGATAATTTCTCATCCAAGTTATAGCAAATGATAGATAAACTGAGCTACATTATTTTTTAAAAACTCTATATTATTAACGGACACATGTCAAATAAATAAATGCATTATAAAGTCAACATGCAGTTTTATCATGGCTTTGCGATCTACGTTTGTGCTCCCATTTTCTCATTAAAGGTTGTGTATAGTTCTGGATAACTTGCTGACTATATTTGAAAGCTGGTATCAAAATATCATCATTGTGTAATTCAGCTTTATCATATATCTAGTTATATTCAAATGCTTAAAATGACCATGACTGACCAGCTTTAATATATGTTGTACACAATTTCTACATCAGTTGAGTGGTAATATCAACCTATAAAAAATTTGAAATGATTTTGAATTTAAAATTGTATCTTTCATAATCACAGAGTACCTAAAGATAACTTTTACGACAAATTTAGATAAGAAACATTAAATATACGTGATTATAAGAATATACTTGGATCATATATTAGTGAGTTATCTGTCCTCAGTTCTAATGACTGCTTTGTTAATAAGCAAGAAGGGTATATGAATGACCAATCCTCCGATTTTGGCCTCTGATATATTAGTATTTAATCTAATTGTTTCTATGACAGGATTTCTCAACTTGCTGTTTAGACAAAAATAGGAATGATCTTCATTTACAACTACAAAATGTTTTTGCATAACCTTTGTTACCTGATAAAACCTTTTAAACGCCGCGTAGCCAGTTCCAAGATCGTGGTCACATAATTAACTCTAACTTTCTTGTTTGTACCTTTTTATTAGAGATTTTTTTACACATAGCCAATTTGTTGTTGTCATGTAGTGAATCATATCAATTTTTGTTTTTATTGTGGAGAGTGGTTTGTCGTCCGTCTGCCCGTAAACTACTGATGTTATCACGTTTCCTTGAGAACCACCCACTGAATCTTTTTCAGATTTTATATCTAGGTTTCCCTGTGGTCTTTAGTCTTGCTCTGCCATGTTTCGGGACTAACAGGTGGCCTTCTAGGATTTTGATAATAAGAGTTTGTTATAACTGTTTCTTTTATCAAAAGTTTACAAACTTTGGTATGTGCTTGTCATGCGTTAAAGCCCCAATATTCACAACTTTGCTAAACGATTGCAGGGGAAAATAATCTATTTTTATCGATATCGGTGAGTTGACACATTTACAATATAATGTACGCCCTATTCAAACTATACAGCGAGTCCTCGATTTATTATATACTTGTATTCTACGTGTGATATGACGACAGCATAGAAGGATGCAGCACTTGCGATATCGAACTCTACATGTAAACTTACCTGCTCCATATGCCCAATGTTCATTGTTTTCGTGCCGGCTTTCTGAAGTTTGAGTAACATCAACTAGTGGGACCAACTTTTATTTGCGAGTTCAGCGTATTGTGTGTGGCAATTCTAAACCAACAAGCGTCAGCTTTCAATCACCCATTTTTTCATTAAATAAACAAACATCCAATTTTGTAAAGATCAGTGATAACAACACTCCAATATATAAAGTTAGCTTTATTTATTCATTTATTTAACAGGTTTATCGTCCGCTATTAACCTTTTCGCCTTTTTCAACATTTCAGGAGGTGTGAAAAAGTTGACAATCAGGTTATTATGCATACAAATCAGTGTCTGCACTCAACGTACATAAGCTGATAAATATAATTCGTTAATTTAGATGTTCCATGCATGATCATCGTAAAGTCCATACTTGTTGTAAAGAGGAGACGCTTACGAAAAAAATGTGAACGGAACTGAAGAAATTGGGAAAATCGATAAAAAATAACAGAATAACGCATCCTATTTATATTTAACATACAATATGCAATGAAAACAAATAAGACATAATTCATAAAGTTGTAATTTTCATTACATCAGTTTCCAGTCTCTAACATGATCGTCGTGCATAAGCGCACTTTTTATGAAATACCTTATTCCCCTCTTCCCTCCTATTCTTAAATACCCCCCTCCTCAAATACCCTTTCTAATTTTGTCGTCCACTTTTGTATACTCGCTCCGTATATAAACTTTATTTATATCAACATCAACTTATACTAATCACTCTTCTTGTAAGCGAGCGAGAGGTCTCACTGTTTGAAAAAAACAGAGAAAACCCAAATCCGTTCAGGGAATCATAGCCCGGTCGGCAAGGAGAAAGAAGAGTGTGGTACCACAGCGCCACCTGACCACTGCCTGATGATGAATGCAATAGCGTCTAGTTAAAGAAGATGACGGTGATGACACCACGGAGATATATCTATGTCCGTGGTAACACAAAGGTGTATGTAGATATGTCGGCGTCTGTCTTGTTAAAATTAAAACAAAAAATAAAATAAAAAACAAGAACAAAAACAGGGTTCAGTGATATCATGAATCATGCAGTTTAAAATGTTGATCAACATGCGCTCATTTTTAGGCAGTGCCGATTTCATGTTGATCTAAATTTGTTTCGATATCCAGACATGCTGATATCGTCGTGCTTTTTCCACATCAATGCTTTTGTTGTAAGTAATAGGCGGCAAGACTACCACAATCAGTGTGTTTGTTAACTTAAACATTTTTCAATATAAATCAACATTGTATATTTTTCATATGCTATGCCGAAGGTCGATGCTTGTATAGCACCCTAAAGGTTTTAGGTCAAATAGGAAATATATATCAATTAAAAGTGCATGCATTTGGACATCTTATTATTATGTGAAGTTATGTCAAATGTGAAATGTCAAATTACTATTATCAAAACAAATCCCCCCCGATCTGACCCCGATTGGGTACATTTTCCATGGCAAACTTTCACCGGACTACCTGTGACAAATTGACTTTTTCCAGGGTCCATTTTCAAAGGCTGTGTCATCACCGCGGTTCAAATTTAAACCTTACACCGGGTCGCTAAAAAGGCGGAATCATGTTTGCATTATTCCAATGCATGACAATGTATCGGTGTTACGTCCTGTCACTGTGAAAAGACGATATATCATCTTTTAATACAAGCGGTATTTTTAAAACTGAAATTACTTCAAATAAATAAAAATCTAGAACATAAAAAAAATTCTGAACAATTAGTTAGAAGTTAATGTTCCTTTACGTTCCAATACAGGTGCATTCATATGTGGCTTATTGTAAGAACTCCAGGTAGTGGTGCTGAATACTTGTACATTGAAAGTTTTCTGACAAAGTATGATGTAATTACGTACTAAATTTGTATTATGAATTGTCACTTTCACGTATTGGCAGAAACTTTGTGATCTGTTTTCTTCATGGTATAAATAATCCAATTTCCATGAAAAGTATATTTTAAATTAATTTTGCTTCAATTAAAAAGTAAAGCAGTATGTACAGCTTAATATTTTGTTTTCAGCTGCTTATCTAGTGATAGAAAAAAATGAAGTTTCTCCTTTTTTTTATAGATAATTAAAGTTTCTTCCTTTTTGAACAGGTGCCTTCTTGATACCTTACCTCCTGACTTCTGTATTCGCTGGAATACCTATGTACTTCTTGGAGTTGTCATTGGGACAATGGCAAAGTACTGGGGGCCTTGGTGTCTGGAAAATTTCTCCTATATTCAAAGGTAAGGTAATAAATCAGTATTAAACCCACTCCGTAAGAAGGATTTATAAACAAGGCAATGCACTAATCAATTTCAAACTAATAATTTTGATTTTGCACAAATTTTATACACGCATGTTATTAAGTTGGAAATAAAGAAGCTATTGGATAGATTACATAATATACACAAGTTGATATAGATCTTCTCACCAGTTTTATTAAGAAGTGTTTAACTGTCGTAAGATACATTATTTCGATCAATCTCAATATCTACTACTAATCCATTTGAACTTTTGACGACTGAATGTAGAGTAACCATCTTATACAATACAAGATGAAGTATTTGAGGAATCATATCTCCCCAACCATGACTCTCATATTGTCATATGAATATTTTAATTTGAACATGACGAAAATACATAACAAATAGCTTGCATTACTTTTCTGCTCTGTACCTATTTATATAATTCATACTTTCGGAAGAGTTAACTTCAAATAAACAAGAATGGTCAAACGCTGACCAACCATCATTATACCGCGCATGGTTTTTATTACCTTTTTTTTTTTTACACAGTTATTAATTTAAGAAAGGAAAGATCAGAATCATATGTTGTGCTGACTTATGTTTACCATAATTCTATATTATTATGGGAATTACTTCTAGAACACTCTTTAAAAGCAAGCAAAAGCATGGTCTTTACGATGTAGATGTCTTCACTCTCTGCCCGCGGAATACCTTTTATACACTCATACAACAGGTAAATTGAAACAACAAGTAAATAACAACACATGAACGTTATATTCCAAATAGAAATTCAATACAACTAGTACAAAATATAAACGAAATAAAGACTTACACGGTAACTCCGAGAAAAGGTTCGAGGAGAATAAGATCAGGTGTTCAGGAAGAGCAAGCGTCTTCAGATTCATCGAGGAAACCTTCTATGTAAATCTCCAATGGAAAAACGGTTCTGATGACATTATATATGGTTTGGAGAGACTAATGATATAGCTCCTTTTCAGGTGTTGGGTATGCCGCCGCCGTTATGGCCGCATGGCTAAACATCTTTTATGTTGTGCTTCTGGCCTGGGCACTCTACTATCTGTTCAACTCCTTTACGAACATCCTTCCCTGGTCTACGTGCGACAACTGGTGGAACAGTGACTTCTGCAAGTCCGAGTACGATCGCCAGTGGTCATTCTACAACTGTACCAATGGGACGTTTTGGACTGAAGCCAATACAACTGTAAACGGAAATGTAACTGCTATGGAATTATCGCATCCGGGGTTTAACTGTAGCGCCATGCCATTTACATCCCCTGTTCGAGAATACTGGGAGTGAGTTCAATATCATATCTGTGACAATAAAGACTCATTCTATAACCGATGGTTTATGTAAATAAGGAGAATGTTTAAATCACATATGTATGTTTTGCTTGTTTCCTGTCTATCATGCTGGTTTAAAATAGTATGAACCTGCTTAATGTGTATAATAATCTGTTTTATCAAAACAGTTTAACATGCACGTACAATCATAAGGGCATCTCTGTAATAACAGCTGTTCCTCACTTAAATACTCATAATGTGCATTTAAGACGACAGCTTTTGTGTCTTGCCGAGAACGAGGATCACGGATCACTGTCGCATAAAGAATTTAACATTTTTGCTCAATCTGGGGTTTAAAAAGATGTAAAGTATGTATTATTTGAACAACGACCGTTGTCTATCTTTTTAGACGACATGTTCTCCAGGTTAGCCCTGGAGTTGACGAGCCAGGTCCTGTGCGCTGGCAATTAGCTCTTTGTCTTCTCCTTGCTTGGGTGTTGTGTTACTTCTGCATCTGGAAGGGTATCGGTTGGACAGGAAAGGTAGGTACCGCGCCTATGTATATTTCATATGTTTGATATATAGAAATATCATGCTACTTTAATTAATAACTACCAGTACATTAATTTCCATGTGATTGATTAGACGACCGAAAACAGAAAAGCAAATCAAATATTAATAATATTATGATAAAACTACGAAATAATTACTTTGGATAAATATATATGTATGATCACTTTTGTCGGTTATCTTTTTTTATCTTTATTCCAGGTTGTCTACTTTACCGCCATCTTCCCCTATATCCTGTTGACAATACTCCTCATCAGAGGTGTTACACTTCCAGGGGCATGGGACGGTATCCGGTATTACATATATCCAGATGTTTCGAAACTGGCTGAGTCAGGGGTAAATCGCTCATTAAAAACTCAGTGAAGATAATCAGACTTTTAAACATATGATGACTGGTAAATTAACAAGTTAAATGAATTAATAAATAATGTATTAATGAATAAATTAAATTAATAATATTAGTGAAATATATAAGTGAAAGTATTGATAAGTAAACATCGTCAAATACAATACTTTTTGCTATTACTGACCTAAAAACAATATTAACATCTAAATAAAGATTGAATAAAAAATCATTATCAATTTTTGGAAAACATCTGTAAATAATTTTGAAATGTTTAGAGATTTAACATTAACGCAATCGGATATGTGATGAGGCTGTATTTTCTCATTGATGTTGTAGGTTTGGCTGGACGCCGTGACTCAGATATTCTTTTCCTATGGCCTTGGTCTGGGCTCGCTCATTGCATTGGGCAGTTATAACAAGTACAACAACAACGTCTATAAGTAAGTATTTTCTTATCACTGTCCATTTCGGCTATGTCCTAACACCCTGCACCATTGTTGACACTCACCACAGCCATCTCAAAATACAAAAAATCAAAGTCATTTGTTTTTCTTTTTTTTTTTTTTCATTGCAAAAATATGAGCATGGTCATATAGTAGGTATGTTTCAGGATATCAGAATGACAGAGGAATAATAGACAAAGATAACTTCCAAGTTTTGAAGAGAGCAATTTCTCATATCTCATTCTGCACATGGTTAATGAGTCAAATGATTTTCATTTCGTGATATGTATATATAATATATATGTAAATCAACGCTGTGAGTCTATGTCCTGTGAATTAAACACTAAATATGTTCTAGGCGTGTATCTACAAATATAACACCTGACATTCTACATTACGTTAACACTGTTACAGTGCTGTGATGGAAATTCCGATCATTCACGATAGCTAGCAAGGCAAATACAATAAAAACCTCATGAAATAGTTTTTCCTGTCTAAAGTCTACAACACGAAATCGTGTTCTGTTTTATGAGCAAATAATCAGCTGACATCGTGTGTTTATCACGGTGTTTATTTTTTAATGTAAACTTTACTAATTGATTATAAAGCTAAATTTGTGTCCACCATATTCAACTTAAATCACATATTTTTGTTGGGCTCTATTTTCGTAGATTTTAAAAAATACACTTTTTCATTAACAATTGATTTCGCGCATAGATATAACATAATACATTAACTTATAATTATTTTGACAGGTCATGGAAAATAAATCCCCCACAAAAATGAGTAATTTTACAGTATTTTGCTATAAAACAGCAGTCCTTATCACATAATTATTGATGGAAGACCATAAAACGATCTGCATGCTAATTCGAAATATGAAAGTATATTACTGATCAATTTGATATCTCTATATCTACATAACAAATCACATCACAAATGTTATTGTTCACAATGAAAAAATACTATAAACATGATCTATATTGCACCAGCATAATCACACTAGTGGCTGGTTGACTATTTATTAGTCTGGAACACTTTACCTAGATCGATGATGACGCGATATACAGGTACACCAGTAACAACCTACCTTTTATCTTTAGGGACGCTGTACTCATCTCCGTCCTCAACAGCGCCACTAGTATGTTTGCCGGCTTCGTCATATTTTCTGTCATAGGATTTATGGCCAAGGAACAGCAGATGGCGGTTGCTGATGTAGCAGTCTCCGGTAATTTACCCTTATCTGAAGCGCAAAAAGGATACTTTAAGTAGCTCCGGGTTAAATAAAACAATACTGAAATATTTCTGTCATATACGATCCTTCTTAAAAGATACAAGAAAATGTAATAGGTAGAGGTAGTAAGATTAATCACTTTAACAGTTTCAGAATCTTTTACTTACTAGACTCTTGATGTTGTTATATAATATGAACACTCATTTCCCATTTACATTCCATGTTAGAATACTATGGTCTGAACGATGCATAGTACAGCAAATAACAAACTAAAGGTTATCATTACATTTTTGCCAATGAAATATAGTAAATATAGTAGAAAGCTTATATCATCACTGGTAATGACATGACTTTTCCAGTGATGATATGACAATGATATTTTTGACCAACCAAATCGTTGCTTTCATGTCAAACAACGCACTAATATTTCCCGAATTTCGCTTTATTTTACGTTTGGATAGGCCTTTTTTTCGTTTATTTTCTTTTAAAATGAAAGAAAAAGATAATTTAATGTTTCCCGTTTAATATCATATATATTTCACTCTTTTCACAATATCATTCGTGAAATTTTTAGATAATCTGTCATACTTGAGAAATATAGATGATATTAAGCGGGAAACTATCAAAAATACTCTATATATCATCCTTAGTTTTGCCCCAAAACAACTATTTATATAACTTTACTTCATAGCTATGGGGATAGTAACTCATTTTCACTGACAAGAAATATCTCAACAAAAAAGGCGAGTAAAAATGGCTATTCCCACAGAGAGTGACAAAATATTTATCCCCAAAATATTTAGAAATTTCGATTATAGGATAAGACTATGTACTACTCACAACCTATCATAAACTCTCTATATATTTACTGAGTTTAGCAGACCAAAAGTATACAAGCAAGAAATAAAACATTTATTTTTTTTTTCAAAAGGGTTGCAGTGGGTGTCACTGTTATATAAGAGATCTGATAAATATTTAAGATGTGTGCTTAAGCTGTAGGGTCTAGGATCTTCATACAAATAGTTATAGATAAGGGTCATAACTCTTAGAATCCATGAGGGAAGGGAAATAACTCCTACAAATAAACATAAAATTAGTCTCTAATATTGACAGACAACAAGATTAAAGTCACCATGAAATCATAGCCCTTAACCATGAATAATTGCGTTTTAAACTGTAAATCATAGTGGAATAGCCATGTTAGTCTGAAGGGTCAGTTTCAATTCTGGGAAGTGTCTGATAGATAATGGATCGCTGGCTTTGTTGGTTCCAAGTGCAAGGCATCATTAGACTTAACAAACAGCATGCATTTACATATAGCCCACGAGTTCGTGTGGCGGTGTAGATCTCGTATTTTGTATGTAGCGAACAACAATTTTCCTCCACTTCTCACCTATAAACCTATTGTCAACATGACGCTGGGGAAAAGGACACAAATACACATGATAATATCACGAGTGCACACGTTAGTTTCATACAAATTCGAGATCGAAAACAAAATTTAGTCAAGAACACAACCAGTTATAGAAATAATTCAGATTCGACAATTAAGTCAACATTTAGATGACTCATGTGTTATAATAAGTCAATTTTAAAAATATCCTGTATGGATCAAACAGGTTTGAATGAAGAATTCTCACGTCATCCAGTAATATCGTCTGACGTCCCATTTTCCTGGAACATCTACCAAATTTGATCGGAAACATCTCATTTTCAATGGACAAGAAACCGAATAACGAATTTCGATGAATAAATGACTGATCTGTTGGGGCCATTTTTGGAAGAAGATTAATGGGAAAAATATCTTCCCATGAAAAGGTCTATTTTGATGACTTTATCTTTCTGGCTTGAACACACTGATTTCTTTATTGAATTAATTTGATATATAACATTCCATTGTATTATCTAAAAAATTAGATTGCTATCCAATCTTAGAGTATTTCGGTGTTGATATGATCCTTTGCCAGTTATCTTGATTAAGATATATTCAACTTCGACCTATTTGGTAGCCCTGCCTATGTGAGGTTATGCTGCTCACTTATTGCCGTCTCTTTATTAACCAAAGGCAACCACTCTTAAATTTCACTCCGCTCTCGGTTATTATATTCCTGTGAATACATATTCCTCTCTGTAAGGCCGAATGCCTAAATTCAATGCTTTTGATATTGATACGAATACAATCTTCCTACAGCTGCCCTTAACAAAACTAGATACTAGACTAATTTCTATAAAAAAAAAATCACATTTTTTCTTACACAAATTGGTTGAAACGTCAATGCATTTGTTCACTGCCTGGTTCAGGTATAGAATCTTGAATTTTGGACAATTTATATGTTGGCCTCCTTTCGAAAACTACAAATAGACTGATACTTAATTTAATAGAATCAATTATATGTTACTTGTGTCCATTCAGTCAATTTTAGTCGGTATATACCTGTTCATTAATGTTTAAATTCTAAGAGTTCCTATTGCACTACATGCATGGTTTGTTGCTTGTATTCGTATGCAGTGTAATAAGGAGAGGGTTCTTGTTGGCTTTGTCTGCTAGCTAATTCCTTTATCACGTAAGTCCTTTGAAATGCAATGTTTTGAAATGAGAGATAAATTATATCGTTTGAACTTTTTACACTAGTTGAGTAGTTTTAATGCATATATATTTTCTGAATTGAATGTGTTTAATATGAAATGTATTGTAAAGCGTTGATTGTAATTATTTGTAGGTCCCGGTCTGGCGTTTCTTGTCTACCCGAGTGCTGTTGTCAAGCTTCCGATCTCGCCTCTTTGGGCTGTGCTTTTCTTTTTAATGGTCCTTATGCTAGGTCTTGACAGCCAGGTATACTTTTTTGTTGTATTCTCGTATATATACACCTATAACCGTATTTTTAGACCGGTTCTGTTACTGTTAAATCTACTTGAAAACGTATTTGATATAAGGGACAGTTGGCTGACGCTATAACAGAATGTTTATGGAAACTTATTACTATATATATCACACATCACATGAAGAATTACAGTGTTAACAAGATCGTGACGCTCATGACGAACTTAGCTATATTACAACTCATGATAACCTCTAATTATAATATAACCATCTAATAGTAAACATGTGTTGCTTTGCTAAACACACTATATGCCTATCATTTATCATCTTCTAACATACATTGTATAATGACGTGATTGAAGTGCCGATTGTAACATATGTCTTTCTTACAGTTCTGTACCATGGAAGGATTCTTCACGGCCCTGATAGACGAGTGGCCACGCTATCTGCGGAAGAACAGAGAAATTTTCATCGCTGTTGTGTGCTTTCTGTCCTATCTCGTTGGTTTATCGATGGTGACGGAGGTATGCAATGGGTCTTGACTCTATCAACGTATCTTCAAATTTAGAGGAAAATTCAGAAATTGCAATGAGGCCAATAAAAAACCATCTTGAGCTTGTCATGCTTGTAAAGTAAACATTGTCATATATGAAATAAATAAGAATAAAAATTACATGTTCTTTTGATGATAAATTGACGAAAATTTACTAGAATATATAATATTAAATCACAATTTCAAATCGTTTTGACATTCTTTATAGACACTTTTACTTTATAATTTATTATACCTCCATATTGGAAAATCAAACGAGGAGTTACAAAATGACTTCAATATTTTACGTTAAAGAGGTTTAAAATAAACCAATGAAAATGCTTGTTTCATAGAAGATTAGACTTCTTGATTAGTAATTAATTGGAAATCGGAGAGAAAATGTCGCTTATTCATTAACTTATCAATGGGATGATATCATTTCAACCACTGTTAAACGATTTTATCTTAACCATGATTTTTCTTTATCTCTTAAATTTTGAGTTTTTCGTTATTTACACGATGAAATTAATGAATGAATTAAGCTATACCCTACATTTAATCCTGAGCTATTTACGCCTGTTGTAGGGAGGGATTTACGTGTTTGAACTCTTCAATCATTACTCCGCTAGTGGTCTTTGTCTCCTTTGCCTGATATTCTTTGAGTGCATTGCTGTTTCCTGGGGCTACGGTAAGATATAGATATATGTAGGTATAAAGTATTAACATTGTACTTATATTCCTTCAGCTACTCAACACATTATATCGTATATCCAGAAAATTCTTTAAATATGATATCGATTTAATGCGAATATTGTTTAGATACGACAAATTTTAATTAGTATTTCAAATAATTATCGCATATTCCATTCATAAACAGTTTGATACCAGAAAATGGTAGCATGATAAAATATCAAATTATAAGTTTTATAGTGTAGATAATATATAAATTGTGATAAAGGGTGAATATATTATTTTAGGCGTGAATCGGTACTATGAAAACCTCCGCAGTATGTTTGGATTTTATCCAAACAGATTCTTCAAGTTCTGTTGGGCTTTTATGACACCTGCTATATGCCTTGTGAGTATTCAACACTTTTGCAATCTACAAATTAAAGTACTAGATCTACGGCGATGAATATGTTTTTTCGTGATCTTTATCTTATTCACTTCGTGTGAAGTTTTTTCAAGTCTTTTAACAAAACAATTTATTTTATTTCTTGAGATTGTCATAAAACCTTCTCTGTTATTTACTTGAAACTTTTATACATATTTCAATGGTAGTAAGTAAGATCTTACATTTTTAAATGCAACAAAAAAATCACGATTCCCTCATGTAGGTGACAAGTTCATCTTATCAAAATCAATTCTGATCTTTTGTGGAAAATAAGATGATAGATATAGACATTGTGGACACCACAAGGCGTTAAGTCACATTTTAAAATTCACAATCATTGTTCTTCTGAAATTACAATGTGCTTTGATGGAAATTTGTAGGACGATGTTCGAGAATATGTAGAAATAAAAAAAACTTGAAGGTGCACATCTAACAGCTACAGCAATATGTTTTTTACAGGGTGTTTTGCTGTTCCGACTTATAAAGTTGAAAGCAGTGAAGTATATGGACTATGAATATCCTACATGGGCACATGCTATAGGCGCTCTAATGGCTCTGTCGTCTGTGATGGTCATTCCGTTATATATGCTTTACAAGACCTATGTTACCTCCGGAAATTCTTTCAGAGATGTAAGTTGCTTTTGTGATATTTAAAGTTATATTTAATAGTCATGATGACACAAGAGCTTGATTAAGATACAGCTTTTGCCCATTCAAACGATTGTGTTTTATTTGTTTGTGATATTTTTTTTATATCATATCATTTTCATACTATTAAGCAGTAGTTATACTGTTAGCAATGAAGTGTTTCCACGTAAAAACATTTTCTTACTGTATTTCGACTACATTTTGATATTGTTAGCTATCCGACTGGGCTAGTCACATACGTTCATTATATATATACATTTTTGTATCTTTATGTACATACTTTTTTTTAAATAATCATTTATTTTTTTATTATATTAATATCTTCTTATTTGTTCATGCATATATATTTTGTTAACATTGTTTATTACTCATAATAACAGTCTTTTAAAGTATGTTACCTTTCGATGATGTTTTCAGAAAATGAAGAATCTGTTCCGACCTGATGTACAACTCCCTACGGGACTAGGAGCGCCCCCACCTTATTCTGTAGTAAACACGTATGGCGATAATGTCGCCAGGCTTTAATGCTAGTTTACTCGTCGTGATAAACGTCACTTGCCTACCATGCATGGATGTCATAATGAGGAGATAATGCTTTTTAATGCTGTATAGTAATTTTATGAATAATAGTTTTGTTTTGATGTAGAATAGTGTTGTTTACCACTACATATTGTTGTTAAACTGTCACTGTTGTTCCTTGAAAGAGAGATTCGCAAGTAAAGCATTGTTCCATGAGCTTATGTGGCCAATGAATGGCTGACAAATGCGTCTAAATGAAACAGGACTTAGTTGTGAGTTATTTCATTTTCCATATTACCCTCGGCTTTGTGCAATCTCACTGATATTCAGCTACCAACATCTAGGCTTAGATATATACATTACATCATGATAAAGGGATTAGTTATCTGTATATAACATTACAATGACAAATTTATTAAAAAAATATCTATTACATTGTATTATGATATATCGCCAATTAATAGCTATGGTTAATTGATTGTTTATAGAACGATGAATGTTAAGTACTCTGTACACATATCACCTATTACCCAGTACATTGAATATAAATATTATAACATATTATATCAAACCTTATATATAATATTTTATATAACTAATTCAAAATCAGAAATAGTTTGTACTATTTAGTGAAACTAAACATTTCAATTTTTATATTTAGCTGCGATAGTGATGATTATTACATAGTATCCACCCTTATTTTTTGTGGGGTGTTTTTCGTTGTATTCGTGGATTATATTACTAATTGATATCTTGAACAAGATATATCCACGAAATCGAGTGCCAGCGAAAAGGTTTTTTTTTTTTTTTTTTAACCACGAAATTTTAGCCTCACGAAAGTATGTATTTTACAACATATTGTGCATTACACCATATACAACAATTACGTCATATTCTTACCATAATTTATGTTACATTGTACATATATCAAATGTATCAAGTAAGCATTATAGATTATTATAATAGCATACTTATCCTAATTACTCTGGACAGGATGAGGCGGACCTTCCGTATGTTGTTCAGTGAAGAAGCCATTCGCTTTCGCAGGAAGTCTACTTCTCAATATGACTTCGCTACTCACGTGTTGATAAACCCAATATACAAACAAAGAAAGAAATTGCAGTTCATCAACGAATTTCTCCATTGATTAATATCTGCACAATACTGTTTGTTTGATTATGCTGAAATTCGTGAATATTTATGAATTACAAAAAAGCAATATGTGTGATGTTGTATCATCAATGACAATCTTCGGATAAACATCACGACTGGCTTCAAATACGGTTTTGAGTCTGTTGCTAAGCCAGTAATCACAGTGTGATAACAGGTTTTGACTTCATTCGAAACATCAAATTAAAATTACAACAATTTCCTTATTCAGAAATGTCCAAATCGTACTAAATCTGTTTCTTCGAGGATTTTGGTTTCACGTTTTCGAAATGATTTAAATGTGATTTTAATTGACACGATTTTGAGAAGGTTGCAATGTGTCTCATCAGTAATATGGTGTGTGAATGATGATATACATCAATATAGCTGCAGACATCCATGTAAAACAATTAAAATAAAATCATACAAGTTGGTCAAACTTCCCTTCTTTAGACAACTGTGGATACTTGGTGCAGTTGATAAAGGACTGCACATGTAGCGAATCATCCCTCAGTATCAATCTTCAATAGTAAACAACTGAACAATATGGACAGAAAACACAAAAGGCTGTAAGAATCTATTCCTTGATACTAAAAAAATTGAAAGGTATATAAAAGAATGAACAAAAACAGCTGAAAACCACAACTGTTGCATAATATTGGAAATTAAGTACTTTTTATAACCGACTTCCGGCTGGTTTTGATATATATTGTATTTTTTGTGTAAAAAGCACGTTAGTTTGTTGTGTAAATATGCTGTTATTATGTATTGCTTAGCGCTGATACACTATTTGATCAGCTTTTACATTTGTATAATGAACATTGTTTTGTATTGCTGAATTAGTGTGTAACTAACTGGCTCAAACAGTTCCGATATAATTTGCAAAATGCATGAAATACCTGAACTAATTAGTAAAATAACATAACCTTGATAAACATTTAGTATAATATAGCTTTATTTTCTATAAAAAGTTATTAATATCATTATTGATAATTAATATTCATTTCGAACCATTTGAATTTTCTTGTTCGCCTCCTAGGTCCAAACCACTTAGGTCCTAAATTTTAACACGGACGGGTCCTAGCAGAACGAAACAGCTGCATGATGCTTGTAGATAAATTCCAAATTTTGTAATGAAACGTGCTGTTCAGTTGTGTGTCTGTTGTACAGTTAGATGCTGCAATATACTGCAAAGATAAAACAAAAAGTTAAAGGCCGTTTCACTGTCGAACTACTTTGATATAGTTTTAGCGACGCCACTTGTAGAAATCTTTTGTCGAGGAGGTGCAGCATAGGTGCAAAACCTTGTCTTAAAAAGGAGACACCAGATAAAACAACTGAAAAACTCTAGAAAAAAATAAACAAAACAAAAACAGACACGAAAATAAAAGCAAATTTTAAAAATTGTTATTTGTAAATGCCTCGTTGAAGAAATGTAACTAACCAAAACCAGAACAGAGAGAAATTGAAAATATCATAAACAAATCTTGCGATCAACCTAAAACTGTTATTATTAAAGTCATTTAAAAAGACATAAAGTGAATTCCAACCGATCTGCAAGTCGATAGTCAGTCTATAAAACTTACGATTACTGTTTGCAATACGTATTACTGTGTACATCTGCACTACAATCTGCCGCTTCAATGTTTGCATTTTTTAATAAACTGCATATTTGACCGAATTATGTAAGAAGAATATATGATATTGATCTAAAACTATTTTCAGTGTTATTTAAATGTTTTGTCCGTGTAGAAATCCAGATTTAATCTTCTGGTTAATATCCCACTATAAGCCTTTCATATATGTTCCGATGTTTGTTTCAATGTATGCTTTTTACAATTTACTATTCTAATTAATGGTAGACATTCTAATAAAATGATTTATGAGTCTTGGATAATTTAGATTTATAACGTAATCAATTGAACTATATTGACCAATCAAAACTGACAAATTTACTCTTTAAACAATACATTTAAACATTGATGTTGTATTAAGATATTTATCAGAAAAAAAGTAATGAATTTTAAATTTATATGTTATTATTTACTTAGTATGTTGCATGGTTGGCAATTTGATACAAATTAAGCCCATTGTTGTCACAAATTTAATTAAATATTAACTAATGTTCCTTTGAATGTTTGATGAAATATGTCAATAATCTTCATACAATACTTGGTATGATAGTATTAATTGTACGTATACCAGCATGGCTTTATCATAGATAATATAGGTGATGTGTAATCATGGAAGGTATAATATATACATTACACTTATTTCTAATAAAAGTAGTTGATATTCATAGCCTTATGTGATTTGTTACGAAAGGTAATTAAGAGATCAACAATGAATACGAATTAAATGCTTTGAAGCTTTAGACAAAATGAACGTTAGAAATATGTTTATCCTAGTGTATTGTAATAATGATGTCATTGAGAAATACCCCATTTATGATTTTCCTAAGACTATGAAATTTTAAGTGCCATTTGGTACAATTTTTGTGTGCGTTGTAATTCGGACTTTTTCAAGGAAATCCTACCAACTGTTGCTGAGAAATATCGTAAAAATGAAATATTGAAGAAAAATGCAACAAATAAAACGCATATGAAATTAGAGAACTAGTTTCTGTGTTTGTTGCATATAACGTCGTCACTTCTGTCGTCTGAATGAAGATATACTCTTTGCCAATACACGAGTACGGTACTTTCTTGATCCCTCACCTGTGTATAGTGGCCGAGTTCACTTCGGATCGATGTAGATATGTACACACACGTACGAACAGGTTCCCGCCGGCTAGCGGAGTCGCATCACTGCAGTTGTCAACCAGTACATCGAACAGTGAATAAACTTCATAAAATTTTTTCACTAAGACTATAATTCTTATCATTACTGGATGTCACCAAGTGACAAGGATACTTTAAAAATTCACTGAAAAAGCTTACTTCATACATTTTTAAAAAATCGTTATCCTCTTTATGCAAATTCAGGCGCTCGTATCCATTGGCAGATTAAGATATCTGTAGATGGTTCACGTAAAATTTTAAGCAAAACAGGACATTCCAAATACATGGCATGATCTCTCGATGCTTATTACTAACACAGTAATTATGATTTTTTTTTGTTAAATCTGGAATCTATTCTGCATTGTGTTAAAAATACTATATGAACAATATAAATAAATGTGCAATGCAATACTTAACTTCGAATATAAGACCATCCGTCTTCAAATTTTCAGACATTTTTGACAAATGAGGAATTCATCAAATCGCAGTGAATTGAAATAACGTCAGACCGATCCCAAATAGCGCGTATCCCTCCCCGAACAGTTTTAGCGTCTCTAATTAGGTGTGGTATGGAGTGTATAAGAACTTTTCTGTCCGTAAAGGAATGGTATTCCATTCCTGGGTATGTGTGTAGGGCAATAGGCGGGGGTTATTTGTGTTTCCGCGATTCCGAACTCTTCTGTCTGATTCATTCCACAAGTTTCATGGACAAATAGGGACAATATGGATGCAAATCAGAAGGGACGATGTTCTGGGTTGCAAAAAGGTCCTTACAAACTTTTGCAATGTTTGGCCTTGCGTTATCTTGCTGAAATGTCAAATGGTGCCTTTTAATGAAAGTCACAACAAGAGGTCTCAGGATCTCATCTCGACTGCGTGCAGCCGTTAAATTCCTATCAATGATCATTAAATGTGTCTTTAAACCATGGAATATTCCTCCGCAAACCATAATTTCTTACAGTTTATAGGTGGATTCGACGGGTTTCATTTCGTGCCGTTTCAGCTACCGTTACTCTCCTGTCACGCAAGTAGCCAAGCCTAATAAACCGATCTTGACGTTGCGACGTTACATGTGGACATCTAAATCTCGGTCGGTCATCAACTCTCCCTGTGGCATTGAGACGTAAAGCTAACCCACTTCTAGTCGATTTGTGAACTGTGAAATGTGTTGCGACTTGCTGTTCATTGCTTCCTTCAATGAACATTGCGAGAGCCGTCGTTTATCAAGTAAGGCCGACCGTGAAATATTTGTAAAAACATTAAATCTTAAATTTGAGACCAAACATTACATGTTACTTATTAGTTAATTGGGGCGTGAATGAATCTGGAAAAGTCAACTAGACGATCATTTGATATCGAATCCGTCAAATATGAACATTTACATCACGCATTCCGTCCTATGTGAAACGTATTGTCACTAACGCCATTGTAACTTACCGTGTTCAACTAAATCATGAAACTTAGAATGAAAAATGGCTGCAGTCAAATAAAATCAGAGAGAACATTCCTTGCCATTTTTTTCATAACAATATCAACACTCTACAATTACCCAGAATATAGTGTTAAATTAAGAATGGAAAAAGACGCGGAAAATCGGCTGGTACAATTTTGATGGGTAACTATGGTATCTGTATGTTGATCTGCTTATATAAGCACTAATTAAGTCACCCTGATGATCAAGAGTTAGGAGACTTACTGACTATCTGCGGACGACATGGTACAAAATATTTTCATTTGGCGATCGATACGAAGTAATCGATATGTATTCGTGTGGCAGTTTGTAGAGCAACAAAGAAGCCCAGAGAAGCCGCTCAGATGATCACCATATGTTATTATAAAACAAGGGGGAAGAAACCTAAAGAATTCGTTCAGTTTTCTGTGGGCGGATTTTAAAGCAGGTGTTTTCTCTACGTAATAGTTCTAGTTGCTATCTTATTTCTGTGAGTTGGTCTTCAGTATAGTTTACAGTAACCTTGCTGATCGAGGTCACATTTTTCCAGTTTACTTCAAACCTTAAAATAAAAATCGGTATCTGTCAATTGTAATTCCATAGATATAAATCCTCTTATTGGCAATAAAATTTACGCTCAAATTCATTCAAAATTTGAATCGTTTAAATTTTCTCTCTCTCTTTTTCTATTTATTTATTTTTTTATTTTTTGAGGGGGTGGGGGATTAGCATCACTGACAACATACACACAGATTTACATCTTTGTAATTCCTAAAAGGTAGAGGGATATTTTCAAGATGGACGCAGGTAGTCCGAAAAACTCACTGGCGGAAGTTCTCGGAAGTGAGTGAACGGATTTCCGTAACTTTGAGTGTTCTCACCAGTTCGAAAATTTTAATTCCGGTTGCGAAAATACTTTTTTGCACGGAATTGACTTTTTTAAGATGTACCGTCAGTATCCGTATTGCTACATCACAATTGATTTCTGAGTGGAACAGCCAATGGAAAAAAAATAATTTATTGAATAGGCTGTAATTCATTAATTGGCTACATTGTAATTCATCTACTGGCTATGCTGTAATTCATTAATTGACTAAGCTGTTATTCATTAATTGGCTATGCTGTAATTCCTTTATTGACTATGCTGTCTTTCATTAACTGGATATGCTGTAATTCCTTTATTGACTATGCTGTCTTTCATTAACTGGATATGCTGTAATTCCTTTATTGACTATACTGTCATTCATTAATTGGATATGCTGTATTTCATTAATTGACTTTGCTTTGATTTATTCATTGACTATGCTGTAATTCATTCATTGACTATGCTGTAATTCATTAATTGACCATGCTGTAATGTATCAATTGACTTCCTTTTATTGGAATGTTATTGTCATGTGTGTCTTATGTACAATTTTTTGATGTTGCTGACTGTTATGCTTTGTTGATCGTAACTACAGGAAACATCTAAACTCTTACTAATAATGGTACTGATTCGGAACATGTATATATAATCGATGTTATTTGAACATGATCTAAGAATTAGTATTAATATAATAGAGGCATGATAAAAAAGATGATAAAGATTTCTAAAGAAAAAATATTGATTCTAAATAAAAATCGATAAAGAAATAAGGTAATGAAATAAAAAAAAAATTATCGCCATAGTAACTAGTTTGACGAATTTTGTCGTAAATACGTTGAAAAACGAGTGATTTAATCTTGATTTTAGTGGCAGAGTCCTCGAAATATGAGAAAATCTCAGTCGGTTCAAATTATACTGATAATTAATTTATATGATTTTTTGCATCCTGTGATCAGTGTAGGCTTAGTTAATTCTACTAGGTCATACCTAATTACAGACTGGAAGCTGTAGACTGAAACAGATCGATGGTTATCTAAAAGCTTCAGAGAGACACAATGATATTGATTGACTAAAAAAATCTGCTAAAATCTTATTCGGTTGGGTATAAAGGCCCGTGAATAACCAGGGTCATTGTCAGTTTGAGTCGCCTTCTAGCAATTAAACAGCGAGAGGACTGTCGAGTTCTATCAACAGCAATTAGGGAAAATAGTCTTGCGCAAAGACACAACACAAAAAAAATGACGATATTATACTTACGTTGGCATTCGGGCCCATACACGTCATCAGTTGCATTAGATATAAATTTTATTGCGCAATGCGTATGTCAATTGTTTCATTCTTAAAATTATAATCGAAAATCCCTCTCATATATTTTATTTCTACAGTCAACTGTTAACCAGAATGTTTACTTAGATGATATGTGTAAACATCGATATCTGTGTGTTTTTTTGTAAATTCATTAACCGATTGTTGTGTGATATAATTGAATTTTGTTCACTCGATATGAACTAGTGATATAGTACAAAACTTTAAGCACACCAAACGCCGTAACTGTGATGGTAATTACGATGCTGATATCAAGGTCCCTCAATTGGTACCCTTTCAGGAATGAGTTTGAAAACAACAAGAAATGTCTTATGTGTCAACAGAATTTTGAGTGAAACTCAAAATCGATGAAACGAGTTTTCACGTAAAGAAAATAAGACCAAGCAATTCGGAAGAGTAAGCGTCCTCTTCATAATTGTACCGTGTACATCTTAGGCTAGTCAGACTCGTCTTTTATTACGGACTGAAGTAATAAAGCCGTCAAGGCCGTGTAATTCATGTTTTACTTATTTCAATAAAATACTAAATACTATATATTTCAATTAACTTCAGATACAACTGTTTATTTTGAAGAAGCTACACTTAAGGAAAGTACTGATAAAAATTAATAAAACAAATGTAAAAAAAATAAATAAATAAATAAAAAAGGGGGGATCGATAAATTAACATATACTGTAATTTGTGTGAGAAAGTGTGTCTTTGAACCTCTTTGTGTGTACTTCATATGTAAATTGAGTTGAAGAGACGTTATCATATCGTTTGGAAAATTCAAAATGGTAAAGTAAGCTTACCTAGAGAAATCTGTGTCCCTATCATACATGATTTGACCATCATTAGTAGTAGTAAAAAGAACTGTCATTGTATATCAATGCGAAAATTTCATCATTCTATAAAATATTTGTAGAAAGGAATTAGCATTCTGATAGAAATTAAAGCAAAATGCAAACTTAAATGTCTACTGCCTCCTGATATTCATATTTATTGTCTTTTGTTAAAAAAAAAACAAAAACAAAAATACCAATATGTCAACATAATTATAATCAAACGTCATGTTCATTCAAATTAAGAAAAAATGAACAAACGGCAGACTTATATTTAGATTTTTGAATAACTACATGGAGAATAACGACCAGGTGTTTCAGAGGAGTAAGCGTCTTCTGTTAGTTATAAGTCTAGCACAAGCACAATAATGAATATCATGGCACCATACAGCTGTTTTGTCCTTTTAGAATTAATCACAGATTTACTTGGATAATGTTGGATTTGTTTATTATTATCTGTGCAAGTTAAGACTTCTGTAATCCAAATCGATGAAACGAGAAGAAAATCTTGTGAAAATACATCGGAATCTTAAAGACACATAATGACGTTCAAAGGTGATCCGAAAGGGAAGCGACACCTTTAATGTACAAAAAGTCACTTCCATTGGCAGTGGGTTTTCAAAAAGAGAATCGTGGTAATAACAACAAACCATTAGGCGTACAAACAAGCATCGACCTCATTCAAATCAATTTCGGAAACACGTTATTAAGCATTTAATCTTCTTCAAAATATCAACAAGCTAGCATGGAAGCAAAAGAAAATGTCACAGTTTTTAAATCGAAAATCCGTAAGTAAGAATTTCAAATTACCAATCAAGCTATGTGGTAAAGCTGCCTGTATTTGTTACGTTATGTATGTAAATATCGATGTTAGTGGCTGCAGTAGGAGAGTTCGTTATTATTGATAAATCAAGTATTACATGTTTTCTATTTCTTTTATCAAAATAACACTACTGGAAAATGATTAGGTGGGACAGGTTCATAAAACAATTTTGATATCTGTATGTTCCAATACCTGATACATCTTGTATCATTCAATTGCCTTTGTAGTTGAGTGTAGATTAAGGATTTGCTCGTTAAACATAAATCTCAGGCACTATCCTGTTTGAAGAAAAAATCACAACTGCGTCGTTTCCACACAAACACATTATTTGGCCTTGGTGAAAGTTGAATCTAACACAAGACATATCAGGAGACAAGATTCATTAACGTTTTTGTTTTCAAGGTTTCAGCTGTCGACTTCTTGAAGTAAACATCTTGTCTTCTATAGATATAACTTCATAACAAGATAGAGTAACGGGTTTAAACATGTTTTAAAGAATCGGCGTTGACATTGTTGAATAAATTTAGTTAATTCATTTGCATGAACAGCTTTTCATTTGATAAGTTACTTTATTAATTTAAATTTTCCATTCAAATAACTGTCGGGTTTCATCAGTTGATCATAGAAATACGACCCATTTGATTGATTGAATCACAATTCAATATTGACACAGGAAATTAGTGTTCGAAGAATTAAATGCCCAGTAAAATTGCTAAAAACTTATTCCAGTACATACAATGTTTTCGACCAGGGTGACTAAAACCGTTGAAGTTTTGGAAATGAAAATAGCTTTAACAATAAATTGGTTCAATGCAATGTCTATCGGTATGGTCGAATTATTGTACAAAAGACACACCTGTCAATGCAATAATAAATAATAAAATGCCGATGTGTCAACATAATCCTAACTCCAACTCAATGTCGATGACACTTGAGGACAATTGAACTAGAGAATGTAATTATTTAGAACATGTTTATTTGATTACGAATAAGTCAAAGGATTGTCGAATAATTTTCACTTTTTGAAAAAAAAAAAACATAAGTGGCAACAATTTAGCGGATTCGTGTATAAATCCTGTCCCTGTTTAGATTGATATATGTTCAAAACAAAGCAATTAACGGGCTTATTAAAGCATAATTGTGGATTGTACAGTGAAGCAAAACAACCAGCACTTTAATGTGTGAATCTGATATCCGAGCATAGGATCATATCACATTACATCCCATCAGCTAAATAACTTCGGGCCTATACCATGCCGTATAAATCGAAATCAAATTTAATATGATTTAAGACAGGAATTTCGATATGTTGTAAATATACTTTATATTTAACACGGAATATATATCTTACGAACACCAACAATATTTATGGAAGAGATCTGCTATGTATAACACATCCATCCAGGTATAACACGCCCACCACCAACCTTGTGTAGAAAGTGACGTCTATTTGTCTATGATTGCATCTCTTCATATAGTGTTTACGAAGCTCCAGTTGGTCTTGTGTTCAATTTCCTTGCGATCGATGTCTGCTGCTAATGAAATAGATTTTTCGGTGTAGAATTTCATTTTCCAATACATACCTTCAACGCAACTGTTGATGGACAGGACATTTAATAACTTGTTGTATAAATATTGGTGCTTAGTTAACGTTTGATTAAAAGTTCCGTGTTATTACCTTGTAAAAGGAGTTAACTTAAACAGTCAGCGATATAGACTTCGCAGCAACCACTTATGGAGATGATGAAAGGGAGACATTCATTTTCAAAAATAGTTCTACGAAGGTGGGAAACAAACTTGGAGTAAGACAATGGATTACGACTGCATAGAACGAAATATTACGAAACGATACTGTGATATCAAATATACATGTAGATATTTTTTTTTCGTTTAAATTAATCTGTTATATATGTCAGTCTGACATGATATGTGCCTTTGATTAAGTATATGTAGGTGGTCCGGAAAACTCTAAACTTCTAGATTGTGTAACAGGTAAAACGTTTTGGAAAATCAAATACCGGGCAATTCTACTTATAATGGATATTCGGAGATGTATGAAAGTATCTTTCGAGGAAGAACATAAACAAGGATGTGTAATAACTTTGAACTGGTGAGTGTTATTACTAATGCTAAGTGACGTTTACATGTATTTTTGTTTTCATCGAAATTGTTGTAACCAAAAATATATACGGGATACATATATTTGAAATGGTTACCAGTGAACCCGACGTTGAACACGAATTTCGTTCTCGGTACGAACACTATATACTTTCATCAAAAGTGATCATAGTTGTTTGTGATGTAGTCATGGCATTAACAATCATTGTAGGACTGGTAGGAAATGTTTGTATATGTGTGTGTATATGGAAAAATAAACACCTCCGGACGTACATCAACATTAATTTGGTGAGTTCCTGTGTTGCTAACATAATTGGGTGCACCTGCCTGCTTCCAATTCGAATACAGCTATACACAGGCTATACCATGTTTTCCTCTGTTCAGATTATGTGCGGAATCGGAACATTCTTCCGAACATTTGTGGATACCATGCAGTTTTTTATGCTTGCTATGGCTAGTTTTGAACGTTACCAGGCCGTTGCTAATCCATTCAAAAAAGTAGGTCTTCGAAAAAGGTCGACAGTTTTAGTAATAACATCATGGACGTTTGCAGTGTCTTTAGGTGTCTTCTCGGCAATAATGTTCATCGATAGTTCTCTTTATGTTCCTTGTTATTTTTTAGACGGTGCTCCTAATTGGACGGAATATGACCAGTATTTGATATTTCCTCTAGGTATGACGTTACTGTGTGTGATTATAGTATTTTATGCTCTAATCCTAAAAACTCTGTTCAAACATTCTGTAAAGATGTCCCGGCATAAAAATAAAAGAAAGGTCGCACCGGATCAACTTAATATAAACAGCGAAAACGCCAGCGTGTCATTTGTAGGAAATAATAATATGAAAGGAAGTACAGGCAGCTCTCAGATGTTCAACGTGTCGTCACAAAATGGGAGCGATCAGAAAGATTCAACGGATTCAAAAAATCCGACACCTACCTCAATGACATTAAATGTTCCAGGGAAAAGCAACACAAACACTAATAGAACAAAGGAAACTACTGTGCATGATCAAATGTCAACATCTAAAGCAATAAGTACGTCTTCGTCCTTACAGGACAGTACAATACAAGTTGTGGAAATGGATGGTACCGTGAAAATGGCAAAACGCAACGACGAGACCGTCGTGGGCGCTGTGTGTCTTATGAACAATAAGAACAGAGAAAATGGACGTAGAAGAGTGGAATTAAAAGCTTCAAAGAAAATCGCCATTTTATTTGGAACATTTACATGCTGTTTCATTCCACTTCCCGTTTACGTTGTTAGTAAAAGCATAACTGGTAACATAGTGCTTTCATATTCCATGTTTTGTATATTAGTAGCATTAGCTACACTTGGCAGTTCCGTAATAGCAATAAATCCTGTTCTTTATGCGCTTCTCAATCGCCCACTTAACTCAGCAATGAAGCGTCTGCTTCACTTTGATCGAATTATCTGTCAGTGGAAAGCGTCGTAACACCTGATGGCGTGGTAGAATTATTTTATCTATGCTGTGATGACGGTCATGTATGTTAACTTCTGTAAAAAATATAATTTTGAAACTGTTTGGTCAATTTTTTTTTTGTTGTATGAATATTTTTTTAATTTTTTAAGAAAATATTTAGCGGATTATTAAAGTGACAATCAATACTACGTTACAATAGAATTTGAGTAAATAACAGGCAATAGTTGATAATAGCTGTAAGTATGTGAATACGTGAGGACTTTTAGCGAAATATTATTCATCACTTCATCCAATTGTTTTGACTTTCAGCAATTTATACTAGGGCATATAGAAATGTAAATTACTTTCTCTGTTACGAATGGCTTTTACCCCTAATCAAAGGAAATACAATAACATAGGAAAGACTTCCACAGGGAAAAAGTGAATAGAACATTAAACACAAATTTAGCATTAGGAGAAGAAGAGACAAATATTAAACTGTATTATATAGCTGATTCGTCCTTCTGGGACCCCTCAGTGATGCTATATTACTTTCAGAGGTGTAAATCATGGCAATAACACAGAGAAGAAGAAGAAAAAAAAGAATAATAAGACGATTTGTTCAAAAGGGTATGTGTCTTCTAATTCATTGCATTAAATAACATGGTATTGTTTGCATGATGCTGCTTTGTTTTCTTATTTATTTTGATATATGATTTCTTACAACCTCTTTTGTCTGAACAGTAAATGCATGAATTTATATTTATACAGAGAAAGGAGAAGCATTTCTTTGATTTTATTGATTATAAGATGAGATGTGCTTTTATATGGGAGGAATTTCTCCTTGTTTTGTTGCACTCTAAGGTTGAGACAGGAATATTAAAAGTGAAAAGCAATGACGTTACGCCAACATGGCCAGGCATTGAGAAAACTATCAAAATTATCCTTCATGCTTTCATTAATGACATAGTGTATCTCAACACTTAAAGATATATCCCTTGTGTCAACCAAAACGGCAAGAAAGAACATATTATCCTCCACATTTGTTTAATAACTTTTGATTCTGTTCAAAGGTGTATCCCACTGTATTACATGCAGAGAGGTGAATGGTAGCATTTCATTCACCTTTTTATATTTGTAATGGAGTCGTTACCCTAATGTATAGTATTGTTGAAATAGTGACATTGACTTACCAAACGCTATAATGGCAGCGTACAATGATTATTTCTGGGAAATCCCCTTTTTCAATATGTTGCAAAGGAATTGCTCATTCTAAATCTAAAGAAAATCGCATGGTAGTAAAAGTGTGGATACACTTATACATCGTTAGTAAAATGGGAAAACATACATGATTTTTAATTTTTTTTTCAATGGCAGCTAACACATACATTCATTTTGGGCTGAAAAAAATCTTGTCGGAAGCTGTAATTCTTCAAATTCGTCAATATCAGAATTCATAACAATCCAAGCAAATAAACTATCGATAGAAGATGGTTTATCGTCAAGGTGCTGTACACAAATGGCAATTGAAAAAGAGCTTCCAATGGAAATCTGCAAATACATGTTGTCTAAACTTCTGTTTTGTGTTTTTAACATATTTATCATTCATTTACACTGCAGAGAAAAAATATTTCTTATGCGTTGATATTTCGTAATGAAATCGATTCCTAGGTCAGAGATGAGAGAGAATGAATCATTTTGAAGATTTTAAAGATTAAGCAATATCAACCGAGTCTCGGTTGGGACTCGTATATGATTCTATTTCTCATATAGGCAAACAACGATTGAATCTATCTTTCCCTCGGACGGTCGTTTGCGCTTGCAATGTCGTTCCCTCCGTTCAAGTATCTGATTTTGGTATTCTTGATGCAGACTTCTTGAATAAGAAATGTTAAGTTTGATCTGTTTGATGATGAGTTGAGTTTTTTAAACTTGGTACATTATATATAAATCAGAGTAAAATAAAGTACTTGGAAAAATATCGATTTTTAATCATACACCAAGTACGTGTCATTTATAGAAAAGAAAAGGGTATGTTTCAAAGTACTGTAAAATTATTAATTTTCGTGAGGAATTTATTTTCCACGTGTATTGTTAATCCATGAATTCATATGTCCATGAAATGATAATCACTAAAGATTAACATTATCTTTGACATTTATATTCAAAATCAAATGTCAATGAAAATCTATTTTTATGGAAAGCTGCAAAATTTGAACCGATCAAATACATGATTTTACAGTCTTGGTTCAGTGTGCTATGCATTATAAAGTAACATATATAAGTTAATGTGATTACGTCAATTATTTAGTATGGAGCAACAAAATACATCAGTTTGATTTTGTCCTATTTTAACGAGAAGATTTGCCATTTTTTCTGATTTAAATTTTGAATTTTATTTCTTTGCTTCATGAAATGTAATAATCATATACAAGTAATGATTTATACATCACATTCAATATTCGAAGGACTTGATAAAATCAAGGACAATTTTTAATAATGAGCAACAACCAATAAATCAAATTGACGTACATTTATTTGATAGTCAATCTCTTGGGCGTCTTCATCGATAAACAATTCTGTTCTACAATACTTCTCCCGAGAATAGCAGTTCTGTTGCCTTGTGTATTTAAAGAAGCAATATTGATTAAAATCACAATCAGGGCGAATGAATGGTTCAACACAATGACTGTTTCATCAATGTGTTATAAGGGTAAGTGTTATACTGGTAAATATTTGGAAAGGCAGAACAATCATTATAAAAAAAACATTAGTCAAATACACATGCATGGGTCCATTCAGCGTCAGAACCATCGATCGAAATTCTACTTGAAACGCACATGCTATTTTATTCGAACTGTAAATGTCCGCAAAGGGAAATTGCTATTTGTATGTTAAATCTATATTCTTTATAGCTTTACTGATATGGTTCGGAAATCAAGCGAATTACAAACTACACTGTAATATAATTCCAAGGATATCTTTACTTAATTAAGGTTTAATGGATGTCAATGAAACATTTTAAATGTATTACACGAATTATTTAAATCTTGATTCAATGAAGAATAGAATTTTATCGTTTATAACAAAGCAATTAAGTACGACAGCAATAAAGCATTTTGGAAGAAATTGACCTGTTACATTATATCACGCCGCTGGTTAGCCATGATGTTAGTTGAAATAACCGAAATCAGTCGGGTTTATACATGCTAATATACTTATATGTTATAGATGTATATTCTTTTGTCATCTTCCTTCAACACTCGAGTTGGATTGGAGTGGGATATATTCAGCGCTTTTTATTAGTCTCTCGACAAGATTGCGCAATATACTCACAATAACACCTTTCATTTTATCCTGCATCAGTATTGGCGATGTTATAGATGTATCTCGTGACAAGACAAGCATATAAAACAATATACAACTCTGTACTTTATAGAGTTGTTTTCACATTAGTTCATTATCGGAAATTGGTTTGAGGGATTTATTTAATGGGTTGGCACTTCCAATTCTTCTTGCTCTGGTAACTTATATAAATTCTATTGAATTTGATTTTTATCGATCGATCATATTTTTATTTCACTTTCATTATCTCAGTTATTGCGTAAACACGATGTTGCGGAAACTGCACATATAAACCATTCCGGATGAATTATGGATTCATTTCCATGGACATTATTCATTATATGTATTCACGAGATGCTGTACTTCAAACTATAAAGAATACATATCGCTTGCTACATTTTTTTCAAACATACTGAAAATGATTGCTAGGATTGTACAAAAAAAGTACAAGATTGAATAATAATAATAAACTGCACAGCGTCTGAGAACAAAGCAAACTAATTTAAATTAATGTCAAAATCTAGATGGGGAAGTGCACAGGCCTTTTATTTAAATAGATTTCGTAATTAAAACGTGGCACGCAGATTACAGTTCACCAACAGTGCCTACCATCCGCAATCTCTCGAGATTGTAAAAAAAGCCACACAAGTATAGAAGCCTCATTATTAAACATGTTTCGTCACTGAAACGTAGCATGCAGATTACAGCAAACATAGTCCACCAGCAGTGCCTACCATCTCTAATCTAGTACACTAGCTTCATTATTAAATATATTTCGTCATTGAAATGTGACATGCATATAACAACGAATCTCATGGACTAAAGGTCCACCAGCAGTGCCTACCGTTTCTGATCTAGTACACTAGCCTCATTATTAAATATATTTCGAAGTTTAACGTGCATACAGATTAAAGCAAATCTCGGGGACTAAAAGTCCACCAGCACTGCCTGCTATCTGCAATCTCTCAAGCTATACAAATAATAAATATGACATATCCGAGTACATTCACACCAGTGGACTGTTAGGTTCTTGACATAGAATATCAGCTAAAGAGCAATTCTGTATCATTCTAAAGCAGTAGAACATGGGTACGGGAAGACAACTTTCAGTTGATAACAACACAGGGCACACATGTCATTAACAGTCTATTATTTCTAATCCGTGGTAAGTACTCGACACCTGAACCATCGTAATGATGGAACAAACATGTGATGTAAGTCAAAGCGATCGAAATGTAAATTGTAGACAAGGATAACAATTGACCCAGTATTGTAGCCGTTAAAAATTCAAATTTACTGCTTGCATGGTAAAACAAATTCAAGTTGCAAAATCAACAGGTTTCGTTACTTACATAATGTCGCTATTTGCAATTGCAAATGCTGAGCTTGGTGACGGATAATTACATCTTGATTAAGTATCTGATTTCGTAATAATTATCTGACCAACATTTTGGTGAGTTGACAAATTGCAACTTCATTTTGAATTTAAATATCATTTTTGAACACGTGATGATAAAGATTTCTAACATGTTTTTGGACTTCATGAGTCGAAATTGTCCTCTTTATGGATATCTAACATATAATTATGATATTATCGTGATTTGAACTCGTTATCGTCACTGTGATCAGAACAATGGAAGTCGATGGAGAGAAACGAACCATGTAACCCGTATACCGATTTAAATGTTGAATGAATTTCGAAATATTTTTGAAATTCAAACACAAGTTTTACTAAGGTTAGAGGGATAAGATATCACATATATAGCAATACCGGTTAAGAACAGGGAGGCCAATAGAATATTAATTCAAAATGAAATTCGATAAAGCTAGGATGAAATACTAACAAAAGAAAAATCTGAAAAGATACAAGGAGAATAAGACCAGAGTAAATTAGCTTTGATGAAAGTCGTCCCATTTACAACCTATTTATTCTATAACCAGTACCGCTGTTTTAAATCAGACGGATCAAACAGCACACTGGCACGTCCTCGACATTTCAAGAGAAATTAAAATCTGTTCTAGTATTCTCAGGAGCATACGAAGCCTGTTACAAAGTGTCGATTGCTTCATGCAGCAATCTAGATTTAAGTAATGACCTATCAATGCACTCTGGTACTAATCACAATTCTTATTATATCAAACAAATTGATCCGAAAATGATGTTTGCCAGGGCAAAAAGACGAAAATTTAATCGGCATTTTTACGTGCAAATAAATCCCATGGGAATTGGACATGTGTGAACAAATGTCATGTATAACGGTGCGTAAACAATAAAGTGTGTGGGTATTCCTTCCTCAAGAGTTATTGCAATTATTACTGTAAACATTCTCATTTTAGCGCAATTAAATTTTATTACAATACCGGTTTTGAAGAAAGTATGATGTATCCACACATTGGCGATAATTGTTATATCATTGTCATACAACAACTGCAAATAACGTAATAATATTTTTACCGTAATATCCTGAGCAGGAGAAAGGCGCTAAGATGAAATTATCGGTAAAATTATACACGCTCACAAGTTGGAAGTGAAGGCAAAATGTTGGCAGATGTCAGATATTAAGATATAATTCAGTACCACAACGGTATACCAAAGACACACAAATGTGTAAAAAGTCAGTTTAAACCGAAACTACCATTAGACATTATAAAAATAGTCAAAATGGCGTCGTGTTTACATTGACAATTGACTAAAATTTCAATTCAAAGACCTTAGAAGCAAAAATAAACAACTGCTTATAATTTAATACAGTGGAATGTGCTTATAGTCTGATTACACAATGAATTCGTTTGAGGAATTGGTCATATACGTTGATGGTGTAAGCTGTCGTAATTCCCGTACAAATACACTGAATTTACTCGATCAAATTATCTCCCCAGCGCGTGACTGAAGTTTTCTTTCGATCAGAATCCATGCATTTTCAGTTAAACCTAAGCCTCGTAACTAAGCTGACTGACCAGCTTAGTCAGTTAATATGGTTTCCTACCACATATTTATGTGTTGACTTGGTTAGGTGGTGATCATCATGAAATAAAAAAAGCAATGCAAGAACGGGCCACATGTTTTCCTTTAAGATGTCTTGGCACTTGAAAAAGTATAAGGAGAGTAAAACATGTGTTCCGGAAGGGTAAGAGTCGTCTGCTTTATCAAAGACTGTATATCTAGGTCAATCCAAATAAGTTTTATCACATTCCCAAATGAAAACAAGGTAAACAACAGCGGGATCACATAACATACTAACGAGTATCAGATACATCCACCTGTTTATCACACAAGGAAATAGATATACATGTCAGGATATTTCCAAGTTCAATAATATGTTATGTGCATTATAACGACACTGTAGTTTGATATATTTGAAAATAGCATCGCTAGCTGCAATAGACCTCAAAACATGTGAACATGTTACAAGATTTAATTTCTATTAGCAGAATACTTGATATATCAGGGTAAGCCTTAATGAAGATGCAAATGTAACAAGCTTACATAGATTGTATTAGCACTTAACAAGAGATATATTGGTTTGGTGGATATGTATGGTAATCGTTATCTTTGTTCCAAAACTGATTCAAGGGTAGACTTGGTTCCGCTGTCAATAGTCATGTGGTTCAGATTTTGCGTGTGTGTTCTTTATAAAAGGGTCACAATGAGTCGCCATACCATAGAAAGACAATTTGACGTAACGATCATGTTGAGGGTAATATTAGTGTGAATACTGTCTGGGAGTAGGCTATGATATACACAATTTACAGGAAGGGAACTAAGTCACTCGCTGGAAATTACAGGCCAGTCAATCTCACTTCGATTGTGTGCAAGGCCATGGAAACACAAAGTAGAAATTGCATTATTTAACATGGAAGTCGATTCACGTTTTAGCAATGAGGAGCTTTCTAGCAACCGCATTGAAATTCGCCGATTTTCATGTTCGGGCGCACATAAAGCGAAAGTTGCACAATCTTCATTCGGAGTTTTCTGTAATTTGGTGTTTAAAACATTCTTGTAAGCCATTTTTACCTGATAACATTATAAAATGGTCGATTACCGTGTTAAGCTGGCTGTTCAAAATGGTGTCGTCTTGTTGTCAAGCGTAATGTCAAACTGTCAGACATCAAAGGACGTGATTATATTTCCTGCACACCTTTTTGCATATATTTATTAATTCATTTTTGAGTAGGTTATTTAAGTGCCTTTGTTCAATGACTGTATATAAAAATCTAGATAAACATATATATATATATATTTTACTAGTATGACAGATTTTTTTTTTATTTTACACTCTTTTTTACACTCGCATTCTTGAAAATATTTATTTTCTGACACTTTCGTGAAATATATATGATCTTTAACGGGAAAGTATCGAATTTCCTCGATAAATTAATTAGGTTTAACTTGTTGATCGATGGATGGAGGATTGTGTATCTCGCTTTGGCAGTAATAGATATCACGAAAACGAGACTATTAGATAGTGAATCACTGAGCAGCGGAGAATGGAGTGCGTTGTGGGGTAGGGGGTCCATCTGATAAAGCATTCTAATTTTCTTCTAACAAGATTGCTGGCTATTTCATTTGTGGAATCAATCACGTGCAAATCAAAAGAAAATATAGAAACACTTGTTGACTTATCAGATAACTCCCAGGTCATGTATTAGACATGCAATAAGAGTAAAAACGTCAGTGTTTGCACGGTCCCAAACCTGTGAATAGATTGAATGATGTGCGTAGAAAAATATATAACGCAGCGTCAACGGTCGAGGCCAAAACTGAAAATACACGTCAATTATTTATGAAAGTGATTAAAACGTGCATTCTGACGTTCAGGACTGATGGAATCTAATCTCCTATATCTATATCAAATGTTATTCCACAGATCACTAAATCCCTGTCAGTATTTAGCATTCTTACATTCAATGATGTTTAGAATGCGCAATGCAATTTCGTCTCTCCGGTCTTTTTTGTTTTGTTTTATTTCTAATTAAGAGTCACAATGTTATTGATTTCCGATAGCTAGTGGTGTTATGGTATGTCGGAAATATCTGTATAATTGATACTCAACTTGACAGTGTTCCCGTCCGAACTAGAATACGTTCACGTGATTTATCTAGCAGTAGTTACCGGCTAACACGTGTTTATGTTGGTGACAAAATAAGTACATGTATATCTTGTCCAGACACAAAATAGTTAACATGTCACATACAAAGAACATGAAATAAAAGCTAAATTAAAGTTATGTCGACAACGCTCAAATAAATATTCTTTCATTCGACCGGATGACGTCGAAGACCCATTAGAGACAGCAAAACCCCATCTTATGGTGATATATATAGCAAATGAAAAGAAAATATTGTTTCCGCGACTGTATTGAAGGTTCATATCCGTAACCTCATATTATTTCGGGATAAATGACATTTTATCTTTTTTTTTCTGTACGGAGATTCCACAATTTCATACAGTATCCGGATATTAAGTTTTGAGTACTTTCATATTAAATTCTATTCCAGAAAAAAAAACTTGTTTACTCTTTTTAATTCGAACACCTGGCGTGTACACATGCCACTGATGTTCGATAATGTTATATACGAGAAATAATCGAATTCAATATTTAATTTTACAGTGTTAAAACAGAGGTAAATCAGGGAATTTATCAATAAAACCTTCTTAAATTCCATACACATACCGTAGTGATTGTTTTGGTTTAATGGTTTTCGGCCCATAGCGGGAAATACTTGTCCTTTGAAATATATACAGAGTTACTGTTCTTGGCAAGTGAACAGTTTCTTGTGCATGAAAGCCAGAGTTTATTGAGTTTTCCGTCCGTTGTTCGCTATCGATGAAAAATTAACTCTATTACTTTCGGCAAATTATAGTTGAAGTATTCATGAAAATGTACAATTAATTTCTAATTTAAAAGCAAACGGAATTTCACCGTCAAAAAAGGTTATCGTGAAGTCAGCAGATAGTCCGTGACTGTATACCGAGAGTACGCCTTGCAGGGGTTCCCCTGGTTTCGCGTTTATAACTTTTCTTTTTCTCAGCCACTTTTAAAATGACGTAGGAGGAGGATCCATCATCTTATTATACCAACCAATGGAATCGCTTGAATAAAGCAAATGTCGTCATTTCGATCTAATTTAGAGTCGGGAAATTCCAACAAAGGGAATTTCTTACCCCGGTATTTGTCACGACAAATCCAAAGCTTCGCATGCTAAAATATGAGCGCATATGAGTTTTGAATAATTTCTTGATATAAAAACAGTACACTTACTTCACAATAAACAAGAAAGAACTTACGAATAACTTGAAACTGTGTCTCCGTCCGGGCGACGAATTCGGCTTGAGCGGGCTCCTATCATGCTTAGCGTTGTAGTCAAGAACGACAACTCAATACCACTTCAAGTTCGCGAGAGTGTTAATATTTCACGATATGTTCAGAAGACGAATACCATGGTGACCACTTGTTCTACAAAAGTAGTGATAATGGATAGATAATAAATCTTGATATTTATCATTATCCAATAAGAATCCTTCTATGTTAAATTTGATAAGTATATTTATAAGTCGAAATTATCACAAAGTTTTGTCCGCTTTTTACTGTTAGTCTAGGGTCGATAAACGTCAGAACCCGATCCAGTAAAACGTGGCTATTGATATCTACTGCTTGTGCATGTAGATGAAGAAACGTATTGCTATCTGTTTTGGACAAGTATAAATAATGTCGATTTATTCAACAAAAAGAAACTCAGAATTACATTCTTGTATCTCAGAATAGAGTCTTATCTCGATGTATCAAATAAAAATAGAGATCTAGTCGTTTCACGACAACGTTAGTGGTGAGTTCATGTAAGGGAGGTAACTCTAACAGAAAATATCACTAAGGTAGTGAGTGATTCGTTTATGCCTTGTTTTAATATGTTCAGTAATTATACATGCGCAAGCTGGCACATGCTACGCTCTTTCAGGGCTTTGTTTTTTGCATAATAATGGTAATAAAATACCACCACCCCCCCACCCCCCTCAAAAAAAAAAAAAAAAAAATTACGGGATTTTAGCGATATGAACAAGGGTCGTTATTCAGGCAATGTTTTACCTTGTAGTTTACTATATGAGTGTGTAAGATCATTCCATGAAGATCGATTGTGTTATTATCCTGTGTTTAATCCAGTATATAGTGACATTCATCTCCTTATTAGGGTAACAATCATAGAGAGTATTGAAACGTCCAAGCTAAGGACCGTGATACCAGAGACGTACATATATATAACACATCCTTATATATACACATCTCTAGTGACACTTAACAACTAATTCTCGCTCCCGGTCTGATTCTAATTCCATTTATTTATATTAAGGTTCAATTATTGTGACGTTAAGGCAGTTATGAATTGTGAAATGAGTACAGAAGGTCGGACCAAAAGAGGTTAGGGGAATGGAAGCGCGCGGGAGATTTTATTGAGGGAGGAAACCAGAGTATCCGGGGGAAAAACCCACGTGATCGGGCAGGTGACTCCATACCTTTTCACGTCCGTTCCGGGAATCGAACCCCTTACGGCTAGGTGAAAGACGAGCGCGTTACCACTGTGCCACTCGACCACCTAGATTAGAAATGTACTCAATTAATGTTATGAATATTCCAGCTAGATACAGACGAATAAAACATAAGGATAGTTTAGATTTTATTAAGTAACAATATTCAATGTAAAGATTTACAAGTTAGTTAAATAGATATCAGACATCATGACATACTTATAACAATTCTTGGCTATTTCACTATTTTTTTACTTTGTATTAATAGCCAGGGTCATTGAAATCCAAAAAAACCGGCATGAAATCAGTGGTCAGTATTTGGCAACTGGCCCAGAAGTGGAGGTCTAGCAGTAAAGACAGTCAGACACATTGACCAAACGGTCACCAAGTCCCACATTTTTGCTTCTCAGTGTCAGCGAACTTCGTATAATAAAAGGTACAATAATAATCTAATAGTGCAATGAAAGCAAATGTAGGGACATTAAAGATAATGGACATCTGGAATCTGACGTTACACACGCTGGAAAAACAATTTAAAGAAACAGTCACTGTAAATAGTTTTAATCGTCAAGATCGTCAAGAAATAACAAAGTCATACAGGGAACCAATAGAATAGAAATCCCTTATTTAGATTCAAACTGAAAACAACATTACTGATAAAGAGAATGACAGAAACTTTGGAATTATGGAAAACAAGACTCAGTCCCCAATACAGGTGAACTTTACTTTCATTTTTAAATAAAAAAAATACGATCATGTACTATAAAATCAAAGTACTGAAAGTACTGAGAGGCTAAACATATTGAAAGATGTTCACAAATAACCGCTAAGCTATATTACTTCCCTCATACTCCTACACTTTGGAATGCAAAAATTACTAAAATAAGAGAACCAGAGGCTATTTTTCTTAATTTTAAGCGATTTTATATTTTCTTTAATTCTTATTTCAAATTTGACGACAATAATGTGAATAAATCACAATAGGTAAAAAAAAAACAACAAAAACAAAATACACACAACCATATATTTATCGCCAACAAGTCAAATGATAAATAGCTCTATGATGAAGTTGACTAAATAAAACCTTTGAAATACCCAAGATGTTGCAATTTCTATCCTATCAATATGAGGATTTAAACAAATCGAAAGGACTTTATATCTACTTCTTTATTTTGAATGTATTGCAAAGCAATAATCCTTACTAATTATAATTATATTTGTAGTTGAGGAAAGTAGATAAGGTATACACAGCATTTCAGATAGATAAAATTTTAAGTAATTACATTAAATGTATTTACATGCCTATCTTCCTTGAAGTACCATGGTTAGACTTTTCTTCCAGTAATTATGTCTATAAAGGCATAGTTCTATGAGATTAAACCAGACTTCCATATATATATACAAAATTTACAATATTTTCACTATAGCTACTACTATTTCTGATCTCCAATGCATTAGATAATGTCACCATGACACGCTAAATGAATAAATATGTTATGGAAATATTTCGTTTCAGTTAATTGATAATTATAAACATGAATATTTTGGGGTTTTTTATACGCGCTTTGTTTGAAGGAATATTTTCATTTCAAGGAACTTTGATACACATTAACAAACATTGAAAAATCAGCACAATCAACCTTCATCAAATAAAACTAAAAGGCAAAACATATAAGTTATAACAAAGTCAACATCATGATCAGTAAAGTATTAAAAATATATCATTCATAAATCATGAGCACCAAATGTACCTTGCCTACGAAGCGCAAACTTTTTATCTTTAGAAAGTGTCATGGCGGTGATGTGAAAATCCTGAAAAAGCGTCATATCGGCGGGTGTGCGCGTAGGACGAACGATCCAATTTTGTGACGTCTAATGAGGTAAAGTGATGTTATATATTAAGACGATCTTGCCACAACGACAAGGATTAAAGCAAAATTGATGTTCTGTTTGTAATTTTTGTTTGTTTATAAGTGATGTTAGTTGATAATTCAAACCAAGCCCCCAGACTAGCTTCTTATCATGGCGCCAACTCGCACGTACAGTGTTCTGTACGCTTACGTCATGTCGAGAATTCCGTAAAATATATTGTTAAAATTTTATCAATAGTTCAACCACACTGAAATATATAGTAATCGTATTCTTATCAAAAATAAAACTAATTTTGGATGCTTTTAAAATAGCGATTTGAAAAATCGCCGCATTATTTACGCAGAAAATTGGCGCTAGAGAGCTCTAACTCTTTTCGATATTTCAGCCAATGAGAAGGCCAGGATCGGTAAATTTTGTCTGAAAGGCCGTCGCAATAGGCTATGCGTACTGAGTACGTTTAGCCTAACAAGACTAGATGTGTCAGGCCATATTTATGTCGTCGACGGCAAAGATAACCTTGGAGAAGTATTGAACTTTTTGGTGATATTGTTGGGAAGCATACTCATACCTCACGGAAGAAAAAAGTCCGACCGGCAGAATATATGGCAGGCAACCTGTAACAATTACCAGAGACGTATATATCACATGTTATATACGTCTCTGCAATTACGTACCTTACAGGCCTTAGTTCTACCTGCTAAATATATGGTAGATATTCTGAAATAGCATTACATGTCTTAGTACTACCTGCTAAATCTATGGTTAATATTCTGAAATAGCATTACATGCCTTAGTTCTACCTGCTAAATCTATGGTTAATATTCTGAAATACCATTACATGCCTTAGTTCTACCTGCTAAATCTATGGTAGATATTCTGAAATAACATTACATGCCTTAGTTCTACCTGCTAAATCTATGGTTAATATTCTGAAATAGCATTACATGCCTTAGTTCTACCTGCTAAATCTATGGTAGATCATTACTTAGTTCTACCTGCTAAATCTATGGTAGATATTCTGAAATAACATTACAGGCCCTAGTTCTACCTGCTGAATCTATGGTAGATATTCTGAAATAACATTACAGGCCTTAGTTCTATCTGCTGAATCTATGGTAGATATTCTGAAATAACATTACAGGCCCTAGTTCTACCTGCTAAATCTATGGTAGATATTCTGAAATAACATTACAGGCCCTAGTTCTATCTGCTGAATCTATGGTAGATATACTGAAAGAACATTACAGGCCTTAGTTCTATCTGCTGAATCTATGGTAGATATTCTGAAATAGCATTACAGGCCCTAGTTCTATCTGCTGAATCTATGGTAGATATACTGAAAGAACATTACAGGCCTTAGTTCTATCTGCTGAATCTATGGTAGATATTCTGAAATAGCATTACATGCCTTAGTTCTACCTGCTAAATCTATGGTAGATATTCTGAAAGAACATTACAGGCCTTAGTTCTATCTGCTGAATCTATGGTAGATATTATGAAATAATATTACAGGCCCTAGTTCTACCTGCTAAATCTATGGTAGATATTCTGAAAGAACATTACATGCCTTAGTTCTACCTGCTAAATCTATGGTTAATATTCTGAAATAACATTACAGGCCCTAGCTCTACATGCTAAATCTATGGTAGATATTCTGAAATAACATTACAGGCCTTAGTTCTATCTGCTGAATCTATGAAATAACATTACATGCCTTAGTTCTACCTGCTAAATCTATGGTTAGATATTCTATTCTAACATTAGCCCTATATTCTGAAATTCTAGCATTACATGCCTTAGTTCTACCTGCTAAATCTATGGTAGATATTCTGAAATAGCATTACATGCCTTAGTTCTACCTGCTAAATCTATGGTAGATATTCTGAAATAACATTACATGCCTTAGTTCTACCTGCTAAATCTATGGTAGATATTCTGAAATAACATTACAGGCCCTAGTTCTATCTGCTGAATCTATGGTAGATATTCTGAAATAACATTACAGGCCCTAGTTCTACCTGCTGAATCTATGGTAGATATTCTGAAATAACATTACAGGCCCTAGCTCTACATGCTAAATCTATGGTAGATATTCTGAAATAACATTACATGCCTTAGTTCTACCTGCTAAATCTATGGTAGATATTCTGAAATAAATTACAGGCCTTAGTTCTATCTGCTGAATCTATGGTAGATATTCTGAAATAACATTACAGGCCTTAGTTCTATCTGCTGAATCTATGGTAGATATTCTGAAAGAACATTACTGGCCCTAGTTCTACCTGCTAAATCTATGGTAGATATACTGAAAGAACATTACATGCCTTAGTTCTACCTGCTAAAACTATGGTTAATATTCTGAAAGAACATTACAGGCCCTAGTTCTATCTGCTGAATCTATGGTAGATATACTGAAAGAACATTACAGGCCTTAGTTCTATCTGCTGAATCTATGGTAGATATTCTGAAATAACATTACAGGCCCTAGTTCTACCTGCTAAAACTACGGTTAATATTCTGAAAGAACATTACAGGCCCTAGTTCTACCTGCTAAAACTATGGTTAATATTCTGAAACAACATTTTAAAATGAAAAACGTGTTAACTTTCATAAGTTGAGACTAGAGTTGAGATGTTTTGCTCGGGTAAAAGTCCGGACGAGCAGGGTCCCGCCTGTGGAGACTAGCCTCTCTCCTGTCTGGCCTCCGGTCTTCCCTTCAGGAACCAATACATACTGGCTAGAAATGTGGTCGTATTTTAAACTAGCCATGTTAATTAACTGATGAAGTACCAATACACATTAGTAACAGGTAAACATTGATTGATTTATACATCAGTTATTGACATGGACTTGCACACATAAATGGTAATAGATTCGGCTGTTTACAACAAGATAAGGTTACACTGAATTCATACTCTGCTTAGATAGGCTTCAGGTAATCACTGATATAATCAGAGAATGAATTAATACATGTACATGTGTAATAGATCAACAACGACAGAATGCCACTGGCCACTGGTCAATACCTAATTGTTCATAGTAGATGGTTAATATTCTGAAATATCACTGCAGACCCTAGTTGCACTTGCTGAATATATTGCTTATATTCTGAAATAACATTACAGGCCTACTTACGGCTGCTTAGATACACTTTCTGGACGTTCTGTGGACGTCTAGAATACGTTCAGTTATTTGTGTATTTACCAATATAAGTCGGTTTCAATTATTTATGTACATGTATAGATATAGATCTATTATAGGTTTGTTCTGGATCAATTACATATACGGTTATCTGATTAATAAAACGGTAGGTATTGGCAGTATACGCTCCCCTACCTACCCCTCCAAAATAAAGATCGATAATCCAGCGTATGTCAGAGTTTCAGAGATATTTTGATAAATTTTATACGTCGGCGTAATTAAAACAAAAACGACAGCAGCATAATATCGGATAATGATTTGGCGGTGTACCTGACAGTGAAAGGGGTTCTGCTCCAGTTGCTGCAAATTGGTTTGACTAAACTGAAGTAATCATCCGTTGTTCAATTGTAAGGAATTCTTACAAGAACAACCAACATTTTATATGTAAATACAAGGACACTTTGGCCTAACGCAAACCCGTCTCGAAAATGGCAACAAAAGTGGCTTGTTCAACCCGAAGCGGGAGCGAGTAAAACGAGTAATTCGTTCCATCATTGTTATACAAGAATATGATAGATGGCTCACCTTGCGCCATATAACGATTCCTGCTATATTTGGCACGGACTTTCCCAAAGATTAAACTGATTACACCGAACGTTGGCAACGTATCAAATACATTTATACACGAATATTTTCGTCTGGATATGTATAATTTCGATTCTACTGGAATTAAAAATATGATTGATTAAATTGTCCTCTAAATATAAACAAAACAATGACATTTCACCTTGAAAATAATGCATTATTACAAGTGAATAAATCAGACCAATTATTGATATATATACACATAACTTAACATTATCTTATAAAAATATATATTTAGGATCTTACCCACAATGCCGTCCTTTATCATTTTGTACCATATATTCTGTCTGTCGATGAAGTCAAACGCCCTTTTTTAATCAATAAAACAGCAACACATTCTCTTTTTTGTGTTTTATTAATTAATGTATGTAATGCAAATATAGGCTATATGGTTGACTGTTGCTTCCTAAAAACAAACTGAGTATAGTGTTATTTTAGAGTAAGCTGTGTCAGAATTAACAAGTCACTTTTTCCCCTAATGATATGATGATAATTACGAAAGATAATTGAAGGAATTCGTCTTTCCAGAATTATGACGACGATTAAAGATGAAGTCAGGTGAGACATCGTACCCGAACAGTTCACAATCAGGACGCACAATTTCCCTAAGTTTGATCAGGTCCTTCATTGGAACTTGTCCGTAAGCCTGTATCATTGCCTCTCTCTTCTGTTGACGGAGAACTGCTAGATCGGTGACTCCCTTCATAACTTTTGTTAAAGCGTCTATAAGTTGTGACATGTCGACATTTACAGATTCTGATTCTGTAAACGGGAGACTGGCACTTTTCGGTAAAAAACCTCGAATTTGTAAATCCCTCCATATTCGCTGCATACCAGAATAAAACGACATACATTTTTCGAGTTTTTCGCGCATGCTGTAAAGACGACCAGTATGAGATACAGCTCTCTGTAAGGCCGTCTCGGCCTCGAAATCATCAAATGTGATATTGATACCGTATCTCTTGTTCCAAGCATTCAGCAGTATGAGTGAATCGTTCGCGAAGGTTTCCATCTTTCCAATGAAGTCGTATGATATTTGACAAGGTCCACAGTGTTCGTATATAGGAGTAAAGTGTCCATTAGCATGATTGCCAGTTCTCTGTGATTCAATAACATATTTGATGAATTGGGGAAATGTAATATCATGTCCACATGTGCTTGGAGATTTATTTCCATGATTCAAAATTTCATTTTTTATGTACGTTCCTGTAATTTTCCAGTAAAAAGTGTTTACCGTGAAAAGTTTATCCACATATCCAGAAAAAAGTCTGCCGTAAGGCTCACGAACAAACATTATCTTAAATGAGCTTGTTAAAAAATAGTGAAGTTTTGTAAAGTCTCCAAGTAAGTTTATGTTATTAACAGGTTTCCATCGTGTGTCAACATTTTTCATCCCTTGTTCGCTTACAATACGTAAAATTGTCTTTAGAAATGTTGAACCAGTTTTTTGAACGGCACAATATACAAGGTGATGGCGTCTGTCCATCAAGAGTCTTTTCCCCACAACAAGTCGGTTTGGCTTACTATAAAATAGGTCTTCACTTTTGTCACATACCCGTTCTATATGTTTTCTTCTCTTCTCGTGAATCGTACCAAAGTCATAATATCGCTGGAAATTCTGAAACAACATATGTAATCTAATACCACGAGACGAAAAAGCAAAAATCATTGAACAAGAACGTTGTATCGACATGAACACGATATCTATGAGGGATGTTGACAGCTTTACATTGTCTGTTAGTTCTTTGAAACAAACGAAACAAAGATATACGGTAATATTCATCTAGATCAAGACTGAAGGAAAATATATCTGCAAACGAATTTCAAGTAAACTACATCTAGTATTTTATCCCAGGAATTCTTGTAGAAGTATATACAATAAGATAGATTGGGATACAAAGTTTAACTGAGTCTCACAGAAAAATAATGGGTCAACTTCAACTAAAGATGGCTGCATATCAGCCATTTATTAATATCATTATTTCTTATCAGTCTTAAAACTGAAATTTGAGAAAACGAGTCAAGTTCTCGAGAAATAGCAAAAACCATCAAACAATGATGAAAAGAAAGATTACTTCCTGTCAGCCAATTTTGGTTGTCTTATCAGTCGCAAAATACTGAGAGCAGCATTAGGGTCCAAGGGGAAACCTTCATATTAAATTTGTGGAAGATTCATTCGAAAATTCTTATGAAATCTAAGCGATAACAAACTTTCATTGTCAAAATCCAAGATGGCCGCCTCTCAGCTAATGTATTTGTCTTATCAGTCTAAGAATCGGAAGGGCTCCAACAAAGGGGGAAAAGGAAAACAGAGAAATCTATAAATTCGAGAAAGGTCCATTCAGTACTTCTCTAGAAATAGCGACAACAGTCTGTCATAATCAAAAGCTAAGATGGCGGCATAGAATGCATTCTATCCCTATCAGTCTCAAAATAAAAAGGGCAAATATGAACAAATATGGCATGATCATGTTTATAAATAATTTATAATATATGACCCATAATCCCCCAGTACACCGCGAACGACAAACAAATTAACCGTCGCTCAGCTTACATTTTATCTGCTATTAAGCAGAAGAGAGAAATCGATCTAGCCTGTATATGTAGGTGCAAATGTAATGACCAAGAAAAATTCAAACACAAATTCAATGAAACAATGAAAAATACGAACAAAAGAAAAAAACAAGGAGACTTGTGAAAAAGTACAAGGGTGATAAGACCAGGTGTTCCGGAAGGTTAAGCATCTTCTGATTTTTTCATTGATAGCAGTCATGTAACTTTTGGTCAATCCAAGTAAGTAATGCCACGTTCTCAAATGAGAACAAAGAAAACAGCGGAACCACCAGGTAAAACGATATAAATGATGTGTAGACTTACCCGTCTCAGAATCAATGGTGGCACGGTAGATGTTGATTGCTCGGTTGCTGCACTACTTGTAAGTTCATCTTGAGCCCCATGTGCCCCGAATCCTGCACGTCTCGTCCATTGAGACACATTTTTGAAAATGGCTAGATGTTCGATAGCGTTACCTTGATGAATGTGAAACCCAGGGTTTGAAAATATCATATTAATGAAGACAGATAAAGTACTTGGTACTAGATATTAAGATACATGTGTTAAACATTTTTTGTCGAAGTTACTAAAAGTATTATTAAAAGCCATTGCAATAAATTCATCTAAGAATTTTAGTAACGTTATGATTTCTTGTTCTCTTATACTTTTTGAAAAGTAAATATTTACCTCGATGTACGGCAGCAAATGTGATCAGAATGAAGGCCAACACTATGAATAGTAATATCGGTTTTCGTGTAAAATTCTTTACGAAATCTTGAGTGCCAGAATAAACAGTATGCAATGTATAACGAAGTCCCATCACCATTGTCTCTGAGATGTGGGCGCTGTGTTCGTCACTCCTAACGAAAGCAAACATGTACGATGTGGCGATTGTATCAGGTGGACAGACGAAAGAAGAGCATGGAACAAAAACAAACAATGTTAAACATCTGCAATCAAGTAAAATCTATCATTGACATACATACTTATAGTGTAGGAAATTGAATATACAAAGGTGTAAACGTGATTAATATAATGACTTTTACCTGCGGTTGCATGATTAAAACTACAATTCACAATTAGTGGTAACTGACCGGTATGCTTGGGTTTGACATGAGTTTAGCTCTCTGGAATATATAGTGGTTGAAAACGAGAAGATGGTAAAAAAAAATTAACAGTAATGATGACAATTCTTAGCTCTGTTGATGGTAAAGTTCTGAAGATGTGTTGTTCACCAACATGATGATTTGAAATTGCTTTTTGTTATTGAGATGTATATCCATCGGTTCGTTGTCATATGTGTTACGTAATTTAGATAGTGTTTAAAATTTAAGTAAGCAAGTATACAAATATACGGGAGATGCTTAAGATATGCTGCCTATGTCGTCTGATGTTGGAACTTACAATCGTTGTATACTTACTAAGAATTTATATTAGCGGAACGCGTTGAGTCTGAATTTAGACAATTGATGAAATAAATATGAACAGGTACCAACAGGTAGGATTTCTCTGAGATATAATTATGTTTAACACAACTGTCCATTATGTCGATGTTATCACAAGCTTGTGTCCATTATTTCGATATTATCAAAAAACTACTGTCCATTATGTCGATGTTATCACAAGCTTGTGTCCATTATTTCGATATTATCGCAAACTACTGTCCATTATGTCGATGTTATCACAAGCTAGTGTCCATTATTTCGATATTATCACAAACTACTGTCCATTATGTCGATGTTATCACAAGCTAGTGTCCATTATTTCGATATTATCACAAACTACTGTCCATTATGTCGATGTTATCACAAGCTTGTGTCCATTATTTCGATATTATCACAAACTACTGTCCATTATGTCGATGTTATCACAAGCTTGTGTCCATTATGTCGATATTATCACAAACTACTGTCCATTATGTCGATGTTATCACAAGCTTGTGTCCATTATTTCGATATTATCACAAACTACTGTCCATTATGTCGATGTTATCACAAGCTAGTGTCCATTATTTCGATATCATCACAAACTACTCTCCATTATGTCGATGTTATCACAAGCTTGTGTCCATTATTTCGATATTATCACAAACTACTGTCCATTATGTCGATGTTATCACAAGCTTGTGTCCATTATTTCGATATTGTCACAAACTACTGTCCATTATGTCGATGTTATCACAAGCTTGTGTCCATTATGTCGATATTATCACAAACTACTGTCCATTATGTCGATGTTATCACAAGCTTGTGTCCATTATGTCGATATTATCACAAACTACTGTCCATTATGTCGATGTTATCACACATTACTGTCTATTATTTACATTGGAAGTTTAACACTAGGGACAATCGTCCAGTGTCTTTGACTTAGTTTCATCTTTATAATGTTAGTCCCTTAATATCACTGACGAGAGGACTAAGGCAACGCTGTTGTAGGGTGAAGTTTAATTCATTATTTAGCCCTACTGTATCTAAGTTTCTTTTATCTAAGAAAGTAGTGACGTTTGAAGGCTTCCTTTTACGGGAGAGGCACGCCCACTATCCCCCTTTTGGGTATTTTTATATGGGTTCCATAAAGACGTTCGTGGGGTATACATTCATTTGCATACATAGTGCACAGGTTCGTTTAAAATTCAATTCAACTATTAAAACCAACTCGTCGAGAGGTTATTTGTGTTTGAAATAACAAATTACGTAGTAATGTTTTCACGAAGAAACTTAAATATGATGAGATTTTGAAGCTATTGAGTCCATTTCCAACTACATATTTATTTCTACGGGATACCATGGGTTATGTCTCCTTAGCGCTTATTGAATCGTAGGCACGTTAGCGGAAATGTAGAATTAGGGTCACGCAGGAATGAGTGATTTTATCAGACTTGGACTCGAAAATCCGTGCAGCCATGGTTATATAGGTATCTGTTGTGGCCTACAAAGAGGTTACACATCTACTAATCCCTAAGTATACGGTACATAACATGTCGGACTTATTTCTAATAGCACAAATACCCATGCTCAAAACCACAAACAAGAAATAACCACATTCAATGATTATTATACATATCACAGTGTTACGATTCAGGCCAACATATTTCTACAGTCAATATCCCGAATAATAATCTGATTTGGTCAAGGGGCGTATGATATACACACCACTGGATTTGGTTTACACTAAATAAAACTGGGCGAAGATCTAGAATTTGAAAATACATTTGAACAGAACAATTGATTATTACTGTAGCAATTAAAACTTTAAGATTAACAACCGAAAACTCTTCGCGCGGTGAATTATCAATTTAATAATCATTTCACATTGGAAAATATATGAAACAATTCATATAAAATATATGACTATATATGACTTTTCAAGTCCATATCCAAAGATAAAAGGCCAGAAAGCAAAAATTTCTAAATTAGTCATGACTTTTTTTCTGGCAAGTCAGCTGAAGAGAGAAACATAAGTACTTATGAACTGTGGGGTTCGGAATTCATGCGATCTGTCTGTGTCCTATTGCGCTACAATATGTACAAATCTCTTTGTCTCTTCTTCATATTGCGACAAGATCTACACTTCTTAACTGCAAACATTTACATACACCTACCATCTAAATTTACGTGACGGTTATGTCCATTTATAAAACAAAATTAAACGCCCTTAACGACATAAGAAATTGATGATAAGTTTATTCATATTTTGATCTACAGCAGTAATATCAGAAATACTATCAAGAATGGTTACGCCGCTGCTGACCTTTGTCCTTTGGCCTTTTCGTTCCAGAAGCATCCGCAATGTAGAGATACAACTGACTGTTCTACATTTCAGCGTATCTCGTTCTTTACTTACATTGCAAATGACTGGGACAGTCTTTTTCTTCTTCGCTAAACTGCGTAATAAACGAGAACATTTACATGTCCCAATTTGGAATTATCCATGTTCTAGGCAATTATAATATATGGCCAGATATGTATGAAAAACCCCAAAAAATACTTTGAGGATGAAAAGAAATCATAAAGGCAGACTTACCTGTAAAATGACGTCTTCACTCAGTCTTGGTTAGAAGTAATAATTTAAAGAAATACAACACTTTGCGATCCGGCATCGAATAGCTGTACACGTTCGAATTGCCAAAAAATATCCTAAGGCCACATTGCGTTGTATTTGAGGACTTGTCTGATAAGGACTAATTCAATTTAACTGTATCCTGAGGGCCCTACGCCCCATAGATATACCACAGTACAATACATTCGTATGCATGCCATACTATACAGACAATGACGTACATATATAAGATAAGGCATTTACACTTACAACGTAATCAAGTTAACAAAGAAATACTAATATAAGACAGACAAAGACAGGAAGATAATACACGATACAATGTGGAGCTACAGTTTATTTGGTCGTGCTGAATGGATGTGTCGGATTCTACTTTTACAGTAAATAATGATCAGCAAAAGTAAGTAAATGATAGATTTTTTTTAACTTCTAAATGAATTGCATTCCGTCAGTCAATAGCAGAGCTAAAAATAAACCATTATAAGAGTTCATTACGGCATTTTATATGACATACTGATTCGCGTTTCTGGTAAAATGAGAATAAATGTCAGAACCACACTGACCATGCTTTCTTCTGTTAATAATCGGGTTGATGCACGCACACGCACACGCTCACGCACACACACACACACACACGCACACGCACACGCACACGCACACACACACACACACACACACACACACACACACACACACACACACACACACACACACACACACACACACACACACACACACACACACACACACACACACACACACACATGCTACCTGTTCCAGTTGCCTGTACCGCTGAAAATCTATGTAAATCTCCTATGACCACTTCAGTTATCGGTCCCCGCTACAATTGCGATACGTTTCGATGACTACACGATCATCTTCATCAGACAAATGACCAGTGTGAAGCGTCCTGGTGGTGACGTACGTAGTGTAATATAACTCAAGCAGTATGACAAAGACAAAAGCTGAAGAATCGTAGAATAATCTAACTTGTTGCATATGAATTCATAAGTATCAAAATAAAGTATCGGACTGAAGCAAGTCATCAATCCCTATTGTTATTTTATTTGTTGACAAAACCAATAAAACAGCAAATAAAAACGGACATGATAACATATTCTTACTTCATATTCCATGACACTGGGATAAGATATTTAAAAAGGGCAAAAGTTACATGGAGACTCTTTAATATGTTCAAAAACATTAAGACAAGGCCCCGTATTCATGAAACCATTCTCATGCTCAAGCTTCAATTTGATACTCAAGCTTTATATCTTGCTTAAGTTAGAATTAACCAACAAGGCTTATATTGCCGAATATTTAAAAACAAGTTTGAAAGGCCTTCAAGTCAAAGCCATATTCAAGGTTAAAATTTGACATTTGTATGATTTTATATGATTTAGGTGAATTATAAAAAAGTTTGATTGAACACAAAATCTGTGCTTGAGCATGAGAATGGTTTCATGAATACGGGCCAAGGCGTGCAGGAAAGAAAAAAAGAACAATTCCCATTGTTATTATCATGACGTAAAACTAAACAGTTGAGCAGCACTGATGTAAATGTGAAGTTCAATTTCATGATTGGTTTGATGATAAGTTAAAATGGATTCCGTCTGCGTTAATAAACGACAGACAATTTCTGTTTGCGGTGGTGCTATTTTAACTATGCACCTATTACCAAAGTATATTTTTGACAAAAAAAAAAAAATGAATAGAACATATGTTCTGGTGCCATTGAATGTAATCACAACCACTTGACGCATCATAGCAACGTTTGAGGTAAAGTAGTAGAAGGGAGATAACTCTAACAGAAATACGACATGTACCTGCAATTGAAAAAAATACTAACTTTAAATTCAGACAAAAATATGTTTGTTAATACAAAAACTATCAATCATCGCGGTTTCTTTACTAGTTTCATTCAACCACTTGTATGAGTGAGTAATTCTCGTTATTAGGGAACTCTTGGCTTAGTATTGATATCAGTTTGTCATTAGCCATAATAATGGGCATAATAATTAATTTCCAATGAAGGTGATTTGTGGGGTTTTGTCTTTAAAATCACCTTAATGTAATATGGATAATTCAACACAAAATGAAATGGATAGCGCAAGTTCCAGACTCAAAGAAGAAACAAACTATCGGATACTGGGGAGAAACCAATTTCGGAAATTGAGATAAGTGTGGAAACTACTGTATGTTGTACACTCTAAACTGTTAATTATTTGAAATGTTTAAAAACCAAGAAATTATAACAGCATTGTTATGAAGGTATATGCTGTATAATTAAAATTACTTATTATTATCTCCCCTTTTCTTTCGGGTTTACTACCATGACCCACTACACACAACCTGTGTCATTGTCATTTAATCAAGAATACTCAGGAAATGGGATTAGATGTGCAGTAAACTGTTGTAGAATGTGATCAATTACACACAATTTTCTGTAGTAAGAGTTGTGAAGTATGAAGTAGTTGTATATATATGTATATCTCGGTACAATGGATCTCCTTATTCAGTACTGATATCAGACTCTTATCACTAACTGTACCGGACACCAGGATTATTTTCCTATGAAAGTGACTTATGGAAGTTTTGCTAAATATTCGGCTAAATATATAATGGACATTATTGATATTTTAAGTATTTTGCAAGAGAACGAGCAAAGTATGAAAGCATGAAGATTTTGAAAAAGATATAGACAACTCAAGCTCAAGTGTCCGGAAACGGGAACAACTGCTGGAAAGTGGTTTGCTTAGTAGCTATATTTGATACAAACTTTGAAATTATAATAATCGATGATTTTCTCTTTCCTTGATGTTAACTGAATACCTAACATCAGTACAATAACACAATGTATCTATTAAAGTGTCACAGGTCGATTTTTTAAAATATGAAATACATGATACAAGCACATTTTTTTAAGTGTGTAACATATAAGTAAAACAGACATCTAGACTAGTACGGCTTATGAGAATCTATATAAAATACACTATCTACTAATACTAAAAAAGTGATGGACATAATAATTAAAACTTACGATACTGTGTGAACTGTTCTTTCTACAGTAAACATTATTCTGTTCTGCTTAATTCATCATTGCGCTGTTTTCTTTGTTCTCTTTGTCCTAGCTATGGATATCGTACGCCTTATTTTAATCAATCCTAGTTGTAGTATGTGATATGGTTTTAGAAAGGGCATCAAAGACACGATTGCAGTGTTCGAGAACAACAAAGAACATGTTCTTGATGTCATCCAAATACACCTAAGCTGTGCAGATTCATTTAACCCTGGTGTGACGTAACCGCGCAGCACGGTTGTTTGAGAGATTAGATTTTTGCAGCGATTACGGAAGGTCCTGAGGCCTTCGGCTGTCAAGCTTATCACTTCACCATAAAGTGATATTAACAGATATCGATCATAACTAATATCTCAGGGCCAGCACTAGTCGATTCCTCTATCAGTAAAAGGGGGCGACAGAGCTGAACATTATCAAATTTTAATGAAATGTTGTTTTGAATATAAATAAATATTGTGACGTCATGGATAGATGTTATGTAATTGGCTACCCGAATTTGATGCGTTAGGCCTTTGTTCTGTGCCACTTGACTACTAAACCCATCATGTCAATTAACATCAACTCAAGTAAATAATGTCACATTCTCAAATAAGAACCAGTTTTTAACAAGAAAACAACAAGGAATCAAGCACGTTTAACTCTCTAACACATACGGAATATAATTTGTCACAACACGATCTAGTGGGCGAGGATGATGCTTTCGGGTAGTCTTCATCACCAGCTGCATTTTTCTATGTGTTGTAAGTGAAACAATCAGCTATTGACGTATATTCCATTAATCGTAAAATTTTGAACAATCCTCATAATATCGCCAGTACCACTGGATGCCGAAGCAGGAATTTCATCAATGACAAAATATAAAATAAATTCACATCATACAGCTTATTTAAATTCTGTCCCCGTTAACTGCGTTGCAAGTAAACAGCAGATTGGTAGTTCATTTAAAATGGGTTTTCTTAAACAAAATGTCTTGAAAAGGTTTTGATGATGTTGAAAATTATGGGGAATTTTTTCTGTCGTCATAGTGATCTCCTTAAGAGATATTCCGTTGTTGTACACCTTGTTCTTATTTGAGAACGTGACATTACCTAATTGGATTAACAAAGGTTTACATGGCAGGTGTCGTCGATGAAGTAGAAGACGAGTACTCCAACGGAACACCTGATGTTATCAGTCTCCTACCGGTGAAACCGGAGGGGACTATAGCGTTTCTCTCTGTCTGCCTGTCCGTTTGTTAGTCTGTCCGGATGTTCGTTTCCAGACAATAACTTGAGAAAAGATGGATGCATTTGATTGACACTTCATTTACTGTTAGCTCATGAGGTAATACAGAATAGGATTGAGTTTGGGGTCGAAAGGTCAGCTACAAAGGTCACTATTGCTAAAAATATATATTTTTGTCAAATTGTGGTTTCCAGATGATAACTTCAGAAAGGATTTATTGATTTGGCTGAAAGCTGATACAATGGTAGCTTATGAGGTAGTACAGAGTGGGATTATGTTTTGGGTCTAAAGATGACTTTTAACATCATACTGTGGCTTCAAAATATAACTTGTGATAGGATTGACCTATGGCATTGAAACTTGATGTAATCTCATATCTTTGAGTTAAGGGGTCAATAGGTCAACTGCGAAGGCTGTGAAGGTCACCTACCATCATAGACATTTAACACAATTTTTAGGCCCCCAAGTATACTAACAATGTAACTAGAATGGTTAAATTTACGCTTAAAGCTCAGACAAAATTCCGGGTCCTTTCTGACATATCAGTGGTTTAGTTTGTTATCCAGATAATCACTTATTTTAGTTAGAGATGGCAAATTTGATTAAAACTTCATACCGGATTAAGCACAAGAGATTACATATAAAGTCTTTTTCTGCTTTTCTGCGTTATTTTCAGTTTTGTGTGTCGTTCCTGTCAAGGTACTGGTTTTTGGAGAGAAGACTTTCAGTTCAATAGCAATCAATGTGTACGTTGCTTAGAAAAATTGATTAATATTTTTAAAAAAATGATATTAACAACAAGCAGCAGAGGATATGTATCACAGTCAATAGCAATTTATACACAAATTATAAACAAAAAGAAGTTATCACATTTTATATATATCACAGAAATTAAGTAATCAGATAAGACTAAATAGGCTTAGATTTAACACCTGTATATCTGATATATACAGGTATTTCTTGATGCAAAAGAAGTAAAACACTTTAATGAAAATGTAATATACATATATGCTAATATAGCAAAAAAATAAAAAAAATTGACAGACTATGCTACTACTATAGTGCAAATTAAAAGAGAACATTTTGTCAATGTCAAGATTATAAATAGTAAATAAATACGACATCAGATTATAAACCAAAGCAAGAAGACAAACAAAATAAGCAAAAGCACTTAGAATAAAGCACTGAAATGAAAATAGAAGATAAAAGCACACAGGTAGTAACACCACTGAACAAAGGGAGGTAACTCACATATGAGCACACATAGAACACTTACAGTCCGGGCCATCCCACAAACGGAGCAGTCTCCTGAATTCTTTGTGGTTCTCTACCTTACGTCGATCATTCGGGAGACTGTTCCACATGCGGGACGCCTCGTACCTGAAGGAATTCTTTCTATATCTGGTATTGTTTACCCTTGGGATGTGTGCCTTACCCTCTGCTCTGAAAGTATACAATGTTTCTTGTTTCAATATCAGACTACAAATGTAGTTAGGAGAAATCTTGTTAAAAAATTCAAAAACTTCACAAGTCATCAACTTCATCCTATTAATATGCAAGAAAGAAGTATTAGCATCTGTTAGCAGTTTTTTGAGGTCAGAGGTATAATCATTAAAAACAAAGCCCCTTTCTTGCACCTTTTCCATTTTCCTGGTTGCCGAGACGCTGTAGAAATGCAAAATAAGGGGACAGTAATTAAAATTCGACAATACAAAACTCTTGTAAATTAACATTTTAACAGATTTAGATAAAAAAACTGCTAACTGTTTGGAGGCTTGTCTACAAATAAAAGAGATATGTTTATCAAACTTCAATAAAAAATCTATCTCAGCTCTTAACACTATCGTCACAAACTATGGCGGAATTGCCTATTGTGAAGTGATGGAGGGATTTCTTTCCTAAACATATTGACTGAAATTTTTCTTGGTTCGTTTCATGCCATTCCTTTCAAACCATTCTATAAGTAATGCTGCCTCTCTCTCTCTCTCTCTAACACCTCTTTAAAACGTTTAATATTTTTGTTAAAATAACCCAGAGTGTATTCATCAGCATAATTGTTTAAAGTATTTATTAGAATAATTCATATGTTTATGCACAATATTTGTTGTTCACAATAAACAAATTTTAACGAATTCTATTTCCTATATAGTAACCACCAAGAAGAATCTCTGCCAGTAGCAATGATTTTAAACAATGTTAGCAAGACACCCCAGTAAATCTTTTAACGTTATCTGGAGTGTTTGTAATTGACTACGTTTATTACACTACAAGTACATAAGTCATAAAAAGTTACTTATTTTACAGGTAAACAAGTCCGTATGCTGTAAACCTACACACCATTGCTTGATCGTGTTAGGTTTCGTCGTGCTTATCCATTGTTTCGCCATCTGTTACGATCGACATGATACATAATGTAGATTCGACGCGTTGTTCATCATGAAGAAAAACTCGGCAGCCACGTCCAATAGACAGTACTGATGGACATTGACTAGCATAGAGCTAACTCTGGTTGCCTGGATACAATGGCAGATTTTCTAAAATCAAGCAAATCGATATTCCAATTAACAGTGTTGATCTTAATTCTGTTTACATTTGCGTTCGTGTATCAAGGTGAGATTCTACTTTTGAAAAGTATCAGCATGTTTGAAATAATAGTGTTTTTCCTTAATTTATTCGATCTTTTTATCAGTTTATCCATACCTCATCAGAAATTGGTCTGAAGCTAAGACGATTTATTTATTCAAATAACTTGCAAATGTTTTTTAAATGTAACATATTTCTTACTTTGCTGTAGATTCATATATACCAATATTAATAAATTCTATGTCTTCCGTGTAATCTACTTACCAGTTTACAAATCAGAATACAAGTAATATGAAAATGATCATGATATCTATGTTAATTGATATGAAAGAGGTCATGTAATCTATGTTAATTGATATAAAAGAGGTCATGATATCTATGTTAATTGATATAAAAGAGGTCATGATATGTGTGTTAATTGATATACAAGAGGTCGTGTTATCCATATTAATTGATATGAAAAAGGTCATAATATGTATGTTAATTGATATAAAAGAGGTTATGATATCTATGTTAATTGATATAAAAGAGGTGATGATATCTATGTTAATTGATATGCAAGAGGTCGTGTAATCTATGTTAATTGATATAAAAGAGGTGATGATATGTTTGTTAATTGATATGAAAAAGGTCATGATGTGTATATTAATTGATATGAAAGAGGTCATGTAATCTATGTTAATTGATATAAAAGAGGTCGTGATATCTATATTAATTGATATATAGAAAGTCATGATATCTATGTTAATTGATATAAAAAATAGCCATGATATCTCTGTTAATTGACATAAAAGAGGTGATGATATCTATGTTAATTGATATAAAAAATGGCCATGATATCTCTGTTAATGGATATAAAAGAGGTGATGATATCTATGTTAATTGATATGAAAGAGGTCATGTAATCTATGTTAATTGATATAAAAGAGGTCATGATATCTCTGTTAATTGATATGAAAGAGGTCATGTAATCTCTGTTAATTGATATAAAAGAGGTGATGATATCTATGTTAATTGATATGCAAGAGGTCGTGTAATCTCTGTTAATTGATATAAAAGAGGTGATGATATCTATGTTAATTGATATGCAAGAGGTCGTGATAAAGATGTAAAAGATGCGGACAACACAAATTCTTTCTTCATCATCGTTGTCAAATGTACAACGGGAGAATTCATATAGGCAAATACTTTCATGTGGAACAACAATTAAAAGCCGTTTTTATATAAATAGATCCGTGTTCATTAAATATGTTTTTCAAAACATGAATTTCACATTCACTAAGGTAACAATATCGAACAACCAACCATATTGAGAAAGGTGTCTCAATGGACGGGTCTTGGAGGATTCGGGGAACAATGGGATCAACAGGATGTTACCACCAGTACAACTACCGAGCTATTTACATCAACAACTACTATGCCAGCATTGATTCTGAGAAGGGTAAGTCTATGCATCATTACCATTGTGTTATTACAACTATAGTTGTAGTAGCCACGTGTATAAAGGAAGATAATGACTAGATCGATATATCTCTTGATCATTAGCGGCGATGACAGTGTTGATTTTGTCATTAGCAATGCATGTACTGGATAGCTTATATTGTAACGTATTGGAAACATGATGGTGGTATATCTGTCTATTGTGTTCGTTTACATGTGAGAACTATTGTCAATCGGGATTCTGTTTATATCAACGTTCTGTGTATGTACATATGTTAGCATTTTGTCTTATGTTCTTATGTTATGGACTTTTGTTCAAATCTTCTTCGTTTATGTGACTATGTTTAGTTTTCAATTATGAATCATATTGTCCTAATATCTCTTTATCGAAAAGCTGTTCGCATTCGCATTTCTCCTAGCTTTTAAGTCTTGGACGCATTAAAAAATACAAACAAAACATTCTTAGACATATTCCGGTATCAGATCAGACTCGTTTCGTTTCCTATGCTGTATTTATAACTGTGTCCGTGTACACGTGAATAAACGAACTGCACCATTCTTATTCATTATCATAAACATCTAAGATATGAAATACGGTTTGTGGAATATGTCAATATTAACTTATAAAACAGCTTCAGGACACAAAAGAGTTTATTATTTTTTTTTCAAACTTGAAAATTTGTCTTAATTATTAACTGCCGGTTCCCATTAATAACAATTTTAGAGGTGTAAGATTACTGTTGGGATTCTAATCCGAGAGTACTAGGTAATGATCATTTTCTAACCGTTATCTCCAACATACTGGTAATAAAATAACGAGACAAACATATGCTGACAACTATGGAAACAAATCAGGCAAATAACGACTTTTATTTTTTTTTTATTTTGACCGATTGGTAAACTACATTATTTACTGTAGAAAGACAATCGTAATGATAAACCAATGCCGTAATGAATCAAAACTGTATTTGTATGAAACAAAGATTATCTGATACTGTCTTGCAATAATATTTAACTTTTAGTTTACAATGCCAACATCAATCCGTCACGTCCCTCGCGTCTAAAACCAATAACTTCCAGTTAAGCATGTGTTTTTACGTTATGTACGTGCAAACTGTCTTACCCCGGCAAGACAGTGGAATCTAACCCACACTGGAAGTGTCCCAAAAAGAAACTACTAAGGTAAAAAGCGTGGATTAACCTGTGCAAGATAAGAGAATGACTGTTCTATGTTGTTCCTCTGATCGACAAAGTGTCATGAATTTGTCATGTGATCGAGCAATGAAAATGAAAGCGATTGCTGCACTCACCAGTGATCATTGTCTACAAAGCAATATAACTGTTGTGAAGGCGTTAAGCTCTCAAACAACAAATAGAGAATTTATACAAATATTTAAACAAAAAACCAATCATATTTGGTTCCTATAGAAAAGTTAGAGTGACCGATCCACATTTGTAAAATGTCTATGCTTTGTTGGTTAAATGATTAAACGTTAAGTTATTCAAAATGGAAAGATCAAAGAAAGATAGTGAATACAGGAAGCTAGTTAGTTTTCGAGGGGCAATATTTTTTTGTTATTTTTGACGACGAAATAATATCGAAAATACGCGGATAATTAAGTAAGTAGGCAGTCAGTTACACAACTTCCATGTAAACGTGTTCTTGTCTTGTTTCCGTATTTGACTATCAGAAAACAACGTTTACAGTTATTATCAAACGTGTGCACATTCATTCAACATAGTGGTTGGTTGAAAATGTGTGTTGTCTATAAGCATGTTATTTTCTGCCAGTCATGGTCAGGGGTAGGAAAGTATACTGAGGTGAACCATCTTGGATTCCTGAGAATGCTTTCCGAAAAAACTATGTTCTGAAGAGATTCATAAATAATTGTATAATTTTTCGCTTCTTCTTGCATTTTTTTTCTTTTTCTTATTTTTTTCTGTAGTAATTTCTAAACTAAAATAAAAATAATTGTTTGACTTTTTTTTGATGATGTTGTTTCAGAATTTCGATAGACATTATGACTTAGGTGAGATTCATGTGAAGAGAAGGAACACTATTGAACGGGTGTGTGACAAAAGCAAACACGGCTACTATGGAAAGTCGAAAGGATCTACAGTAGCAAAAAGATTAGTCATCGACCATCGTCATCACCTTGTTTATTGTGCCGTTCAAAAAGTTGGCTCAACCTTTTTAAGGAGTCTTTTGAAGATTGTAAACAGTCAGGGAGTGAAAAATATTGACAACCGATGGAAGTCTGTGAATAAAAAGGAACCTCAAGACCTTACTCAATTTCACTATTTTTTATCAAGCTCTTTTAAGATGATGTTTGTTCGCGAGCCGTACAGCAGACTTTTTTCTGGATATACAGATAAACTTTTCACGGTAAACACTTTTTACTGGAAAATTACAGGAACGTACATAAAAAATGAAATTTTGAATCATGGAAATAAATCTCCAAGCACATGTGGACATGATATAACATTTCCACAATTTATAAAATACGTTATTGAGTCAGAAAAAACTGGTCGGCATACTGACCGACACTTTACTCCTATATATGAACACTGCCGACCATGTCAAATACCATATGATTTTATAGGGAAGATGGAAACCTTTGCGAACGATTCACTCATACTGCTGAATGCTTGGAACAAGAGATACGGTATTAATATCGCATTTGATGATTTCGAGGCCGAGACGGCCTTACAAAGAGCTGTATCTCATACTGGGCGTCTTTACAGCATGCGCGAAAACCTCGAAAAATGTATGTCGTTTTATTCTGGTATGCAACGAATATGGAGGGATTTACAAATTCGAGGTATTTTACCGAAAAGTGCCAGTCTCCCGTTTACAGAATCAGAATCTGTAAATGTTGACAGGTCACAACTTATAGACGCTTTAACAAATGCTATCAAGGGAGTCACCGATCGAGCAGGTCTCCGTCAACAGAAGAGAGAGGCAATGATACAGGCTTACGGACAAGTTCCAATGAAGGACCTTATCAAACTTAGGGAAGTGGTGCGTCCTGATTGTGAACTGTTCGGGTACGATGTCTCACCTGACTACATCTTTAATCGTACTGATACATCTGGAGGGACGAATTCCTTCAATTACTTCGATTTATGGAATGACAATTAACAATTGCTGTTCTTTTAAAATATTATTGTGGCATTTTGTACAAATCTTATTGTGGCATTCTTTATAAATCATATTGTGGCATTCTTTTTAAATTCTATTGTGACACTCAAGGCCTTATCACCGTTGTATTCGTCAGTAATGCCTTTCATTACTTTTCACTTCACGTATGTACATCTGTAAAAAGGCGTCTTTTTCTTCATTTCAAATAAGATATTGAACATTACTGATGGGAATAAACATTAATACAGTACCTTTCTTGTGTGGATAGTATTCTCTATACAGAAATGTTTTATTTTTTCGGTTAAGTAACACAGTGCAGAACTGTTCATTGGAACATACTTGTTCCCCCTCCTTTTTATCTACTGATGTACTACTATACGATACATACAAGATTATCAACGGTTACGATTAGATACTTGAAGTGGATGTCGGTTTCTTTTTATATTAATCATGGTTTTTAGAAACCCTGTTCTGCTTGGTTTGCTATGCTAATAAATTATTCTATTTTACATAGGAGTCACAATATCTCAAAGATGGAAAACACATTGATTTATCTTTGACAAAAATAATTATTGTATAGCATACGATGTTGTAATTGGGAAAAAGCATCAATAGTAATGCAGTCTGTTAACTTTTGCATAACGTGTACATAACGTTGATGAATGCAGTCGTAACAGAGCTGAAATCAACTGTCCTCCGTACTTTAATCTTTAATCATGGAAATGCCATGGCAGACTGGACGGACTTGTTGGATAGGTAGATTGAAAATTGTCTTCACATTAAAGATTATTTATTCTAATATTATGAAATAAATTCTATTGTCTTGTCATTTATCGAATTAATCCTTACTTTTCACTAAGAAATCTATTCTATAATGAAAAAAATAGGCTGATCGTGAGACACAAAACTGAAAACCTGTGGAAATTGTTGCATTATTATTAGAGACTTATTATACACTACATACACTTTCTATGAATGCGTTAATGAGCAAAAATCAAACAGCACAATAGGAACCAACATGTGGCGATCAATCAGCCATGAAACTTTTATAAAGATGAGATAGAGTTACAAAAACCGTCAAAGTTACACTATAGCGAGAGCGATAAGTAACAGCTGTTTTATAAGTAGTCACTGATCTTATTATCTTTATTGATCGAACGATGTTTGGAACAATTGTGTAACCATGGAATATATTATTTTTATTACTTCGTATGGCCACGAGAGAATTTCTTTTACATACGAAGTAATTGCTGCTAATCCTCAGAAGTTACACATCCAAATCACGTAATCCAGCGGCATCTGTTGCCTTGCTATTTCTAAATCAACAAATATGTAAAAAGAAACACAGCAAGTGCAAAATTCGATTACGAATGATATTTTCAAAATAGTATTGTGTGTAGCGTCTCTATGGCTTCTTATTAGCAGCGATCGCTCAGTCGGTTCGACCGTTGACATACTAGTCCACCCTTAGGTGAAGATCCAACGTGCCTGATTCCGCGTTCCTTACCTATGGTGGCTTATGTCTCTCGGGAAAATGATAATTGGACCGGTCTAGGTAGACTTAGTTGTATCCATGGCCAAGACCCTTTTGACCTAATTGCTCAGGACGACATACTAAGGACTTCATATATGCTGTTCGCTAAGGAGGTCATCACAAAGTGACCCAACATGAAAATGAACAATCCCAGCAAATAAAGCAAAGAATGTTTACCATCTACGTAAGTGTTGTGTTGATATGTACCGTCATATCTGTTCTGATTATAGAGCAGGCGGTTCAGGAAGCAGACTAGTTGGCAGCAGTCACAAATCCTTCAATTATTATTTCAATAGGCGCTTTACATTTTGCTTCTCCTTTGTAACAAAACATCTGTTTCTACTAAACTATCGATATTCAGCTAAAAACTGCCTTATCTTTCATTTCATTGGAAAATAAAACCTTAAAAGAATAATAAAATCGGGAAATTAATAGCAGTATATACCGTAGGTTTATATACACCTGAAGGGGATACTTCAAACATAAGTTAGATTTCAACTCTGAGCATGATGTTCTTTAACCTCAAAGCGGCTATTTTCACCCTTTTTGGTTGTATCGTTGTTGTTATTTTCATCGAAATTCAATGTAAGTATTCGTTGTTTGTTTGATTTTCATCTTCTTATCAGATATATGTTAATGAAAATTTAAAGAAAGTAGTGCGACTTTCTTTCATAAAATGAGTTACAGCTCATTATAAATGTTCACCGTCTGTTTTGAAGTGGGTGTGGTTTAGTTGTTTACTACTTATCATTATTGCTAAAAGTGTTTTTCATTTCCAATTTCCTATTGCCCATGAGTAATGATTTGAAATTGTGTCGAGATCGATGTAAACAAAATGTTCATGATAATTATTATGCAGCTCTAATGTACTGATACGTTTCTTGAAACAAACCGTAATTTTGACACAAAAGTGAATATGTCGAAGGCAAATTTGAGCCCGAAAGACATACGAGGAGAATACTGCAAAATATACTAAGGCCAAGTTCCCCGGACGTCGATGGTCGTCACATAAATTTAGGTTAATCCTAATAATGACACGTTTTCAATAACTAGTAACAAGATAAATTTCTATTTCAGAAAGAAATCATTAATTGCATTAAATAGTTAAAAGATAATGAGATAGCACTTCACGTTGCATAACTAGCATTATGTTTTAAAACTCGTATACAGCAGCTTGTTTCTTTCGACCATTAAAGATACAGAGAATATGATTTTAGGAGTACTTGAATCCCCATGAAACAACACAAATATATTTATCTGTAATGAAAAGATGAATATTTAATTTTAGTAATTTCCTTTTTGTTTTTGTTTTTTGTTTGTGAAAACCTTTCCAGCTCTCAAGCATGAATTCCTAGGACTATTGTAAAAGGCTAAGAGCTCACTTACGTGATTAGACTGGATTGGATTTCGGTTCGAATGCCTGTAATTCGATTTTTCTTTATTATTTTATTTTGATATTTGAAATAAAATTTGATGACATATAAAATAATATACATCTAATATTTAGCTTTTCGTTTTAAATGTTTTAATTGACTTGAATGAAGACCTTTTGTCATCTTCAGAATTATTTATCTAATTGTCAGTGTAAATATTTTGTTTTCTCTTTGTAATGAAAAAAAAAAAAAAAAAAAAATTTTGTTCGAGAACGAATACAGCTTATCTACCTTTGACCTCTTTACTGACTTTAATTTTTAAGTTCACTTTACTTTGTCTGACATCTGTCAGTTTAGCTTGACTTATCTGAGGCAGATCAATGTCTATTCACAATCTTTAACAAAAACATGAAAAACTCCTGGTACTGCACTGGACGTTTTTTTTTTCGGAAATCGAATAATGATGTCCAAAATTGGGGAAATAATGAGCTATCAAAATCCAAGGCATAACTAATCGGCGACATCCCTGAATATCAGATGATGATATAAGATGAATCCCACAGGGTTCAACGTCTTGTTCAAGTTCTAAACGAGCTATATCTTATAAAGGGATTCTCCTCCCAATTCATTGATTTTTGTCCTTATAACACAATATAGCACCAAATGTACGCTTGGCCGCATTCTGACCTTTCTATCGCATGTTACTGTCTTTCGAACATCAGGTTTTACAGGCTGTAGGAAATGTATGTAATACAGTATACTATATCAATGGTTTGCTATTGATGATTGAATCACTTAATCCCCATTGAGCTGAGGTTGTTAGGGATCTTTGCATATTTTGTTCAGCAATGACTGTGTGTACAGTACAGACACAATATAGTTGTACTGTTGCTTATCGTAATCCATTTAGTATTGTATATATAGGACTTTGACAGTTCGAGTAAGATGAAGATAATGCTCTTTTTATAATAATATGTCATTGCGATTGTCTATGAACACCAGCTGTTTTCTACAGGCTGTCTTAGCGAGGCGGATTACGGTAAAACTATTTATCAACACAGCTGTTTTAACGGCAAAATGTGCCACACACTTGTATATAGATCTTTAGAACGATGTATATCCCTGTTAGAATTTCCATGTGTATAGTAATGACGGCTACCTCATTTTATTTATCAATAAACGAAAGGCTAAAGCCATTCAGAGCAATTGAAGCGAAATATCTAGCTCAAAGAGACAACGACAAGAGCACAAACCGGTCCATTTTTCGCAGCTTTTTGAGAAACACATCCGCCATTGGTTGGGGGAGTCGAGCACCACACCTCGAATCTTCACCGGATGTTGAGTATCCCGACGGTCTACCAACTTTTTTGTCGCGGTTCCCCTGTATCCCGAGTATCATATGGAGGATATGTATTACATGTATATGTATAACATATCTATGTTTAACTTAGGCGAGGATCTGGATGAATATCCCCGCTGTATCTCACTGCGTGTTTCGTAAGAGGTGCAATGTCGTTTAATTTCACTTTCAGATATATTGATGACGTCTTATCTTTAAATAACAAGAAATGTATTAACCACGTCTATTGTATATACCTACCAGAGTTAGAAATCAAAGCACAATAGACTTTTCTACAACAACTGCTTATTTCATTCTTTTCCTACAACGAAACCAACATAGACAACTTTCCATCAAACTGTATGATAAAACTGATGATTTCGATTTCCCTATTGTGAATTTTCCATTTCTTGATAGCAATTTTCCTGGATCTCCATCCTATTTACATGTCACATTTGATTCAATATTCAGGGATCTGTTCCTGTTATCACGATTTTCGTGCAAGAAGTCTTCAACTGAAGGACAAATTCGTATCACAGAGGTTCAAAATGATGACGATGCAGGTTGTTGAAAATTAGGGGGGCGTTTTATGGTCACCGATCTCATTGACGAACGTTATATTTGTGTGGTATGAAGCTGGGCGTGTTTTATGCTCGTTAACTTGCCTGTTGGTTCCGTTGTTGTGATTATTTATTCAATTCTATCTTTTTTAATTCTTGATTTATTTTATTTTGCACTTGTTTTATAAAATTAGAACTTGGTTCATGATTTTTTTGTCATGTTGGTATTTTCTTGATTTTTTTTTATTTTGACAATCAGCATGTTAAATATAGGTTGATCGTAAAATAATTTATCTATATCCATGATTTTTTACGACATTACAGTAGTTGTTAAACCAACTCACGCCCCCTGGCCTACCCGGAAACGAGGTATCCAAGGCTACGTTGGACAAGATGAAATGGCACCAAAATCTTCCTTAAAGGTAAGTATCCATAACTAAAGAGAAACAATGCAACACAATTTTGAATGGAACGAAGGAATAGTTTTTTGCTAGGTAGCTCCCGATTTATAATTGTGTTTTTGTATTAGATTAGCTGCATTTCAAATTTCTCATTAAGCGTTTGGTGTTATAATGAGTTCATTTCCACATCAATGTTGAATAGATTGAAATAGAATTTGAACTGAAATTTCGCGAAGATGACAATGAAACAAAAAGATACCGCAGGGAAGAATAATCTTGCATATCAACATTTCATTTAGCTAATTAGTATCACCTTGGTTTCTTCTCACAGATTTAGAAAGTATATTACAACAACTTATTGTTAATTAACGGTCATAAAGCGTCACTGCGTGCATGCATTTGATAAGAGTGCCTGTGTAATTTTCATCGTGAAAAGATTTATTTTTAAAAGTTACTTAATTAAAATCGATTTTTAATGTATGAATCTCGCATTTTGATGCTTTGTAATTTCATAATCAATGACAACTAATAGTGAAGATTCCATCGTAGTGATTTTGACTCGATATGTTTTGCCAATTTCGTTAGATAGGTTCGATGGGTCTGTCCAATATATTTGTTCAGAGTGTAGGTTACACCTTGCGCCTGGGAGTGAGTTGTCATCAGTGGTTGACATGACGAGGAAAGTTAGTAGGGATAACCATCAGAGCAATTTTTAGATAACTCACACTCTAATACTTCATTAAAAACATTTTATATTCACGTGTACTTTTTTTTCACTTTAGCCATTTTTTCATTTATCTAGGTAAATGCTACTGTCGAACAGACATCTGAGGAGCGATTAAGAAAAATACGCAATATGTGTGTGAGACATGAATCAATTCTGCAACGAAGGAATTGGCACATGATATTAGACGATAAACTTCAAGTCGGATTTTGCCCCATTCAAAAGGTGGGGTCTACATTCTGGCGACGAGTGTTAGAATACACTGGAGGCCGGCGGAGTTATACATCTCTGTTTGCTGTGAAGTGGCATGATATGAAGACTCCTCATGTAGAGAAATACGGGGACAGAGCACTGTCTCTCCTCGACAGTTCAATCAAATTCATGTTTGTAAGAAATCCATACCAGCGCCTATTTTCTGGCTGGGTTGACAAGCTTTTTTCACCCAATCCCATGTACTGGAATAAGATCGGACAACATGTTAAACTGTTTTTGAATAGAAATGCCACATCTGCTTGCGGTCATGATGCTTCCTTTGCGGAATTTGTTAAATATTTCATACACACACAACGCATTCAAATGAAAAGAGACCCGCATTTTATACCAATGTACGAGCACTGCAGCCCGTGTCATCACACTTTCGATTTTATCGGCACCATGGAAACGTTCAGCACAGATGCCGCGTATTTGCTAAAAATCATCTCTAGTAGGTCAAATGTCAATATTTCAATAGAGGACATCAAAGATGCTGGTTATGATAGCTTGTTTGATCACAATATGCGTTTGTACCGTTTCAAACAAAACATTTTAAAATGTGTAAGCTTCTACGAGGCTATGCAACGAACATGGCGGAACCTGCAAATACGCGGGTATCTTGGTATAAACATGAGTGTACCGTTCACACGGGAGGAAGCAGACACGGTGACAAAAGAGGAGTTCATGTCCGCCCTAGTCACAGCTTACGAATCCTCCGGCTCCAGGTCGTACCGTAGATCTAACAGACGAGAGGCATTGATAGAAGCTTACGCTACTGTGAGTACAGCAGATCTGGAAAAACTCCGCCGAATATTTAAACCTGATTGGGCCTTGTTTGGGTACAATGACAGACCTATTGAAATATTCGAATTGTCAAGACACTACAAAAGCTCACATGGGTTTTTTGAAATTTTAAAATAAATGGAACATCAATGTCGTTTACGTAAACTCAGATTTGAAAATATCAAGTTGATTCGATTATACTGCCCAAATCTACTCTTTCGATTATAACCTTTTTAATCTACCCTTTCTATTACAACCTTTTTAATTTAACCTTTCTATTATAACCTTTTTAATCTACCCTTTCTATTATAACCTTTTTAATCTACCCTTCCGATTATAACCTTTTTAATCTACCCTTTCGATTATAACCTTTTTAATCTACCCTTTCTACTAAGTATTATAACCTTTTTAATCTACTCTTTCTCTTATAGCCTTTTTAATCTACCCTTTCGATTATAACCTTTTTAATCTACCCTTTCTGTTATAACCTTTTTAATCTACCCTTTCTATTGTAACCTTTTTAATCTACCCTTTCTATTGTAACCTTTTTAATCTACCCTTTCTATTGTAACCTTTTTAATCTACCCTTTCTATTATAACCTTTTTAATATACCCTTTCTATTATGACCTTTTAAATCTACCCTTTTTATTAAAACCTTTTTAATCTACCCTTTTTATTGAACCTTTTTAATTTACCCTTTCTATTATAACCTTTTTAATCTACTCTTTCTATTATGACCTTTTAAATCTACCCTTTCGATTATAACCTTATTAATCTACCCTTTCTATTATAACCTTTTTGATATACCCTTTCTATTATGACCTTTTAAATCTACCCTTTTTATTAAAACCTTTTTAATCTACCCTTTCTATTATAACTTTTGTTTTAATCTACCCTTTTTATTGAACCTTTTTACTACACCCTACCCATGCAGAATTATAGAAAAACAAGGTCATTGGTAACGAAAACCCTCCAAAACGTTATTATCAGAATCGTGAAAGCGAAAATTACTGAATTCAGAGACTACTGTCACTTTGGATTCTCCTTAGTAGCCTCCCAGGTTTAGAATTAAGGCTGTGGGTATCACTCACGAGACAGACGAAACAGCTGTGTGACGCAGTTCATTTCATTAATTGGTTCTATTTTTTGTATCTAAATTTGTATAAAAAGTTGGAGCTATTCCCATGAGTGTCTTCTGTTCAATCTTCCTCCATGACTCACAGGTTTGTTCATAGTTTCTTCCTTTAAGGAAATAAAGTTTTCTACATGTGATGTATAATACAGTTTAATTCAGTTTTTGCCTCTACAGTTTCTAACATTATATTTGTATTGAAATGTGATTTTCAGTTGTGTGTCGTTTGTATAATCTTCCCCGGGTGTGCTAAGGTAAGGCAGATTCGTGGTGGTTACCTAGCTTGTCCTGTCATGAAATTGCTAAGATTTATTATGCGGCGTGTTCATTATATTCATAGTACACACGTGTAAGTTAATACAATGTGAATAACTAGTGCGTCCCACAAGGAAATTAATAACTATTATCTAGGATTTATTCCAAGAACAACACTCCAGAACGCTTCCGGATTTTTATTTCATACTCTATATGTATCGCATATAGTTATATCCTTGTATATATTGTATTGTATTGTGTTATATTGTATTGAATTGTATTGTGTTGTGTTGTATTGTATTATATTGTATTGTGTGCTGTGTTGTGTTTTGTTGTATTGTGTTATATTGTATTGTGTGCTGTGTTGTATTGTATTGTGTTATATTGTATTGTGTGCTGTGTTGTGTTTTGTTGTATTGTGTTATATTGTATTGTGTGCTGTGTTGTGTTTTATTGTATTGTATTATATTGTATTGTATTATGTTGTATGGTATTGTTATATTGTATTGTGTGCTGTGTTGTATTGTGTGGTGTGTTGTGTTTTGTTGTATTGCGTTATATTGTATTGTGTGCTGTGTTGTATTGTGTGCTGTGTTGTGTTTTGTTGTATTGCGTTATATTGTATTGTGTGCTGTGTTGAGTTGTGTTGTATTGTGTGCTGTGATGAGTTGTGTTGTATTGTGTGCTGTGTTGAGTTGTGTTGTATTGTGTTTTGTGTTGAGTTGTGTTGTATTGTATTGTATTGTGTTGTATTGTATTGTATTATGTTGTGTTGAATTGTTTTATGTTGTATTGTGTTGTATTGTGTTGTGCTGTATTGTATTATGTTGTGTTGTATTGTTTTATGTTGTATTGTGTTGTGCTGTATTGTATTGTGTTGTGTTATATTGTATTGTGTTGTGCTGTATTGTATTGTGTTGTGTTATATTGTATTGTGTTGTGTTGTATTATGTGTTGTGTTGTATTGTGTGCTGTTTTTTATTGTGGTGTATTGTTTTGTGTGCTGTTTTGTGTTGTGTTGTATTGTGTGCTGTGTAGTGGTGTGTTGTGTTGTATTGTGTGCTGTGTTGAGTTGTGTTGTATTGTGTGCTGTTTTGTATTGTGGTGTGTTGTTTTGTGTGCTGTTTTGTGTTGTGTTGTGTTGTATTGTGTGCTGTTTTGTGTTGTGTTGTGTTGTATTGTGTGCTGTGTTGAGTTGTGTTGTATTGTGTGCTGTTTTGTATTGTGGTGTGTTGTTTTGTGTGCTGTTTTGTGTTGTGTTGTGTTGTATTGTGTGCTGTTTTGTGTTGTGTTGTGTTGTATTGTGTGCTGTGTTGAGTTGTGTTGTATTGTGTTTTGTGTTGTATTGTATTGTGTTGTGTTGTGTTGTATTGTGTGTGTTGTGTTGTATTGTGTTTTGTGTTGATTGTGTTTTGTGTTGTGTTGTAATTGTGTTTTGTGTAGTTGTGTTGTATGTATTGTGTGCTGTATTGTATTGTGTGCTGTGTTGTATTGTATTATATTGTATTGTGTGTTGTGTTGTATTGTATTGTGTCCTGTATTTTATTGTATTGTTTTGTATTGTATTGTGTTGTGTGTTGAGTTGTGTTGTATTGTATTGTTTATCCACTTTAAACCTTTAAATAGCTTATTAGTATAAGAGTTAAATACATTAGAGTACGATGTTCTTGTACAATATAAAGCTAGTATAACACATACTAAATATTCAGATATTATATTTGATTGACAGATTGACAATTTTTCCGTCTCCGTGACACCTCCCGTGTCCGGGTATTGTCTCGCCGACGAATATCAGTGTTCTGGCGACGTAAGGGGGCGATCTGCAACCCCCTCAGTGGGGTGAAACCGTCTGTAGTGGTGATCGTTTCACTCTACGAGTTTCTGTAGACTGCTCCAGGGCCTACCAATGCCTTATCCTAACTCTAGCAGTTGAAACATGTCCAGAAGAGACGATACCCGGACACGGGAGAAGTCACGGAGACTGAAAATCAATCAATGTCTAGAAGCTGAAAGGCAGTGTTGGGGCCCATTTAGATTTGGTTTGCGTAAGAGTAATTTTGAAGTCCGTCAAATGCCTTAAAGATAATTGTATATTCTTACACTATCCGTAGACCACGCAGTCCACAAGGAGATCTTTAGCGTGCGAGAATTGCACACTTGACATCCGTAATATACGTAATCGCAAGTGAAAGTTCAATGTGCATGATTCAACGCTTTCTACACGAGGCGGTTTGTGTTTGTCATGAAGTTTCTAGTGGGGTCGCCACCAGCTACTTAAAGAAAACTTCCGCTCAGTGTAACCCCAACATTTAGCACAATTTTGTGTGTTCAGTGTCAATTAATTTGTTATAGATTTTCGTGTTGTAAGTAACATTTATGGTATATGTTTGTGAACAAAGTATGACTATTTAGTACATTGTTAGTAACAGTGCTAGTGTATATTGTAATATATACTGCCACATTCTATAACAGTTGTAATCAATTCCTCATAGTAGCAGTACTTTTACGTTCATCCTTGAGTCTGATTTCTAGAATTTGGCGTTAATTATTTTGTCAGAGTACCTCATAATATTTCTTATGAATGTACTGGACCTGTTACTTCAGAAATGTTATATTATGAACTTATCAGCAAGAATTGTATTTGAATCACTGTACTTGGCATTTGTCGCGTGACAATTATGATGTCATCCTTATTAGACAAGGCGTCAGAATGGCTGTTTCATTTGAAGACTTACATTGGCGGTAGGTTCATCATTGTTAATTGTTTGCTTTTCATTAAAACATATATTTGTCATAAAGCAGAAAAAAATCTTAATAAAATATTGGTTGGTGCAGTTGTTCGTTATGATTAGCTTTGGATTTCTTGCTGGACATGAAAAAACGTTTTATCTAAAATAAAAAAAATCGAAACATTGTTCGGATCTCATACCTATATAGCCTAGAATGATACCGGATTTTTCTGTTTGATCCATTTTAATGCCCCATGAACATCCATGATTCATGACTTCTAGATAACGTATAAGAAATAATCAGATTCATCAAAAAAAGTAATCAGTTTATATATAATTTCTATTTCTAATTGGTATCACGGTTCACAATTGGCAATTACATCAGTAAATCAGCTGTACAATTTCTTACATTTTTAATTAGATTTTGTCACAGGTGATTGTGATTTTAGTCCTTAAAATTTTAAGGAGTATAGGTGAAGTGACATGGTTAATAATGAGATATTTCCTGTAATGAGCTATATATTTCATGCTATGATATTAGGACAGTATCGTCATATATATTTGTAAAGATATATATTTGTCAATACCACCTCATGTCTGGTTTTCATAATGATTATGTAACTAGTTCCTTGTGGAAATCTGCAAACACTTACTTTACCATTAACACGTTGATAATTTCCGTAAACAGGAATAGGTCAGAGAAATTACACACCAGCATCACCACTACAGAACAACCGATGAACATTTGTGCCATAGAAAATATAAATCGATGTGTAATCTTTCGAAAATTAAAGTTTCGAGTTAGAATGTTGAAATTTCGGATAATAAGAAAAGTTGAGTTACTTATCTTCAAATTTTGATGTATTTAGTTGAATTTCGAGTTATTAAACTGGAATTTCGAGTAAGTAAGTCGAAATCTTGAGTGATTATCTCGAAATTTGTAGTTCTTCAATCGAAATTTCGCATTAGATGTAATAAGTCAAAATTTCGGGCAAGTTGAAATGATATTTTATCAAATAAACCTGGTAAAATTTCTCTTTAATTGTTAACATTGACGCGCAGTTAAAATGCTAAAGAGTGCCGGGACGAGACTTAGATCTATTGAGAGTATATACCGGAGACCTACATTTTAGGTGTGTGCGGATGTAAACTAAATTATAGACGGGAGAAAGGTTATACATTCACCCACATCGAAGAGTTGTGTCATAAGGTAACCTTCAGAGTTACCGTACGCTGATGATAATCAATCAGTTGTGTGGTACTGATATCCGCCAACAAGGACACATCATGAGACTGGGTACGACCTTAATTCTTAGTCAGAATAACCCTTCCCCTTTCTCACGCTATCAATCACGTGCATTATACATCTTATATCTTAAATTACTTAATCCATAATATAAACTTCTCTGTTTTTTCTTAGACAGAAATCTAGTGCGATTTCAATATATTTACAGACGATGTTAAGATTCAAAACTGACAAACTTTCTTGATATTTGTTTAGTCGTTTTATTTTGATCAACTTCCTCGTACATGAGGAGCATGCATTTAAAAAAAATTCTCTATATCTCCTTTTGCACCCGGGGTCCTTCGTTTAAACAAAATTAATTTTCTTCACATAAGGATGCTTCAGACCAAACTTTGGCTAATTCAAACCATTCTTACGGGAGGAGTAGGATTTCAAAAAAAAAAACAACACACACACACACACATACAACCTCTATTTCTCCTATTTGGCCCCGCCCCTCTCACGCCAGGGAGCTGGAATCTATACTTTATACAAAATTGATCTCCCTTCCCCGAAAGATGCCTCTAACAAAATATCGTCAAAATACGTTTAGTCATTCTTGACCAGTAGACGAACGACGGGCACGGACGCCGCACCATGGCATACCTCACCGTTTCTTCGGACCAGGCGAACTGTAAACGAAATTATTACACAAAACGGTCAGTACTAACAGAGTTCTTTTTTGTTATCTTCGCGTAAAAACGATTATTTTTTTTATCGACAAGTTGCTGAAATAAACATTTAGTATATAAATCAATTAAATACAAACATGTCAACATAATCATAATTCAAACTCAAATTTAATTTACACAAAGACTCCTGATAAAAGTACAAAAGTGAAAAGAGAACAAAACCATGTGCTCATTAAGAGTAAGCGTTTTCTGCTTCAACGAAAACTCCGCGACATATACAGTTTGGTCAGTTTACAAGTAAGTAACGTCACGTTCCCAAATGAGAACATTGTAAATAATAACAGAACCTAAAGGTATACTAATGTATATTAAACATGTCCAATTTCATAAGGAAACAGATAGTTTTCAATGAGATCATTTTGATGACCGTGAGATTTTCCCATAATTTTTATCAACCACCATCGCTTGAAACCATGTGTTGCAAATTTGTCTGTTACTTGCCGACATTTTGGACGAAGAATCGTGATTTTGAGAACAGAGTCGTGAGTATCAAATGTCCTGCGACATGTAACACCAACGGTTGGATATAGAGGGATGTGGACATTTTCATAGCAGGGAAATTGAAATCATCTCGTTCATTACACAGCTTGGTGAAAAGCGATCAAAGTGATTTCATCGTAGGAACAGATCAAGAAAAATGACTGATATAGAAAAATCTGTCTTGTCTTCGTTTTCATTTCACGTGAGTAAATACAATTAACATAGTTTATAAATGCCTTGTATTTAGAGACGAAAAATCATCAATATATCTTAAAGTAAAATCAAGGAAATTGATTCTAGTATTTATTGCTGTTATATTTGGAGTCTTATATCATCAGGTTTTCTTAATTCATTATAATTAGGGACCCATATTGAATTTTTTTTTGGATATTTTCCACACTACAAACTGAGTGCAAATCGACATATTTAGAAACACATACAGTCTTGTGACGCTTGAGCAAACTTCCTGTTATTTGCAATCAAACTTTAGATAAGGTTTCATAAATAAACAAGGAAATATTTAAATGCTGAGAATGAGTAAGCGTACATATATACACACATATATATATATAATACGAGAATTTTTTAACACTTCGACTACGACTGTCGACCTGATTAGATGGTAAGTATCAGATTAGCATGGTGTTTGTTTGGTTTTAAAAATACTTTCTCTCCCGGAAGATGCTTCGCAAATATTTTAGCTCTATTTCAAAATAATCACGTCACTTTTCGAACAAGATTGTTTTATGTTATTGTACGTTCTTAATCAACATGAAATATGAAAGAATATCGGATTTTCGAGACAAAATTTATTGATTTGAATACAGACAGAAACTACGTGACCTATAGTAGTTACCATTATCATACAAGTATACACGTGAGTAAGCTACATGCACGTGTTAATGATGTCTGTAGCGAAATGTTCTTGTTCTAGGTATAAACGATTTTCTTTCACCTGACATTCAAAATATTTCATTTTGATAGAATTCATTCATAAATTCACACAAAACACACAAAGTCTTAATGACATTTACACGGAAACATACATACCAATAATTCAATTCAGTCACATGACCGTTTAGAATTAGCTGAACTGTAACATAAAGTGTATATTATTATTTAAATTAATATGCTATTACGTCAAAAAATTCTGGGATACATGGTCTAAGCGCGGACTTAATGTTTTATCAACTTTTAGATGTAGATAAATGTACCACACAGTGATTATCTCGATGTTATCACAAACACAAGTGGTTCATTTTCCGTTTAGGTCGTCAGTTCTAACGCCCTAGTTAATACATGTACACTTTTTCTATTGTATTACTGTATATAATATAAGCAGTTTTACTAGATGAGATATTCGATACACTTTTGACCGATATGATCAATTCTATTATCACACCTTTGTCTCTGATAAAACATATTTCACTTATGATACAGATCTTGTTTGCTAAGCCATAACAGAGCTTGGCTTGATAAACAGGATTTTTAACCAACCCGAGCATAAAACTTCATATCAACCTGGGTCGACAACTCAATATAAGCCCGGGCATAAAACCTCATATGAACCTAGGCCGACAACTTCATATAAACCAGGAACGATAACTTTATATAAACCAGGACCGATAACTTTATATACCTGGGCTGATAAGTTCATACCAGCCCAGGCCAACAACTGTAACCATCAGCCCGATATAACGTCATCAGACACATCGTAAAAGACAGAATTGCTTGCCCGAGGGCAACTGACAAAAATGGCTTGTAGTAATAAAATTTTGTTCTTTGATTTCCTAACTTATATTGTTGATGTTACTAAAATGTTTACTTATCAAATTACATGTTTGTTTTCGTTTTCAAAAAGTGTAATAAAAAGATTACGAGGTATGATATGGCCTGACATCAGCCCAGGGCCAAACCGTGAGGGCTGATATCAGGTCCATGGGCTGATATCCCTCACAGGGCCAAATCACGAGGGCTGATATCACTCATAGGGCCAAACTGCGTGGGCTGATATCACTCCTAAGGTCAAACCGTGAGGGCTGATATCAGGTCCATGGGCTGATATCCCTCACAGGGCCAAATCACGAGGGCTGATATCACTCCTAGGGCCAAACCGTGAGGGCTGATATCACTCAGATGGCCAAACCGTGAGGGTTGATATCAGGTCCACGGGCTGATAAAGGATGTGATATAAACATTCTAAAATAACCTGTGACTACATTTCTTATCTCTACGTGACCAGAACACACGGACGTTCGTCGGTGGGACGATACCCAGACACGGGAGTAGTCACGGAGACGGAAAACCTGTCAACCAACCAATTCTTATCTCTCGTCGTATTTAGCAGAATAGTATATCAATTTCATTGTTTGTTTACTGTTTCAACGGATACTCTCTGCCTCGTGTTGTTAAATATAGATCCAGTATATTGATTTCTCAAACAATAACTTGATATTTCTCTTTTCACTTTGGACCCCTCCTGGGTTTCAAATATTAGGTCTTTAGCATCATTAAAGAGTCCTCCAAGGAGGGAATAGCTTGGATTTAATTAATGGTTAAGTACGACTGGTATACGTCATCACGGTTGGTGAACTTACAATCCACGAGGATCACTATAACCTACGTTTGAATTAATTAAAATTGTGGCACGTTTTAAATCATCAGAAACATGAAAATTACTGAATGTATTGAATGATTGGGCCTTCCCATCTAGATATTGATATTTTATATTTTGGATTTTGCTCAGACGCCTCCCGGGTTTCAAAAATTAGACCCTTATCATTACTGACAAGTCCTAGCAGGACGAAATAGTTGTATTATGTAGTTTAATTCGTTGCTTTATTGTTTATATTGTGTTAAAAGGTGCTATCAATTTGTGTGTCTTTTGTACAAGCTTGGTTCTTATTCTTTCACTTTCATCAACTAAGACTCGTTTTGATTAATCCTTAATTAAAGAAATGTATCAACAGAAAGACACTCTGTATAGAGATTAAGTATTACACGGAATACACTACAGTATTATTGCCATTTGGAAAAGTGTTAAGGAATTGATCTTATATTTAGAAAATAGCAGAAGAAAACAATGAAAAAACAATATCCGAGATATTTTGTGATATATAAGATTATCACAGCGTTGTAATGAAGCTATGTTTAATTCATATCGTTTCCATTATTTCTACAATTGTAATTATATCTTCTACTGCTGTACTATATTTTTCATTAACTATTTCTATGTAATCTATGCCTTAATTGTACTTTATAACATTGCAAAAGGGCGATTAGCAAAGATAGATGTATACATAGATGAATAAACAAAGAGAATGAAAAAATAAACAAAAGTTTATATCCTGTGAGGGCTATGACCCACGTATATAGAACATAATGTCTAAACATTTATGTTTGTTAAACTGTAACATTTTAATAATTTTCCTTATTTTCGACAGAATGCCAGTCCTGTTGATTGAAACTCTTGAATTGAAATGGGTAAGTGTATTTTATGCATCTGCACACTACGACTAGAAACAACACAACAATGAATATGAATGAAAAAGGACACATTTACAGAGAGGATTAAATTAACAATAACATTTTTTCAGTAGTTATAATAAAAAGCTAATGTGATATTCTGTTGTAATAAACACAGTTTAATTAGCATCTCTATGATAAATTACTGCGATGATATTCCAAAAGATCATTGTCGATAAAAATCGTTCATATAATACCATATATGTGTACCACCAATAGCAACATTTGTTAGTCTTCTCTAAGAAAATTAATTATAATTGATTGAAGAGAATAACCATATTTATAGAAAATAAATGCAAACTATTTTTTAATATCAACACTACATACTGCATATTAATGAAATATATATATATAGTGGAGGATTTCCGAACAAAGTACAGATAAGTTTGAAAGGTTAAATATATACAGTTTCGGTACTGAGGACAGGGTACGTATACTAAAGGATATGAGTACGGCCAGCCAGGAATAGTGTACATAGCAGAATAAAATAAACATATGACCAAGTGACGGGTATGTTGTGTGATTATAAGGTACAAAATACAAGGTACAGGGTATGTTTAGCGGGAACACAGGGGACATGTGATAAGGTGAAGGGAACAAGGTAGTGTATAGGGTACAGGGGTCATGTGATGAGGTAAAGGTTACAGGGGACATGTGATAAGGTGAAGGGTACAAGGTAGTGTATAGGGTACGAGGAGCAAGTGATAAGGTGAAGGGTACAAGGTAGTGTATAGGGTACGAGGAGCATGTGATAAGGCGAAGGGTACGAGGTAGTGTATAGGGTACGGAGACATGTTATAAGGTGAAGGGTACAAGGGACATGTGATAAGGTGAAGGGTACAGGAAACATGTGATAAGGTGAAGGGCACAAGGTAGTTTATAGGGTACGAGGGGCATGTGATAAGGTGAAGGGTACAAGGTAGTGTATAGGGTACGAGTGTCATGTGATAAGGTGAAGGGTACAAGGTAGTGTATAGGGTACGGAGACATGTGATAAGGTGAAGGTTACAAGGTAGTGTATAGGGTACAGAGACATGTGATAAGGTGAAGGGTACAAGGTAGTGTATAGGGTACAGAGACATGTGATAAGGTGAAGGGTACAAGGTAGTGTATAGGGTACAGAGACATGTGATAAGGTGAAGGGTACAAGGTAGTGTATAGGGTACGAGGAGCATGTGATAAGATGTGGGTACAAGGTAGTGTATAGGGTACGAGGAGTATGTGATAAGGTGAAGGGTGCAAGGCAGTGTATAGGGTACGGAGACATGTGATAAGGTGAAGGGTACAAGGTAGTGTATAGGGTACGAGGGGCATGTGATAAGGTGAAGGGTACAAGGTAGTGTATAGGGTACGAGTGTCATGTGATAAGGTGAAGGGTACAAGGTAGTGTATAGGGTACGGAGACATGTGATAAGGTGAAGGTTACAAGGTAGTGTATAGGGTACAGAGACATGTGATAAGGTGAAGGGTACAAGGTAGTGTATAGGGTACAGAGACATGTGATAAGGTGAAGGGTACAAGGTAGTGTATAGGGTACAGAGACATGTGATAAGGTGAAGGGTACAAGGTAGTGTATAGGGTACAGAGACATGTGATAAGGTGAAGGGTACAAGGAAGTGAATAAGGTACGATGGACATGTGATAAGGTGAAGGGTACAAGGTAGTGTATAGGGTACAGAGACATGTGATAAGGTGAAGGGTACAAGGAAGTGAATAAGGTACAAAGATGGACATGTGATAAGGTGAAGGGTACAAGGTAGTGTATAGGGTACAGAGACATGTGATAAGGTGAAGGGTACAAGGAAGTGAATAAGGTACGATGGACATGTGATAAGGTGAAGGGTACAAGGAAGTGAATAAGGTACGATGGACATGTGATAAGGTGAAGGGTACAAGGAAGTGAATAAGGTACGATGGACATGTGATAAGGTGAAGGGTACAAGGAAGTGAATAAGGTACGATGGACATGTGATAAGGTGAAGGGTACAAGGTAGTGTATAGGGTACAGAGACATGTGATAAGGTGAAGGGTACAAGGAAGTGAATAAGGTACGATGGACATGTGATAAGGTGAAGGGTACAAGGTAGTGTATAGGGTACGGAGACATGTGATATGGTGAAGGGTACAAGGAATTGAATAAGGTACGATGGACATGTGATAAGGTGAAGGGTACAAGGTAGTGTATAGGGTACGGATGTCATGTGATAATGTGAAGGGTACAAGGTAGTGTATAGGGTACGATGGGGCGTGTCATAAGGTGAAGGGTACAAGGTAAGTGTATAGGGTACGAGGGGCATGTGATAAGGTGAAGGGTACAAGGTATTGTATAGGGTACAGGGGTCATGTGATAAGGTGAAGGGTACAAAGTAGTGTATAGGGTACGATGGACATGTGATAAGGTGAAGGGTACGAGGTAGTGTATAGGGTACGGGTGTCATGTGATAATGTGAAGGGTACAAGGTAGTGTATAGGGTACGATGGGGCGTGTCATAAGGTGAAGGGTACAAGGTAAGTGTATAGGGTACGAGGGGCATGTGATAAGGTGAAGGGTACAAGGTATTGTATAGGGTACAGGGGTCATGTGATATGGTGAAGGGTACAAGGTAGTGTATAGGGTACAGGGGACATGTGATAAGGTGAAGGGTACAAGGTAAATGTATAGGGTACAGGTGCCATGTGATAAGGTGAAGGGTACAACGTAAGAGTATAGATTACAAGGGACATGTGATAAGGTGAAGGGTATAGCGTTAGGTATGGAAACAGGGAGCTTACACCATCCGAGTACATGTTAAGTTATATATAGATAATACAACATCCGAGTACATGTAAAATAATATACAGATAATACAACAACTAGGTACATGTAAAATAATATACAGATAATACAACATCTAGGTACATGTAATACAATATACAGTGATACAACATCTAGGTACATGTAATACAATATACAGTGATACAACATCTAGGTACATGTAATACAATATACAGTGATACAACATCTAGGTACATGTAATACAATATACAGTGATACAACAACTAGGTACATGTAATACAATATACAGTGATACAACATCTAGGTACATGTAATACAATATACAGTGATACAACAACTAGGTACATGTAATACAATATACAGTGATACAACATCTAGGTACATGTAATACAATATACAGTGATACAACATCTAGGTACATGTAATACAATATACAGTGATACAACATCTAGGTACATGTAATACAATATACAGTGATACAACATCTAGGTACATGTAATACAATATACAGTGATACAACATCTAGGTACATGTAATACAATATACAGTGATACAACATCTAGGTACATGTAATACAATATACAGTGATACAACATCTAGGTACATGTAATACAATATACAGTGATACAACATCTAGGTACATGTAATACAATATACAGTGATACAACATCTAGGTACATGTAATACAATATACAGTGATACAACATCTAGGTACATGTAATACAATATACAGTGATACAACAACTAGGTACATGTAATACAATATACAGTGATACAACATCTAGGTACATGTAAAGTTATATATATATAAATTAATCAGATTTCCAAGTAAACAAAAAAGAAAATAATATAATCTGTTTCATTGCTTGACTCTTATTTCATCATTAAATTAATCATTCTGGTATTGATTCGGATAAACGTGGGATGTTTAAACCATTAAATCTGACCCGCCCACATTGACTAGTGCTTATTATGTAGATGCGAAACAAAACCGAAACTCTTTCTACTTTATCTGACCTAACCTCTTGTCTGTTTCCTTCCTTGTTAGTTGTCATGTGCATTTCACGTCAAAAATCTTACAAAAACGTTTACAATTACACAATAACACTTGAAATAGACTATCAAAAATTCTAAATTAAGATCATTTATATATATACTACAAGGATAAAGAAACGCAGGGTGAACTTTAAACCAGAAATTAAGTATGATATCGGGCTTCATTTAAAACGAAATTTTATATACTTACAGATAAATTAAAGCTTAAAAATTTCCAAAGTCTGTATTTTGCATCTGACAATTGGTCTAGAGGTACTAACGATTAAATTGAATGGACCCATAGGATTTTGAAATTGAAATTGAACTGAGTCATCAATATCTTGTGTGTCCGCCGTTTGCTGTGGTCACGGCCCTTATTCTTCTGGTCAGAATGTTCATGAGAGCGTTAATCCGTCTTATGAGGATGTTGCCCCACTCTTCAATCAGAGCTCTGATCAACTGCTCTTGAGTAGCAGGGGGTGGCTGGCGCTTTCGAACCTGTCTATCCAACTGGTCCCAAAGATGCTCGATCGGGGACAAATCAGGGCTATATGGCGGCCAATCTAGTGGTTGAATGTTGTTGTTGGCCAGAAAGACTTGGCAAATCCTTGCTACGTGGGGCCTAGCATTATCCTGCTGGAGGGTTAGATTATGCTGCTGTAAGAAAGGGATAACATGGGGTCGGAGGATCTCATCTCTATATTTAGCTGCTGTTAAATTGCCATCAATAACAACCAATTGTGATTTTAACCCGTGTGAGATTCCTCCCAACACCATTACTGAACCGCCCCCAAACCTATCCCTCTCTACAACGCAAGCGTCCGTAAAACGTTCGCCACGTCGGTAGACACGTTGACGACCGACAGAATCGAGACTCGTCCGTGAAGAAAACTTGTCTCCACTGCCTCAGTGGAAACCGTCGTGGAGCATGTGCAGCGACCCAGGCCATACGACGCTGACGTCGAGCAGGGGTAAGGTGTGGACCTACGTAGGGACGACGTGCTCTTACACCAACTTCTCGTAATCGATTCCTTACAGTTTTTGAACTTATAGGACGCCCATGATTTCCACGAACATTAAGTGCACTCTCAACGGCAGTAAGGCGCCGATTACGCACATGAGAGACGACGATATAGCTTTACGCGCGGACGTCCTGACCTAGGTCGATCGGCCAATCGCCCAGTTTCCCGAATATGTCTTACAAGACGTTCTATGGTGGAAACATTAACACCAAAGTGCCTAGCAACCTGATTTTGCAGCTGTCCTTGCATCAGCATCTGAATGGCCTGACCCCTCTGAACTTCTGTGAGTCGTGCCATTCTTAAAACGAATCAAATTCTCAATTAATTTTAGGGAAGCAGTTGGTCTGTATAAAGACTAACGAAGAGTGACTTGACCAACGCTGCATGAGACCAGAACAACACGGTGCACGAGATTCTTGTTTTTTCCTTCCTCCATTTACCAGAGCTGCGCACTGTACCGTGACTAAATTTTCGATACATGACAAGGTGTAATATGACCTAATTACTTAATCCACAAAGTTTCACTTTATTTAGAGAACGCGTTTTCAAAATATCGGAATAAATTTTACCCTGCGTTTCTTTATCCTTTCAGTATATTATTATTTTTTGATAATCAAGGACACGAAAAAGGAAACAGATGATTATGAGAGCTGTTATAATAATACTATTTAACATTTTCTCCTTTTAACTCTAAAAGCTATATTGACATATATAACTTTTGCTACACTGGTATAGGATTAGAACCCATGACCTAAGTACTGATAATGATGCAGTAATATAGTTAGACATTTCTCATTTCATTCACAGAAGATTTATGTTATTGGAGTACAATAATTTACATGTTTAACAACAGAGTCATACCCTTTGAATAAATTAGCATGCTATTATTGTGTCATTATCAACTTGTCTACAAAAATGCAGGTCTTTTAAGAGGAATATTTCGTTATATAATAGAGCAGATATTGTAAATCCAAAAACAGACTTAGGGCAGGTAAATAGGCCATATTTGTATTTCGGGGAGGATGTAAGCGAAAAATGTAAATTGTTTACCGATAAACTTATTTCTATTTTGGAAAAACACATTTCTAGAAAAAAATATAACTGTGAATAAAAATGAAAAAACCATGGATGAACGGAGATATAAGAAAAGAAATCAGACGTAGAAACAGATTTAAAAGAAATCATAAGAGTTAAATCCCCAACCACTGAAAATAACGTGCACATGACAAGGTTAATAATATGCTTAAACGCGCCAGGACACTTTTCTACACATATGTTGAGGGATTCATCAATGACAGCCAAGCTAACCCAAAAGTATACTGGAAGTTGTTGCGCATGCTCTGAAAAGGAAACCCTTCTACTGGTATACATCCACTACTTAGCCCTATTTATAACAATCTAACCACAGACGACTTTGTAAAATCTAACATTATATATAACTTCATTCAATCTGTTCCTGACCTAAATAACAAAACGGTAATATATTATAAACAACTAAACAGACAAATGCCTCTCTGAAGTTGTAATAATTGAACAAGAGGTTAAAGATAAAAATAAATAAAGCCGCTGGTTCTGATGGCATTAGTCATAAAATGTTGATAATTCTATTCAGTGAAATATCGATACCTCTGACACTTCTATTCAATGAATCCCCTCTGCATTTCCTGATCCATGGAAACTAGCCCATGTAACACCTATTTTCAAAAAGTGGAACCCGAATTAGCAAATAATAACATACTTTTTTCCTTAGTGAGTTGCATTGGCAAACGTATTGAACGAATAATTCATAAACATATTTACCTTTTCTTCTTCGAAAACAAACTTCTATATAATTTACAGTCTAGCTTTCTACCTAACCACTCTGCAACTTACCAAATTATTGAATTATATAATAGCATACTAAGAACACTAGAGGATCGTAAATATAAATCTCTTGTTTTCTGGGACTTTTCCAAAGCTTCCGATCGTGTCTTGCATAAAGGTTTGATAACTAAGTTAGAAAAATACAGAATAAAAGGGAAATTTTTAAATTGGATTAAAAACTACTTAAGTAGTGGACATCAGTCGTACTTTAAAATATAACATCTTCTGAAGTTCCTCAAGGCTCAGTTTTAGGACCATTTCTTTTTCTTGTGTGTATAAACGATGTTCCTAATTCACTTCTATCAATTACCAGACGTTTTGCTGACGACACCGCACTGGCGCACTCTTCTAAAAACTTACATAATAAATCAAGTAATTAACTATGACACAGAACAACTTCCCCTTTGTTCGCTGAAATAACTCATGAACTTTAATCCAAATAAAACTGAAATACTTCTGATTTCTAACACAATTGTATCTTCTAACCCTCAATTTCTTTTCGATGATATACCTATTCCTATTGTTACAAATCACGAACATTTAGGAGCGTTTATCTTGACACATGGAACTCTCACATGTAACACAGAGTATATCGCAACGTGTTTTCATTAGGCCATGGTTTGAATATGCCTGCGAAGTATGGGACAATTGTAACATTAAAAAATTCGTAAATTAGAGACCATGCAGTATGAACCAGGCAGAATAATAATTGGTTTAACTATTTTAACAAAAAAAGAATCTATTTACATAGAACTCGGATGGTCATCACTAGGCGTAAGAACAGAAAATTAGCATTGTTTTATAATCTTTACCATGACAATGCTCTTCAACATCTGAAATATCTTCTACCACCTATTGTAACAGACTTTAGTAATTACAACCTTAGAAACATGAACAACTTTCAAAACCCACACTACAAACTGCAAATTACAAAATCGCCTTTTATACCTAGTACTTCAGACTGCTGGAATAATTTACCACGAGAAATTAAAACATCAGAACCCATCAGACAATTCAAAACTCTTCTATTCCAGACTCTATCCCTCCAAATAGTAAGTGCTTTCTTGAATACGGTTTTTAAAAATAGATATTATACATTATTAATTAGGAAATCGCAGTAGCCCTTTATATTATGGCCTTTCTTTGGTCCATCTTTGAGACAATTCTATTTGCAACTGCGCACACGAACGAGAAGACTCGTCCCATTTCTTACTACACTGCAGAAACTTTGTCCATATCCGTATCGTAATGTTTCAATCTTTCAACTGGTGTAACGAAATTACTGTATCTTGATCATGATTGCAACTCAAACATTCAACTTTGTAGGTCTGTACGACAGTTCACTCTTAGTTCTAACAGGTTTAATACATAGCATAAACAACAGACATGTCGAATGACCAGGACACGTAGTTCGGCTACTTCTCTCTTACTATTCCCCTAATTTCTCCCTTTTTTCCATCCCTCATTCCCTTCGCACACTAACGATCCTTGTGAACTTCATTTCATTTTTATAATTCATTTTATAATAGATAATAATACCATTGATTGTACATTCACTAACGAACGCATGTGTGCTTTTTCCCAATCTGATCGGCTAAGTACCGAAGTAAAGAATTCTTTGAAAGGATATGGAATGATATAGGAAAAAGGCAATCGGGGCACGGGAAGTGATGTGACATTAGAAAAGTAGTAGGCAATGAGTGTGGATTAGGTGTATTATTTACGCCAATAGGACTGGGAAAATGTCATGTGCGCTCTGAGTAAAACCTATCGATGCGAATTCTATGTAAATCAGATGTTGATGTCAGGCTCCCTATGCTCATTCCTTTCAATAGGATCCCTACCTCTTAATTTAAAGCGTCCATGTATCTATATAAGTATCTACCTAACGAATGGCTATTGCATGTCACCATTGTATTTGTATATATTTATTTGTTATGGAAAGGGTGTAAGTAAGTTGCAATAACGTTTGTCCAATCCTGTTGTCTTTTGTTGCAATAAAATTGATTTAAACTAAACTGCAATGGTAGATACACGAAGTATAGCGCCGCTGAGCTGATTTTTTTATAATTTGGTCCATTAGCAGAGAGTGCGCCTACCTGGGTCTGTCAAAAATGCAGCTTTGAGAACAGGTCTTCTGTATCATGCTGTGAAATATGTGCCACTGACGCTGATCTAGAACAGGATGAGACCATTATATCAGATGACTCCAAAGAAGATTCCGCATTCTCCGGTTAGTAGTGTCCCATCATTTGGAATGAATATATATGTATCTCGAAAAATACCGAGAATTATCTTTTTTGATTCAGTAATTCTTCAAAAAAGTTTCAAGAAATTGTACAGCAGGAAACATAGTTTGTCCTTTCTAGAAATCGGTTTTCTTCAAATTCACCATTTAGAACGAGGCTTTCAAAACGGAATAATTATTATTAAAGTTGCAATGTTTTTACCTTGAATAAGAAAGAGTTGCAATACATTTTTAATCCTTTGAGCTCATTTGTGCCTATTCACTTTCTTTTGATTAGATTAATAAAAAGAATATAGGTAATGTTAAAGGGAAACAATTTAGTAAAAGCAAAACACAAAGAATGGAAAGTTTCCATGAATATTTGAGAATTTATTGCAGACTGATTGCCCTAGTTCTGGGTTTTAAATATGATTCTAATAACATGTAGGTATTTTCCTTGATGTTATCAGGGCAAATTGTGATAGAAAGATTCCACGATAAACTTTATTAATTTCTCGGGGAGGTATCCTTGCTGAAGAACAGAGAGTAACGAATTCAATTGCATCCACTTCACGATCTATTGATGTCACTTTTGCTGCTGCTATTGCTGGTTCTCTAGTTGATCTGCATCATGCATTAAACATAAGGAAGATAAATAATGATAATTAACACTTACATTATATAACCACATACTTTCTTTTATGTCTTGATCAATATATTTGTGATTACCTTATTCTCTCCAGTTTGGAGGTGTCAGAAATGCACCTATGACAACACTGTTACCATCAATGAATGCGAGATGTGTTTGGTGCCAAAAAACGAAAAACTCCAGTACTCGCAAACAGAGGACAAGAAGGAGGCTCTAGGTAATTTAGAATAAGATCCCTTACCTGTTTCAATATTTAAATCAACAGTATAATCATGAAGATAAGATATACGCCGGGATATATCATGTAGTGGATGTTTCTCTTTCTTCTCTATTCTGAATAGCTTCGCTGTCAGGTCTTTTTCCAAGTCAACAGCAGAAAGATTTTTTCAATATGTGTGTATTCCACTAAGGCTTATTCTTTGATTCAAATAAATAAATTTGGATGTACTGGTGGTAGTTTAATACAGTAGTTTTGAATATAACAACCCTCCCCCTCTTCCACCTCCTCAAAAGTATTAATGAAACATCCTCATTGCTTTTTGTTAAGATTATTCGTCTTTTCCACAGAACGCGAAACCAGGATCATCTTGATTGGTCGAACAGGCTCTGGGAAAAGTTCTACCGGAAACAGCATCTTGGGGAAACATGCATTTGAGTCCCAAGCTTCTTGTAGGTCTGTAACAACTCATTGTCGGCGTGGGAAAAACCGGCGTTTCAACAAGCTCATCCAGATAGTGGACACACCAGGGTTATTTGATACGGGTTTGTTTTCACTAGCTCTGTCTCTTTTTCAATTATTTTGGGCCTTTTTCCTTTCTAAGGCAACAAGTTAATACGCATATTGTTTTTAAAGCTGGAAAAATGACTAAACAATCAAGTCCTATTTAATTCTCTCTCATTCTAATACCCTTGTATTTGCGATTATTTGATGGGTTGATGACTGTGTAATGATATTACATTCTATCAAATCAATAGACTTAACTTACACATGGAAAACAATTATACGAATTATACTTTGTTCTCTCATTCCGGACGATTTTGGTGGATATACATTATATTACTAATAAAAAAGAAAGAAAAAAGCAAAGATACATATGATAATAGCTATGTTAAGGAAATTATAAGATAATTATTTTGTTTCTGACAGGAATGGATAACGACACCGTCACAGAAGAAATACTGAAGTGTGTTGGAATAACTTCCCCTGGACCTCATGCCATCCTTCTGGTGGTTGGGATCAACCGCTTCACAGATGAAGAACACGAAACAGTCAAACTTCTTCAGAAAGCATTCGGAATGAACATGATGAAGTACCTCATCGTTGTCTTTACCAGGAAAGATGATCTGATAAGAGATGGGAGAGACCTTGATGACTTAGTGAGGACGGCACCCCAAGCTTTACAAATGGTTCTACAAAACTGTCAGAATCGCTGCCTTGTTTTTAATAATCGTGCGGACGAGGCAGAGAATGAACAACAGGTTTTAGAACTCTTCCGTGTTATTGACGAAATGGTCGCTAAAAATAACGGAGCTTACTATACAAGTGATATATTTGAAAAGGCAGAGGAAGCCATCAATGAAAGGGAAATGGAGATCGTGACTGACCACAAAGCCACTGCACAGAAAAGGATGGATATTATAAGGCGTCAGTTATCAGTAGAATACCGTGACCAGATGGATAAGTCAAGAAGATACGAGAAGCGCTATGAGAGAGAGTTACAAGAGATAAGACAACAAAGGTTGAAATTATCAAAGCCACTACAGTGGACAGAGCATGGTTCCAATGAGGACGACGAAGCTAATCAAGATAGCGATGAAATTCTTCGCTCAAAGATTGCAGCTCTAGAACAGAAAATTCAGGTTGTTCACAAGCAACAGAAAGTGATTAAGGAATCAACTCAGATGACGCTGCGAGAGAGAGAAAAGGAGGTCATGGATATTCTGAAGGAAATATCAGCTCCTGAAGTTGTACGAGAGGATGTCCGGGGCGAAGTACAACAAGGAAACCCTACATTATTAAAGAAGATGTGGGTGAGCATAAGAGACATTGGTGATAAGATAGCTTCTGGTTTCATATCTATCTTTGAATTCATCAAGAAAAAGGTCACTGGCAGTTCTTTAAAATCTAACGCTTAGGACTGATGAACAAACTGAAAACATCAGAATTTCGGAATTGTGTCCAATATATTGAAGCTCGTTTAAGGAAGATGCCGATACTGCAAACGTAAGCGTACCAAACTTTAAAGGGAAGAGGTAGTTTGCAAAAGAACTGGATGGGAGAGCGAATAAGTTATAATGCTTTCCTTGTGAGGTCAATGTTATCGCAACATCAATTTTGATCCATGGTTTTATCGAAATGGTGTGTTTGACTTTGGCCAACCTGTCACCAAACCTTGTTTTGATATTGCTCTTTAGTTTTTTTCAGAATGTTTGCATGTATTAATATTTAAATATGATATCTAGTTTCCTATTTACACGAGTATCTTTACTCCAACACTTTACTTCATATTGTTAAATGATAAGTGAAAAGTGAATGGTGATATTTTCGTTATCTTAAACCAAAATCATTCCAGTTTCTGCACGAAGTTATTTTGATAATGAGTACTTGATGTGATAAGTAGTTTAAGTAACATATATGTGGTTTCCGTGTTGTTCAGATTATACAAATATGTCCTATTCTTTCGTATGCACACGTGTTTGATATTCAACTCTTAAATCACAAAAAAATACAAAGGACGTCACATACTGGCAGATTATCTCAATGCAATGGATATGAATCAAGGGCGACTTGTAACAGTAATAGGAAAAATCGAAACTGAAAAATAACCACGTGATGAATAGAATCTTAAATTCGTTTCGATTTCAAAAAAAAAAAAGTTAAAAATATATTTTTTCCTTTACATTTCAATTGAAATGGTTGCTTATTTAAGGTAAATAGTGTTTATAAACGTTTATAGGTCTTAAACTTAATATTCTATGTATCGTTCCAAATATTTACTTGTGTTCCAAATTATTATCTTGATTATTATCTACACTGTATATATATCATAATAAGTGTCAAATAACTTTCATCCGAATGTGTATAACTATATTCCTATGAAAAAAAGTGTAAATGCTAGACCTTAATTTGGTAAATTTTATTCATGCACCTATAAAGAGTAACCATTAATGAATATCTGATGAACTAAGTGATTTTGTTGGTATAATGCAATGTCTATTTTTATATATAATCAATATATTTTGTCACTTTGATATGTTTCTCAGCAAAATTTCAGATTAGAACTTTGTATGGACCGAGTTGACCGCTCGACTAAACTACCAGTAACAGAAATTATAATTAAACTGCAAGAACAACACTAATTGACAATCAATATTGTTTACAAGACCGAAATCCTTAAATTAAATTTTGAGTTTTATATTGGAACTTATTGTCAGTCATCTTCAATTTAAAAAATAAAAAAGTGATTTAAAGATGTGAATGTGTCATAGTTTTGAGGGTACATCTATACTATTTTTTCACGCCTTGCGTCTAATTTTGATTTATGAATTCGTATTTTATAAAAAAAATCACTATGTGGAGCATGTATGGTCTCAAACAAAAAAATATACACTGTTGTAATAGCAAATATTGTCCAAACAACAATAAGAAATTGCCTATGTCAGCAAAATTAAAATCTTGAAAAAATATAAAAAAAAAATAAAAGATTTGAGTTAAGTACGAGGAAAGTTAGATATTAAGTTCCACAAATATTAGCATCTTCTGCTTCATTGACAAACCCACCATGGGAATTTTGGTCAAACCAAGATATGTCATACTCTCCATATGAAAACCAGGTGAATGAAAAAAAAAGAAATAACAAGGTTTACCTTTTAATGATCCTCAAACATGTTTCTTCTTATCGCAAAAACAACTAAAACATTATCTGTTGGGGCCATACAAGTATATTGTACATCCTTCATTATGCAGTTCCTTTGAGCCAATATAAATGCAGTGTTTCAAAACCAAAGAACCCATAATTAAAGTGTAGTCGCCTGAAATTTTGTGGTTCGAATCGGCATGATTCATACATTTCTGGTTATATAACGATGTGAACAGCATCCGAAAAACGTTCTGCACCGGTTGAAATTTTTAGATATACTTTGCATTTTTCATCGCATCGCTTTGGAAAGTGTTAAGCAATAATATTACCATCATGTCAACAATTATAATTCAAGCTCAAATTCAATCAAATCGGGATAAAATATTAACAAAAGAAACATTTGAATGGAGATTCATGAAAAAAAATTACCAGGAGAATAAGGCCTGATGTTCCGGAAGTGTGAGCGTCATGGTCAATTCAAGTAAGTAATGTTACGTGCTCAAACAAGAAACAGACATCAAATACGTCCAGCTTCATATCGCACAATATTTGACAATGAGATCACTTTGTCAACTGTAAAATCTAATTTTCATCAACCTGTATCTTTTGAAACCTTGTTTGTTGTTTCGCGCAAGTTGAAACGTTTTGTTGACCGCAACTATGATCGGCTGTCATGACAACGATCCGGACAGTATCTGTATTGCTAACGAACAAAAATCCCAGCATCTAAATATAACCAAATATAACACATTATTTCATGTAGATGGTATCTATATATGACATCTATAAGTAAATTTCGGTCTGAGAGTTTGTATATCGACAATTATTTAATACTTTTGACGTCACCATTAGTCAAATGATATATAAAACACTGAAGAGTTCCATTACTGACAGATGGGCATTTACTCTGTAAATCACCCCAGAACACCGTATTATAAAAAAAAAATATTCATAAGAAAACACGTAACATTGGTTTTGGATTGGATTGTTATCATTCTGTCTTTTTGTTTTATTTTTTTAATGGAATTGTTCTGTCGATATATAGCCGTATTGAACATAACCGGGACATATTTATACTGAATCTGTAAAATAAAAAAATAAACAATCACGAGATTTTCATTTGTTTTTCAAATTACGCTTAATTTGTGTATCATATTTCTTTTATCAAAAAACACCAGTATACATAGTACTTTTAATTCATGGATCTTCCTTATAAGTATTTCAGATCCATCTTTCATAATAGGGTCAGCCTCTGCTCTGAGACATGGCTCTGTGTTTTCTATCCGCCATCATGCTCCATGTCAAAGTGAAGAATGTTGGTCAAAGCGGATACCTGCAAAACGTTTCATACGATGGATAAAAAAATCGATAAGGTTGGGAGTTCGGGTATTTCATTGTTAAAATAAGTTATGGGTTAAATTTCACTATAACATCAAAATTTTACAAATATAAAACTATATTTACAACAACGAAACATAATGACAATGTCAAGTACACACAATATCACACAAAATCATTTTTCATGAAAGATATTCGTTATGCTTGATTTCATATTCATATTATTGAATTTGCAGGTAAATATTCGAATTCAAAATTACATTTTTCAATAGCAATGACGCTTCACAAAATATTGTTCAACATTTATTTAAAAAATCTAAAACTAGGAACTGTAACGTTAAAATAGTGACTCATTTTCCAAACAGCGATCACCTTAACCCTTCTACGGTGTATATCGTTATCTGTCAGTGTTATACATACTTTACTAAGTGTGAACAACTACACACTATAATGATAAAAGGGACGACAACATGAGAACAGCAAGTGTACTTTTGGTATTGTGCACGCCGTTAATTCTGATTGGAACTTGCAAAGGTACGAGTTTACCTTATTCTTCAAACTTTTTATTACTCCAATGTATATGTACTTTTGTTTCGGTATACTTGAAGAGTTCGAATATTTGAAATAACTTAAATACTTTTACTTGAATACACAGGTAATACATAACGAGAAGGTTACACTTTTTTCTTGTTCATAACAATAATATTTTGCGATATTGTTCAACATTTCTTTGCATTTTAGTACGTATACATAATAGATTTGCATTATAAGATGATTAATTGAAAAGGCATGAAGATTGCCTATGGAATTCTGGTTTAACTCTGTTACTTAATAACTATAAGTTTATCTGTTATATGCTAAAATATCTTTAAACTTGCCATGTCAATTACTACACTTTATCATTTGTAAAAGACAAGATTGTATAGTGTGATATTCTTCACAGAATTATTTTCTTTACTGTGATATTAAGACACGTGAATACCATGATATAATCAAACACATCTAAATACGTTGCTATGACATTTCAACACACAGGGGAATATTAAGGAATGGTATTTAAACACATATAAATATGCTGCTATGACCAAACACATAAATGAATGCTTTGCTATGATATTCATCCATATATATATACTGTTTTAATGATTATCAGCTAACATATACTTTTAATGATATTCAGCAACATATACTTTTAATGAAATTCAGCCACACATACTTTTTAATGATATTCAGCCAAACATACTTTTTAATGATATTGAGCCACACATACCTTTTAATGATATTCAGCCACACATACCTTTTAATGATATTCAGTCACATATACTTTTTAATGATATTCAGACACATATACTTTTTAATGATATTCAGCCAAACATACTTTTCAATTACTTTCAGCCACAAATACTTTTAATAATATTCAGTCACATATACTTTTTAATGATATTCAGCCACAAATACTTTTAATGATATTCAGCCAAACATACTTTTTAATGATATTCAGTCACACATACTTTTTAATGATGTTCAGCCACACATGCTTTAAATGATATTCAGTCACATATGAATTATTTATGATAATCAAATACTTATGGCAATCTTACGGTAATATTTAAACCCATATGAATACATATAGATATTCAAACACATATGAATATTTTACAATGATATTTATAGATATATGAATACTTTACTATGATATATTATCACACATAAACACTTTGCTTTGATATTCCTATGATCTTTTTAAAATGATTTTATTCATAAATTTATTGATAAATTTTCGTATATAAATATAGAATTATCATAATTTTGACAGTGAATTCTGCAAGTTAATATCTTTTACGAAGTTAGTTTAATGCAATTGTCATGGAAACTAATAAGAAACACTAGCAAAGAAAAGATGATCTTGTGATATGTAATGATCAAGTGTGATGGGAATAGTTGTACTAGAACTTTATTGCTGATGTATGTGAACGTTTCAGCACAAATAAATATTAATGATACTTTCTTTTCGTCAATAAATGCAATTTTGTATTTCTTGATAAGAGAAAGAGTAGGTGCAAGGTATGTCAATGTTTATGTATAAATGACAAACAAATATTTACATATATTGGTATAAAGTGTTGACTTTTACTACGTTACCTAAACATTAGGTTCTTGCTAAAGATCTACTGTTTTACCAAGTTTTGCAGCATAATGCATTATATATTTTCCCCGTCTAATCCCTGACGATATCTTTTTAAGTGTAATATTGGGCAAATTATTTCGTACTTCATTGATGTCAAGTTTCTAGTGTCTTTTCCCAAGAAATACCAGTAAAATTTTGTTTTTGTTTTGTTTTGTTTTTTTTAACTTTTATTTGATACAAATACGGTATAACTAGATTAATTCTTTTATGTTTCTGACATAAATTTCAACATGGAGCTGCAGGAATGACATGTTCAAATATACACCGTCAATTTTTATTTGAAATGAATCAACACGGACACTTTTCACGACTGTACCCCACCTCGTGTGAAAACCTGTTGTGTCCATAGATACGTTTTATCTGTTACGAACATACTCGCTAGCACTGACAGTGTCAATCGTGAAATAAACACACTGTATGATAAGATCAAGCACCTGTCAATTAACTGGACAGGAACACCGCGTATTAAAACATTCTTTCCTGTACACTAGAAGTGCAAACACATACCTAGGGATTTTGTAACCCGCTTGGATTTTTAAATATTGATGCAGGGTATTTTCTTTAAAATGAATACCATCGCTGACATGTGAAATTGTCCTTCAAATTGTTTAGTCAATATCTGGTCTAATGAATATCCGGATAAACGAAACATGATTGAAATTCTTGGCACAAATGAACAAATCTTGTTTATAAATATTGAGTGAGTAGAGTTTAAAACGTTGATACAACACTCTTGAAAGGGGCCATTGACAGTTCGGTCTCATAATGTCATCTTGCTTTGAATTGTCACAAAATCAAGAGGGATGAGGAAGCTACAGAGAGTGAGAATTACATGGGAAAATGCATAATTATCAATTATCGTTTGAGGATGTTAAGTATGCAAAAGATTGACTCCCCAATCATTTTGATATTCAAGGTTGCTTCCAAAAACGCTTGTATAAATCAAGAGTTTCTGACAATATATAACTGAAGATGAAATATGAAATGCTTATTGTGACTAACCCCACCCTTCAGATGGTAGTATTTTGGCACGTGCGATCTGGATTCTAAGTCGTACTGTTGTAGGGATAGTATGACAACATTGTTATCCTTCCTAAATCCCAGAAATGGCACGAAGTGACTGTTACCTTTAGATGAGTAAATACCACTGAGTATAAACAGATGATGTTGATAATGATGATAATATTGATGAACTCGAGGTTTTAACGGAGGTATGGATTTAGTGACAAACTGGTAACATTGAAGACATTAAAGGAATGAAAAGGACAGGTGGTAATACGATGATACGTGATAGTATAATATATTGCCTAATGTAGCATTATGTATCCTGTGTCTGTAGAGACAGATATGTAAAACGGCACTCAAAAATGTAACTTCACTTTTTTCAATCCTTTCTCTTTTTTTTCTTAAATGAATAATGATGTTCTTGTTCAATGTAGATCTTATAACCCGTGTGTATTGAGAAATGACTATTTATGGTAATAGAAAACGAGAAGTGTATATTTTTCGTTATTAACGTATAACACTGTTTATATTTAGGCGTTCCCTCGTTCTCCTCGCCATCCACTTCCGGAAGTAGTCGGGTGTCTATCAATGAGGACGTTGGGATAGGATCGTCGGTGTACCATGTCAGTGCTTATGACTCCGGATATTATGTGATGTACAGCATCAGTTCGGGGTCCGGGTTCAGACTCTCGGGACAGACTATATACACATCGCAAAGATTCGACTATGAGTTGAAAAGATCTTATTCTCTACAAATTAGGTAACACTGCTTTCTCCTATTTCGCCTATTGTTTGATTAAGTAATTTACCCATATCCTATGGAGGCCCCATCCTTTCACCATTATCCGCTCGATTTTCCAGAAACTTTTACATAATGATAATGTTACCATGTATTTCTGATAATCTAAACATCACAATGAGTTGTTAATATTTTGGTGAAAAATTTGTCCAAATTTGATTTTGTCTTTGTTCTGTTTGTTGAGAATCACAAAAAAACAAAACAAAAACAAAAACAAAAAACAAAAACAAAAACAATACTGAAGAAAGAAATCAATATCTACCTTTCCAATGTTTTATAAATGAACAAAATATACAAAATACCATCAACAAAGTGGGTTGTATTTGTATTCAGAGGACAGATTTCAATATTTACACTTAAATACTCGCATGACACTTAGCTGTGAACACCTGTAGTAAAAAATTGAAACAAATTATGATTTTTGTCCTAAAATTGTAAATTTCTCTATAGAATCACTCCTTTGGTAGGTTGCCTACATTGCAATAATCAGGAATTATTTAGCGGAATGTGTTATTAGATGACAGATACAATGTATATGTGTACAGTCATAACTTATATACATATGTATTTATTGGCATTAATAATTTAAAAATAGGTCCAATGTGTCTGTACCACCCACCTGGTTTCAAATATACAACCACCAAATAATTAGTGATGTCCTGTCTAATCATATAAAATGATGTTGCCATTGTCACAATACACTGACCATATATATCTTTGCTGTGCTCGGCAGTGACGGAAAAAAAGTTGTGTGTTATCACGCCTGGTAATTCAGAAGAATTACTTTCTGAATTAAATTTAAAATATCGTTCAAAAATGTGAATTATTTTTTAATTAATTGTTATTATTTGTTGAAATGAAGAAATTTATTTACGAAAATTAATAAAACCACTTTCATATCCATTGAAGTTTGGAACTATGTATCTGCGCGGAGCAATTATTTTGGTGTACGTCATCAGGCAAAATTCAGCATAACGTTAACGTCAGGTCAACAAAGATAGAACAACGAAAATGTTGAAGTTTTGATGGTCTGATTTTCAATTAATGTTGCAGGATAAAAAGAATACACGGTCAGTGTCTAAAAACACTCGCTGCATTTTGACTTGTCTTTCTTTACCTTCGCCAAAATAAAGCTTATATTGTAAGACACTGACGATGTATTCTCTATGTAACGTCTTGCTTCTATTACTTACAATAGTCTAACCGAGTCTTATGAATTAAAATATGTATCTTTGGCAATGAAAGAAATAAGAAGATTCAAAATGGATATTCTCAGTCACCATTGTTTGGATCTATATTTGCCTTTTTAAAAGCTGGACCTTTTCCCTTCAATTTCTATTTGAAATCGTATGTTGACTCCGTCACACAGACTATCCCAAGGATTGGCGTCCCTATTTTTAGTCCGAGAATCCTGTAGGGATACCGTTGTCCAATCCCAGTTTTACTCTCGTCATTGCTAAAGTTTGACCATGCGTCAAAATCTTTTACGTCAACTGACGTGGTTGGCATGGAATACAAATGGTCATGACGCCATTGTTGACAACTCGAAGTACTTTTTATCCTTTATGTACAGAAGAGTTCTTTTTTGCACAACATGAAATCTACACCCATTGCAAAATGTCGGTACACAAATAGGAAGTTACATCACTACAATACAATTCACATTACTTGTGAATTACGTAGGATTGAGTCTCTGTAAACAAGGAAATCAAACGAAATGCAACATGATCGTTAAAATCGAAAGTAACAAATACATTTCCTTCTTGATACAGATAAGCAAGATGTGAGCCAGGAAATCTTCCGTGATTTTTTTATCACTCTGTCCTACATTTCGTATTTGCACTTCTAACTTTAAGTGATATTGTTTTATAGTGCAACATCAAGGGGAACCATAGCAACAGTTCCGTTGACTGTTAATATTGTGGACGTTAATGACAACTCACCTACTTTTAATCCAACTGTGTATACGAATACTATTCCTGAAAACTCACCCGCAGGTAAACAATAGTAAAATAGAAATGTGTTATATCTAGTAAAATGTTTTCTTCTAATATTTCATTTATATTCATATGTCTTGTTCATTCAGTGTAAGCGAATGTGGAAACACATTTAGATTTTTATATTATTACTTCATATGCTTAAATTAATAAGTATTAAAATTGTTGAAACCAAAAAAATGCGAGTCATAACGTGTCATTTGTGTAATGAAACTGAGATTTGGTAAACGTACGTAAACCATGGAAAGTGATTTACAGGAACATCTATCACCACCCTGCATTGTCGAGATGACGACAGTGGTTCCAACGGATACTGCTCTCTCAAAATCCAGACAGGAGATGACGCGACAAGAAAATTTACGATTTCCGGTACCACTTTAGTTACCACTAGTGCAGCCATCAATTTCGAGGGACTTTCATCACGTGACCGATCGTATTCCCTGGTTATCATCGGCGTAGATTCGCCATCACCATCCGGGTATGCTGCAAGAACAGGAACAGCATATGTCTACGTAACTATCACGGGAACGAACGAGTTCCCTCCCGTGATATCTGGAACCAGTTCGAGCTCTATAACTGTAAGTTTTGTACTCAATAAACTTATTTCAATATGTTTAACATATAAAACTCTGATGTTAAGCTTTATTATGAATTATTGTAATATTTAAACAGGAATATGAACTTTTTAAAATAGTTCTTTATTTTTTACTCTTCATCATAAACCGTTCGTTATAAATGTGAAAATTTCTGTAAACTAAAATGCCCTTTTCAACATAAAAGATGTCTTCTTCGTTTCATCATGTGTACCACAAAGTAGATTGTTGTTAGTTTCGTATTTATCGATGTTAAAGGTAAGTGAAGACAGCCCTATAGGGACCACAGTTGCAACCGTCCAGGCTACCGACGCTGACGACGGAGAGGACGGTGTTCTCAAATACTCAATTATAGGCAAGTTGATCCATACAACTGTCTGTTGTATCTATTCATCCATAATCTATTGATGTGTTTCGAGTAAGTCTTGTACCCAGTTACTGACAATGAAACACCAAATTCTGGCGTTACTGCCTTTATACGTTATTGTCATCATATTATTATATTGATAATGTAATTTGGGGTTCTTGCATACCCAATCAGTAAAATCTACCATGGCCAATATCTACTTCTCTGACTATCATACAACTTAAAAATCTTTGTTTCATTGCTTGTGGAAACTAATAGTGTTGTCGAAGGTCTATAGAATACCATCACAATTTTATCTTTGTTTTTTATGCTGACTTAACGGTCTTCCGTGTACATTTTTTTCTTTTGTTTTGTTTTTGTTTTTTTCTCAATCATTTTGTCCCGATTCTTTTCGAAAATGTGTTCACTGTTTCGATTTTATTTCGTTATCGGAAATGCCTACAGCCGGCGACCCTAGTGGCCGCTTTGGAATAACTATCGACACCGGAACGATATACCTTAAAAAGCCCTTGGATTTCGAATCCACCTCGTCATATCCGCTGACGTTAAAGGTTGCTGACTGCGGATCAGGTGTTTTATCGTCCACTTCCACCATCATAGTCGGCGTAAACAACGCCAACGATAATGCTCCAATTTGTACACCCGGAATACACGTCATTTCCATCCTTGAAAATACAGGTGTTTAAATTGAAATATTTTTACTTTAATATATACTTTTTTGTATTCTCCTGGAATAAAACTTATGACAATTATACTTAACCGAAATAAGTTATTAATGCAAAAATAGTAGTTTTCTTTATTTTATTGTGAATGAAAAAATAAGAAGAGAAAGATAAAAAAAAAATATTGATGCAGGTTTTAATGCAAAATGATCTTACATTTGATTGTTTTTAGAAATACTTTCGTTATAATGGGTCTAGCTTTTGCTTATATTTTCATTTTTAGCCCATCTGTCTACGGTGATATCCAACCTCGGATGTACAGATGCAGACCCCGGGACGACGTTAACGTACACCATGACACAAAACCCTGATAACAAGTTTTCAGTCTCCAAAGTCGGGGCTTCAGCATCTCTTGTTCTCAATGGTAAACGTCTCAGATCTTTTCTCTCAATTAACTTACACTATTTGGAACAAAAACCGTATCCTGTTTGGAAATTTGTTTAAGGCCACAAATCTCATTCAGAGTCTAGCTCTTACTTCTGTATATTCAGCTTACTAGTCTGAAGAAACTACAGTTGAACTATATCCTTAACACATTTTATCTCTATCATTTCTTCCTGTTTCTCAAATACAAGTGAAAATATGATAATCGAAAGATTTACACAGAGACTCCCGAAAAAGTACAAATGTTCAAAAATAAGACCACGTGCTAAGGAAGGATAAACTTCTAGAGGTTCTTGTAGCATATCAGAGTCTAATAAAAGATCATCTCCCCACTGTATTCATGTAAATATTGTGTCATTTTAAAGTGCGAATGAATATCATGACATTTTTCTTTTGTCTTCATTATGTCCTAATTCAGATATCGTAATCCTATACTTACTTTCAAAAATCTCACTCCTCATTATTGTCACATTATTACAGATATTCTGGACTATGAAACAACATCCTACTATAACCTAGAGGTGACAGTGACAGACAATGGGTACCCCTCCCTCTCCTCCTCAATATCAATCGACGTCACAGTCCTCAACGTTAATGAGGAGAAGCCAGTGTTTACAAACACAGGTAACGTGGTTTTATATACAAATATGTATTAATCGTTAACGGTGCACTGAGTGCTTTTATACTCATTATAATATATCATATTTAGTTTTAAGATTGATTAAAAACCTTTACTGACGATATTGTCACTGTATATCTGGTGACGCCACAATGCATATGCATCCACGAAGTTATGGCGTCACCATGGTAAAAATATATATTTTTTTTTTTTTTTAATTTTTGTATGGTTTTTTTGAAGGGTTGGAGTGGACATTATTCTTATTTGTTATAGTTACAAGTTCTTGTGTGTGTAGAGACAGGTTCTTGTATGTAAAGTTAAAGTCACATAGGTTCTAGTATTTATTGTCAAAAGGTAACAATACCTATAACGTAAGTATAATATTATCAGATTCACAAGAATTAATATATTCACGTGTCTGTTTCAGCAACGTTTACCTACAATGTTTTAACGCGATACATAAACGATTTCAATGTAGCAACTTCCAGTGGGAACTGAGTAAAAACATCATGTTAACAGTACCATTTAATTTACTTATATTGTTAATTTATTCGTTGATAATGAATCCAGGTCCCTACATGGTTACTGCTGGTGAAGACACTGTCATTGGGTCTAAACTCTTAACTGTCACTGCCACGGACAGGGACGCTGGAGATACCGTCACATATGATTTCGTTACGCCGTACCCTAATTTCAACATTGATCACACCCTGGGAACTATCCAGCTGGTCCACAGCCTTAATTATGAGACAGACTCTAGCCATATATTATTGGTAGAGGCATCAGATGGGTCGCTGAGTACCACTGCAACTGTCAACCTTACGGTGGACGACGTCAACGAAGCTCCAGCTTTCACACAGTCGACTTATACGTAAATTTTTACTAAAAATATACATACTACAAAAAAAAAAAAAAAATAAATAAATTCATTTTGATATTAAATGTGATAGATATAATAGAGATGATCTTTTGTTTCACATTTTAGCTCTTTTAAAACATCTAACTAAATATCACTTCCCTTTTACTGTTTGTACTGTTTACTGTTTTTTTCTTCACTTAACTTTCTTTCAATTTTTATAATTTTATGCACCGATTTGACTATTTTCATTGAGGCAAAGACATTTCAATTTTTATGGTAACTTCTTTTTGTATTTGTGTCGCAAATGATGTTAATTAATCCTAATAACAATATCTATGGTAGGGTTAATCTGGTGGAGAACCGATCTGTAGGAACGACTGTGGTGCGTGTCTTAGCCAGAGACTTAGATGCTGGGGCCAATGGAAGGATTTCTTACTCTTTATCAGGGGGAGACGGAATTTCCAACTTCGTCATAGATTCTGATTTTGGCGCCATTTCGTCATCAGCAGTTATTGACTATGAAATGAACAAGTTTTTCTTTCTAATAGTACAGGCATCTGATGCAGCCTTGCCTTCATTAACAGCTCGTTGTTTGGTGAACATTAGAATTATCGATAAAAATGACAACGCCCCTGTGTTTACACCAGTAACATACACAGTTATTGTCTCGGAGGAAGCCGCTATTGGTACCACAGTCACCATAATCAGTGCAAGGGATGCGGACTCCGTCGCTAATAACAACAACTTGTTCGAATTCAGCTCCATATCCCATGTTCCGTTTACTATACACCCGACATCCGGAGTCATTGCTACCAACGCACAGCTGGATAGAGAAATAATTGCTGTGTTAGTATATTACAATACCGTAACTTCTTTTTAATTCATTCTTAAACCCTTCCATGTCGCAGAAGACCTGTAAGCATTTCGCAGCAACAGGCTCAACAGGCTTATGAACTATGCTTTGACTTACAGATGTTCAATTAAAAAAATGTTTTAATTGATGATAAATGCTCCTAAATGCCTTCAGTTTGGCATCTGTAATAAAGCGTGGTATAATTCAGTTTAATTCATTATTTTTTTTCTCTAATGCATCTTATTCTGGATATGTGTTTAAAAGTACGATGAACTTGTTTTTACTTTTGTACGATCTTCTAAAGTAATAATGTGTACTATATGTTATCGTATTTCATCCGGTTTCGTGCGTTAATTTGTCACTGAAGCGACTTTTTATCAAAAACGAAAATACCCTAGATGCTAGATATAAGGCCTGAAGCATGCTGGGATTAAATGCGACCAAGTTTGTTCAACGAATGACCTCGACCTACTTTTAACTGGTTCTTCTCAATAACCGAAAGGCACATGGTGTTGATATTGCTCCTATAGCTTGCTGGCGTATTCCAAGTGTGTTCAAATGAATGACCTTGAACCCCTTGAAAAGTCACTTAAGTCAATTTGTTAAAATCGTTTACAACCTCTAAACAACGGGCATATTGCTCTGATTTCCGCCCTGCAGCTGGAAAGACGGCTGTAGAGTTTGTTCAATAAAAGGTTACCTTGACCTACTTTCAATGTCACAGAGATGAAATGTGTTAAAATCGTTAAATGATTTCTTTTTAATAACCAAAACATCCATATTGATTACATCTTGCCTTAAGCATGCTGAAATGAAGCACTTCAAAGTTTATGAGAACTTTACCTATTTTCTCAACACGCAATAGGTTATGGGTCATGGTATTTGTGTAGTAGCATGTATAATGAATGGTATTTAAAGTTTTTATATATTTATTTTGTAAACAAAGTCTTTTTTTACCTGTAAAACAGGTGAGTAATTGTAGGTATTTATAGTCAGATGACCGTTTAGGCCTACGAGCCACTTGTTAATACGTTAAATCCTCATTACGTTTTGGGGTCAACGAAGTAAAATGAAATTTCGACATTCGATCTTTGGAAATATTTCAACGGATAGATCCAATACAAGATTTTTATACAGTTCATGAAACGAAATGAAGAAGCTGTATTCTGTTAAACTTGGCTGTTGTTTGTTTCCATTGGTTGTAGATGGTTAAGTTTTAGTATCCAAACTTTTGGAATCTTGCCAATAGCAGATAGTTTATTACTTCATCTGCAAAAATTAATCATATATGCTCAATGATGCTTATATATATAAAAGAGGACGTATTCTGTGGAAAAACAGGATTTACCCATATTCTCTATGTTGACGTGTGTATTACATATTTTTGTTACAGATACAAGATGGTGATCCTAGCGACAGACAAAGGAACACCTCCTCTGACCGGTACCTCTACGATAACAATCTCTCTGACAGATGTAAACGACAACGATCCTAGTATATCTGGTACCTACGATAGCACGATAGACGAGGACACCGCCGTCAACACCGTCGTGTTCTCAATCACTGCTACTGATCCAGATTACGGCAGAAACAGTCAGTTATCATATATCATTCACTCAGGAAACACCAACACAGACTTCAAAATTGAGACTAGAACTGGAATTATACAAACGGCAAATAAATTGAACAGGGAACTAAATTCATTTTATAAACTTCAGATTTATGTTGTCGATAACGGAACACCACCTCGGACCGCCAGCATCACCTGTACACTGACCGTAGGAGATGTGAATGACAACGCCCCAGTTTGGGTCAAGCAATCGTTTGAGTTCAGCATTTCTGAAAATGATGCGGCAGGTTCTAGTGTAGGTTTCGTTAGAGCTACAGACCAGGATATTGGCATGAATTCAGTATTAACCTATACCATTATCAACTACTGGGTCGGTGGTTCAAATCCCTTTGTGATGGATAGCTCCTCTGGTTTTATTTCATCAATTGAGCCTCTCGACAGAGAAATCGTCGACACTTTTATTCTGTGGTGTAGGGTGTACGACGATGGCTCTCCAAATCTCTTTGCAGATTCAAATGTAACGATTAAAATTCTGGATTTGAATGATAATGACCCAGTTTTTGTAATGACACAATACTTCGGAATTGTCAAAGAAAATTCTCAAGATGGTACTTCAATTCTGAGTGTATCCGGCACAGACATCGATACAGGCATGAATGCCCGGTTGTCATACTCACTGGATAAATCTACAAAGACAGGAAAGAGAGTGTCAAAATACTTACAAATAAACTCATCAACAGGTCTCATCGACGTCAAAACTTCGATCGATCGTGAAAAAGATCCGTCCCTTTCCGTCACAGTGCTTGTTACTGACGCTGGAACACCGCCTAGGACTGGAACATCGAATGTCTCTATTACCATTCTCGACGAAAATGACAACAATCCCAAATTCGTTAAGGCATTTTATAATGCAGAGACCCCATACAGTGACTCCTGTTCCACTGTGATTGACACAGTCACTGCTTCAGATGCAGATGAGGGGCCAAATGCTCTCATTTCCTACTACTTCGACAATTATGACGAAGACTTCAGTTTAAATGCGGTAACAGGTAAATTTTCTTTTGCCTTTCATCGATATGTATAATTGTTTATGCTGAGTTATACTATAATTCTATAATTACTCACACGAGTTTTTTATGTACACTGACGGTCTTCCATCAACTTCTGAAAAAAGTACTAAATATATGGCTTATGTTTAATTCCGTTTTTGCTTAAAAGTATTTATCGACAGAAATTCAACAAATAAGTTCTTAACTGTTTAGAACTGAAATAACAACTTGAAATATTGAAAATTTGAAACAATACATCTATATTGTTTATGTTATCGTTGATTTAATCCATCGTGAACTCACAACTTTACACGTTCCATCGATTGTCAAGTTTTCTTTTATGATTGTAGGTGAAATCAGTGCCTCCCGAGAGTTATCAACAGAGAAGAAGTATATCAAGTTTGTTCTCGCTCGCGATAACGGTAGCCCAGAGTTGAAAACGACGTCTAAAGCCACAGTTCGTATCGACACTTATCGACCATCTAGCGTTGTCATTTCTTTTCACCTCAGTGTAAACAAAAGCTACTTTGAGTCTGTTGAAAACGCGTTCGTCTCTCAGTTGACCAGTGTATACCATGCTTCGTACCCTACAGCGGTGGTCAGAAGGTGGTGTGTAACAGAATCAGACAGGTAATTATATTAGTGTAATCGGCAAATGCAGGCTTCTTTTTTTTAGGATGCATATTATTGCAATATTATCTCCACTTAAAAAGAGCTCCCACATTTGTTCTTTGGTTTGCAATTACATCCAAAGTGGAAGCGTAACATCAGTATTAATCGTTAACAACTTCTGTGAAACATTTATGGAGCTACAAGGAGTGATTTTCATATTTAACAAGTATCCTTTTGACTTTTACTATAAGAATATAGTACAATATAGAATAAAACCAAAACAACATAGAACACAGCTATATATAACAATAAAGATAAAACTATATATAACAAAAATCATAAAAAAAAATACCAACATGGCAACATCATCATAATTCAAACTTAAATTCCATAAAACTAGGGCAAAATCTTAACAAGAACAAAAGAAAGATTTACAAAGAGACTCCTGAAAAAGTACATGGAGAATAAAACCAAGTGTCCCGGAAGAGTAAGCGTCTTCTGCTTCATCGACGACACCCGTCATGTAAACCTTGTAAGTAATGTCACGTTTTCAAATGAGAACAAGGTATACAACAACGGAACCAACAGGCAAACTAACGAGCATCAATACGTCCAACTTTATGTTGCACGAAGCAATAGAATATTTCTTAATGAGATCACTATGGCAACCATAGAAATTCCCCATAATTTTCCTCAACTTGCATCTGTTTAACCCTTGTGTAACGAGTAATCAATTTGACATGTATATACCATAGGTTAGAAATGCGGGGTCATTGCCATCAAGAAATGGATATTCCACAAATGGTAAATTGAAATCATCACGTTTATCATACAACTCGAAGACTGTCCATAGTGGTTTGGTTGTTGGAAAGGATCGAGATAAGCACCAGATGTTTGATTTCCATTTCTAGTGGATATTTACGATGGACGTAGTCAATAAATTGCTTGTTATTTGAGGACAAGACGTCATCAATATGTCTGAAGGTGAAATTAATCGGCTATGCAAGGTTTTTGCTTGATAAACTCTGCAATAAATTCAGCCTCGTGTGAAAACAAGAACAAGACAGCCAACAGAGGGACGCAGTTGGTTCCCATAGGTATGCCAATAGTCTGTTGACAGATCTTACCATCAAATTCGACGAAGATGTTGTCAACCAAAAACTAGATCATCTTTATGATTCCGTCCAGATAGCACTTAGAGTGGTGGTTAGTAGTTTTGACAGTGGCTTGGTTGTTAGACGAGCCAGCTATAAAACATGTGTATAGATTCTTGTGAAGTTTATGGATCCAGTGTAAACGGCGGAGGTCCGTATCCTTATCAGTAATAGGCAATCTAAATGCAATACCGAAGAATGATTAGCTAGTATTTCGTCTTTTGAAAGATTCACAATGTATAGGCAAGGTTTCCTTTGTTACCAAGCAAGCCCACTTCCTGTTTTGTATACAGGAAATGTAATAATGCATAAAGGGATCAAGTTATTGGACGCCTTGTCAACAGAATCCACAATCCATGAATCTTGAAATTCACATTCCAGTTAAAAGACGGGGTTTCACGATATTTAGGACCCTTCATGGAAAGCTCTCGTAGCTAACATTTTGAATAATGCTTAAATCACCAGTTACTATGGGCCTAGTTTGACCATAGTTATGAGTAGAGATAAAACAAGAACAAACTCACGGAGAAATAGTTCTAAGGTCATCTACATTCAGTTACTGCAGTGTTTGTTTGTAGTTGGACTTAGAGTAACTGTAGGAAATTACAAGGGTGTTTCTACTTTGAAAGTATGTTGGAATGTTAGCCTAACCAGACTTCTGGTGTAAAATATCGCTGATGTTTATAGCATCAACTGCCTTATTTACAAACTCAACATTCCTAAATTGGTGAGTTGTTGGAGGATCGCGGCCATCTGTAAGGACAGATTTTAAGAGCCTGACTTGTGCCACTTCATCAATAATATTATGGAGTCTCCAAGCTAGTTTCTACAGGTCACCAGAAACAGTATTGACTGAATCCACTTGAAGCTTTCGTAGCACGGAGAAAGGAAGCCATATGGCGCAGCAGTGTCAAGCAGTCTAATATAGTGTTCCTCACATTGTTTACGGAGGGGTGTGCTCAGTGTGCGCTCATTTGTACCGTGGTAAACTTTCCCCAAAATACAACACTCATCAACATTTTGGAATAGTTCGGGAGGTTGAAATGTTGATACAAACATTATTATCTCTGTGGTTCACAGCTGAACGATGACCATTCATACATTGTCTTAACGTCTTAACTGTTCTTTTGTTTCACCAACATATATTAAACCACAATTGGAACAGAACTATATATAACAACATGGAATAAACCTATATATACCAAAATAGAATAAAACTATATATCTATACCAAAATAGAATAAAGCTATATATAACCACACGGAATAAAACTATGTTTATCAAAATAGAATAAAGCCATCTATAACAACATAGAATGAAACGATTTACACCAAAATAGCATAAAATTATATATATATATATATATGACAATGCCAAAATGATGTATTAGTTGACGAAGGTAAGCGATATTTCCTAATTTTTAAAAGATTCATAACAGTATGACATATATTTTGGTTTTGCCATGTGATGCAAGTGATTTTTAAATTTGGTTTTAGATGTTACATCTTTATGCATGATGCCATATAGAAGTGATGATTCTTCAGTTTACTGTTATGTTTCAGTGTCACCGTTGTCAACATTTACATACTCCAAGACGATACAACTAATTCTATGGTCAACCTATATGCCAAGAAAACATTTCTTACTGCTTCGGATGCACATTCCTATGTTACAATGGACGCTGAAGGGACACCGTCATATAAAATTACAGGTATCAAAATGGACACATCTAGCTAAAATTCGTGTTGCTGGTATGAATAATTACTAGATTATAACATCAGTAATGTGGTGTATTGATATTTTATTTAAGTATATTCATAACGAAATCGTCAAAATCTGAATCTGTGTCGTCGATAAAGCAGGAGACGCTTACACTTCAGGAACACCTGGTTTTATCTCTATATACTTTTTCAGGAGTTTCTGTGTAAATCTCATTTTTGCTCATATCTTGCCCTAGTTTTATTGAATTTAAGTTTGAATTGTGAATATGTTGACGTGTTTTATTTTCAAGTTGTTTTCATTTCTTTTGCTATTTAACTTTGATTTCTTTCACTTTTGCCTCCTAGCATAATTTCTGTTTTTGGTTTTTATAGCCCAGGTTCTCTTTTTGAGCGCATTGAATGAGATTTGATACGACTGAGAGAATTCGTCAGTGCAACAAATGATACCTGATAATTATGTATTTGTCATTTATATTTCTTATCCAAATACACACCATTTGTGCATTGAAACACGAGTAACGAATATAGACAACGCTGTATACACGACACTATTTGAAAACTGTACGATTTCGTCCACTGTTATTCATTAAAAAAGCTCTTTCATTTCTAATTCAATTTTTAGCCACCTTTTATTTCCGTCACGTTCGTATTGATTTGTTAAGAATATGGCACTTTTTCGCATTTTCATTTCAACATTTGAAATCGTTTGACGGTTTCGACATTCTAGGAGGTGAATCATACAGAGTAAGCTTATTTCTCTCCTCTAGGTACATCCTGGCTGCCATATCACATCCAGAAGGTAGTAGTATACGAGACATCCAGCTCCGATGACACTACCCCATGGATCCAGACGAGTACCGGTATCGCCGTGACAGTCGTTTGTGGTCTAGTGGGTGTGGTGCTTATCCCCCTTGTCATCTATATGGTTGTGAAGTTTATTAAATCAAAAAGGTGAACACTATTATTTCCCAAATGGTAGGAAATGTTGAACTTCACTCACTTTGTTTTCCTGGATAGCTTGAATTCTGTCTTTACCAGATGGCGTATTTTAATTGCTTTGTGTTAACAACCGGCTAATTACCTTCTATTGATCAGAATTATCACTGTTAAAGCCCCAATATACGTAAAAATCACTATAAAAAAACAAACTTTATCTTATTTTCCCCGTAATATATGTAACAAAACAAATACTTTCCTTTAATTAAAGAAAATAAAACTGACTGTTTTCAATTTAAATAAAAATTGAAAAAAATCGGAAAATAAACAATGTGGGACCCACACTAATTCATACATTACCGCTCGTAGCGATGACATTGCGCATGCGCATATTCCGCGAGTATAAACATGGCAGACACAGTACAGACGTCCACCAGTCGCTTCCTTTTTTTTCTAATCATACATCAGGCCAGTTCTTAATTTTTACGTTATAATTGTGCGTCGTATCGTTTCTAAACTAATTATTCCTTCTAATAATTTCCCAAGAACTGAATGTTTATCACAGGAATACCTTAAGTCTACGACAAGACTTCGCAAACAATGTTTGTAAACAAAATCTTACCGTAGACATATCAGCATGTGCTTCCTCTATAAGTAGAAACCTCAACTCTCGCGAGATCAGGTCATGAACTTTCCGACGTGGTTCGGCAACAATCGTAATTTCGATGGCGGCGTGTTTAAAATGGGGGTGTGTTTACAGACAGCGAGTTTTAACTGCTCATATATCAATACTTTATGCAGAAAGTCATGGTAACTATTGTTTGAATAACTTAATTCTAACTACGTCTTAGAGAATATCTCAATAATTATGTGTGATTTTACACTAAATTTTTGGTGAATGTTACGTATATTGGGGCTTTAAATACATCCGTTATATTTATTTTAACACCTTACAAACGAAAACATATAAAATAAACGGCGATGTAGAATCACTGTTTAACGGTATAAAATACTGAACTTGTACATTTTTTTAATTATTTTTATTTATATGATACATATTTACTTCTGTGTTGATTAGTAGATTGTCTGACGAGGGTTTACCAACCAGGCTCTTATACAGATATATTCTGAGCTGATCTTTCATTCAGTTCAATTTCTATTGCATTATGTAACGAAATGACCCGTCCTCTGTAATTGCTTCTGATCTTGAAATTATGACTAAGTATCAAAAGATATATGCATAAAAATAAAATGATTCTAATAAAATTTTAACAAAATCGGTGATTGTTTTCTTAAATTAACATAAAATAAATCAACGTATAAGGTATTGTATATATAATTTCAGATCTGTAGATAAAACAGCACGGGTTGCCGTAGAGGAGAAAACGAATCCCTCGACTAGCAAGAAACGATCGCTTTCAAATTCCAAAGGTAAGTTTTTTTAAAACCTAAGTTCTGGTATAAGTTTTATTGCTGTAATCGGCATATTTTTTTTAAAGTAAGACAGGTCAAATCAGAATGAAGCCATCAAGTCAAAATATTGTTATTTCATTTACCCTTATGCTATAGATTATTGTTCTGTAATTTTCTGTAGAATAAATTTGTTTGACTGAATTCGAGTATTTTAAAATCCCTATCAATGCAAGATCCAAGTAAAAATAAAACAAACAAAAAAATATCCTGTACATAGGGAATATTACATTCCAGAAAGAAATTATTTGTACATTATCCAAATGAAGGATGAATACTTTAACGAGTAACAATACTAAATAAAATCGTTACAATAAAGTACAACACTGAATGTAAACTCTATATCTGACATGGCACTTTTTTGTATCAATTTAGTTATGTAAGAGTTATTTCCCTTGATTTGTGAAAAACTGCATGAAAATAAACATTTTACTGTATTGCTAGGTCCGACAGGAAAAACTGTTAAAACCTCGGTATGTATTTTTCAACTTTATATAAATGTTTTGGATAAATGTTTACACTTAATTATTTTTAATTGTGTCAGATATGATCACTGATAATCGTTTTTATTAAATTCGTTATTTTTGGTAATTAGATATGTAAACTAACGGTAAGAAAGCACGTGAAATTTAAATCAACTTAAAAGTCTCCGGCGACGATTTTTGGCAGATATCTATAATCACATATAATTGTAATTCTGAGATCTAAATATTTTGAACTGAAGTATTGTTATCAAATTAAAGCGACAAATATCATGTCTTGTTTGATCCACAGATTCCGCTACCAGCAAGAAATTTTGAAGAAGTCAACAACTGGAGTAATGAATGGGCTAGTAACTATCAGTCAAATATATGATTAGGTACTTAATTACAGGTAAAGATACTTGATATGGTAAGGTACTTAATTGCAGGTAAACGTAATTAATTTGAGTTGGTAATGAATTACAGGTAAACAAGACTATTATGATTAGGTATTTACTTACAGGTAAAAGTAACATGATTATGTACGTAAATACAGGTAAACATAAATAATATGCCGTTTATATATCGTTTTTTTTTCTTAATTGTTTTGGTGTCGTGTGCAAATAATACTTGTACCTACATGCATTATTATCTCATTGTAATTCAGGACAACCAACCAGTTTATTTGATGGAATCAAATAATCAAATATTTTACTTTTTTGTGAAATGTAATACTAAAAATTTCCTTATTACTTTGTGTTTGATAGTTGCACTATCTAAAAAGGTTCGCATTTTAAATATATTGAAGACATCTTATATATGATCAAAGCTTTACGTTATCACTTTTTAATAAGTTACAGGTATTTATGTTTTTTTTTTGAAACACTTTATCTATATTTAACTGCTTGCCTCTGCGCATTATAGACGAGTGTCGAATATAGGAAATGACACAGAAATTAGTGGCTTTATTATGCTAATAGCATCGAATTACAGATAAACATAAAAGGTTTATCTGGTTTGTAAGAAATGGTGGGAGCTATTTAAACAGGATCGAGATATGAATTTTTATTTCAGATGTGATTTTAGTGAGCCTCAGGAGGAAAAAAAGAAATTATGATTCTCATGAATCATAAAAAATGGATCAGAGTTTAAGATCGCTTACTCAATGTTTCGTGGTAGTAATTGTAACGTCACAGTATAACCTTGTGATTTCATCCTCTAATCCTGAGGCCATGATATGTCATAATCAATGGTTTCATATGTTAAGACAGTACATGATCAATGGTTTCATATGTAAAGACAGTACATGATCAATGGTTTCATATGTAAATATATTACATGATCAATAGTTTTATTTGTAAAGACAGTACATAATCAATGGTTTCATTCGAAGGATATTACATGGTTATTTTCTCTAAATAGTTTGGAAAAGTTTGGCAATTAAAAGTAAAATACTATAAGTAAACTAATCAAAAACTTGCTATATTCGGGGTGGGGGCGGGAATCAATACATTTCCTGGTTCTAGTCATTTAGTTTGTAGCTAACGAAGATGGGGTTCAAATGATGATCTGTTTGATGCAGATGTATCGAGTCTAAAGTAATACGATATTGTCTTACGATCTAGTCGTAATGATTGCCTACCCACTGATTGAGATAAATTTGGTAAACATATAATTACGTAGGATAACGATCTGAAAACCACACCTGGTTTACGAAAATGTATCACCAGTCTGCATGCATTAGTCAACAACACGAGGTAGTGTTACAAGGAAGGGTCACTGCCTCCTTGTACTACTCATCCCTCCCAGATAACATCGGCGGATTTCCTAAAATACAAACACACGTGGAAACATAGTATTTACTCCGCATCTAAAACATCATCCTTAGTATGGGATTTCCGTGTCTTTAATGAACCAAGTACCTATCGCCCTAAACACATCTGAAATCTAGTATTTATATAAATGTGTAAAATCCAGTAATTCTATTATTCAAATGTATATGAATTTTAATATTTTGATGGCGACTTCAGATGTGTGATGTATTTAGCTTTTAACTTTCTTTATCGATATTGTAAACGTACTAACATTAGCGGCTGTCAAAACTCGTGTTTTTACCATATCAGACAGATCAGACATATCAATTGCAGATTAATTTCCAACTTTTAGCAAAGATAAAGTTATTAGCATGATAACATTTGATAGTTTATTTCATAAATTGTCTTCATATCGTCATTTGATAAAGATTCCTAGTTCATTTCACCCAGAACTATCGCTCTCTAGAAGTAAACATTGGGAATCTATTCACGTGTTTATATTTTGATCAGGTTGTATTTTTTAAGTTTCATTGTAAATGCTTTCATTCCGCCGTGAAACTTTACACACGGAGACAATCTTGAATAAGTTACTGAATGTACAGGTAACTATATATTGGTATGGCCTGCTTTGATCCGCAAACTATAAAGAATCTCCTTACAAGAATCAGCTACAATCTCTTCTGATCCTTTGATAGGACAGAGAACGTGAACGTGCTCTTGCATTAAAATTAATTCTGTTTTTCTCAAGCTGTTTTCCTGTCTATGCACCAGTTACACTGAGAAAGTTAGAGGAACATGTCTGTCATAGAAAATAGCAGCTTATTATAGTGTTTTATTTGATTACCAATCACAACAAACGCCCTATACATGCATTCATCGCATATATCATTCAAGATATTCCAACTCTGAAGTATTGGTGTAAATCATTATTTTAGCTGTACGAGACCCATGGTAAATAACGTTATGTCTGTGATACACGTCTATAATGCACACTGAAAACGGAAGTTTTAAAGAAAGGTTTTTTCATAACTAAAGAATAATTATGACATGAATTAAAATTATCATAACGAATTTCGTACTCCTGTTACTAATAAAACAGTTGAATTTCAATCCGTTGTATTTTCCGAAACACTTTATTTTAACCGTGGATATAGATGCTAATGTATCTAACATATTTCTCATTGGAACTATAAGAATGCCTAAAATTAGTACACCACGTGGCATTTTGATGACGTAACACCTACTGAAATGATGATTCCTAGTCTTCACGGACAGATGCATTTTAATCATAAATGTCCGCGCTTATTTTAGACTTCAAACCCCTCAGTGCGCATATGTTACTTCCCTGCTTGTATGCATAACAAAGTAGAAAAGGCTGGAAGCACTCAAATTGTATTTAACGAAAATGATTTTAAACAAATGATGAAGTAAAACGATGTTTCTGTTGTATCGCCCACGCCCTCCTTTGCGTTTTGATTTTAAATAAATATGAAGAATGATTTATATGTCCTCGTTTTTTGATGATTTTTTTACAAATCATTATATCCTTGGTGATATCTTATATATTAGCATCTTGCTTCCGGTTTATAATATGTTTTACATTTTGCTAACATATGATAACATCTGTATAGTTTTTTTAAAACCCACGTTCTGGTGTAGTATTTTACCATCGACTAACCTGGAACAACACTGTAATAGCGAAGAGCCTGTCCGAACACGGAAGGGAGATGTGGTATTTTCAAGAAATTCCACTTTTATATATATTCACGACGACTTTGTCTTTGAATGGCAAGGAAACTATTTGCCATGCCCATCGGTTATCTCTGATATCACGTCAAATTAAAGACAAATCAGAGTCTTCATCGTCGGCTTTTCACCTCAAAATTCACTCATAATGCAATCCATAATTTCAATGACGTAAATGCAAATTTATAATTTCTGGAAAGCAATAAACTGGGTTGTACTGAATATTGCGCATCCTGTAATATAGATGTAACAACGTGACTGGAACAACTTACAACAGGTTTCAAAGGATGAAGATTTGTGATGGTTTAAGATTTGTGTTATATGCAGTTTGATGTGTTTGATGCTTGTTTACATGACATATGACACCTACCCCGATTCTCCTTTTGAGAACGTGACATTTTTCTTTTATACGGCGAGGTTGTTTTCAATTTTGTCCCTTGCGATGGTTCTCATGGAAAGCTTTCAATTGATCAGGTTTTGCTCTTTTCTTAAATAGGAAATTGTTTTCAAAAACAGTATCACATGCATTAATTTTCTGCATTACAATAGCATCTATCTCTTACAGTCGAGTCTAGAATACTATTACAATATTTCTTTGACATCCTATGAGACAACACAAACTTTTGGTTTCCAAGAATGATTTGAGTTAAACACTGTGGCACTATAGTAGCTTTCATTGTGGTAAAAAAAATGGTTTACAATACAATTTATTGATGGGGCATTTTAGATGCAATTGTCAAAATATGTCTTGTCCCGAGAACTTAGTTTTACTTCATTTTGTATGAAACCATCATAAAAACACGTTTTGTGTGATTTGCTGACGTTTTCTGGTCTGAAAAGAACATACCAATATACAATCGTTATTGTCTTATTGTAAAATCAAAGCCGGAGAAAAATGCATTAGGCAGGACATTTTTAACCCAAATGTGAATGAAAATTTGTAAGAATCTCATCTATTTCGAGTCTATTTTAAAACACCATTTGACAGATTAATCCTCATCAGTCCACAGAAGTGTTATCGAATATATCATGCAGATACTATCAGAGCCTGTACAATTTCTTTCGATAAGAGTGTCTAAGGTGGTAAAATAACTTTCATTTCGACGGAAAATGAGATATTTTAGGATAGGACTACTTCACCAGTTACTACCAGATAATGTTTTTATTTATATATGACCATTATCCCAATTGCTTTTTACAAAACCCAAAATCATTATTCCGAATATCGAATAAGGAATGCCGTAAATATATTCTTGTTTTTATTATGTTTCAATAATAAACTAATCCGTATTTACTTCATTAGGTCGATAAGAGGTATTTCGTCATATTAATATATACAGATTAAACCACAATTATTTTGTAGATGAAAATATAAATAAAGATGCATATATAGATTGAGTTTTTACGTTATCTGTATCTACCCCACAGTGTTACTACACTGATGAGGATTTTCAATTTTCAGTTAAATAGGAAGGTTTATTGAATTCATATGGAATTCTGAATTGCTTCCTTTACGTACATGTTTTATAAAACATCTTCACAAAAGAATACTTTTAAATTACACAATATGCACATAACTAACAGCGAGTTGATATGGTCGATAACTTAGTAGTGAGTATAGTACGAAGCTGGACGTATTTGACTCTCGTTAGTTTGCCTGTTGGTTACGTTGTTGTATACCTTGTTCTCATTTGAGAACGTGACATTACTAAATAGGATTGACCAAGGTTTACATTGGGAGTGTCGTTAAGCAGAAGACGCTTACTCTTCCGAAACACCTAGTCCTCATCTGCCTGTACTTTTTCAGGAGTCTGTGTAAATCTTTCTTTTGTTCATATTTTGCCATAGTTTTATGGAATTTGAGTTTAAATTATGATTTTTTTTATAAAAGAGATAATTAAAGACCAAGCAAAAAATGCAATGATGAGATATTCTTACTCCTCACCTTGATGTCTACTCAGGGTCAAAGTCTACTGATACACATACATTAAAAACATTGTATCTGCGAAAAGTTGTAAATGTTTATTTGTATAGATAGGTATATCTAAGTTTGGTTTGTTGTTTTATAATGCGTACAAATTAAAATGTTATACTTTATTTTAATTATCCTAATAATTCACATTAATAAATGTTATTGTGACCTTATTTTAATTGATACAGTCCATAAACAAACTAGGCATTTTAATTTGTTGATATTCTGAATCTATAGGAAAGATTTATTTCACTTAACAGACCAATGCCAGAGTGTTAGATGAATGTATTTTAGAGAGCAAAACCTCTTGGATTATTAAAAATTGGATAATGACATGTCATGTCTCTGCCTAAATCTTAATATTCAAATCCTACCTCTGTTAATACTCAAACTCAAACTCGTGTAATATTAATACTTTAGAATCCTTAATTAGAAATATCATATTAAGAAAGAAAATTGTATTTAAAATGTTATTTTAAATGCCCCTTAGAGTTCTCTCTTTTTATCGAACTTTTCATGATTTGTTGTTGTGAAATATTCTTTGTACGTAGTATGTCGTGGTTTGCTTTTCATATCAGACTCCTCGAAGTTGGATATATGAAGTTATGATACATATGAAAAAGCATCTGGAGTGTCGCTGTTTTATCTAAATGCTGGTACTCTTAGCATGTCTATTACAAGCGAACATGGCATTCACTACGTATAGAAAGGAAAAACACATACTACTCTATCAATGTAATTCAGTGTGAAGATAAAGTCATCTTCTTAGCAAACTGCACTTGATGTTGGCAAAACACCTTATAAACAATAGATAATAAAATCTAGATTTACACAGAATTTGTTTATATACTTGTAATCCATTCAAGACTAAAACCATTTACAAATCTGTTGGCAATTGTGTAAATATGGCCCAGGTTAGTCGCCTCTATACGAAACAGGCTTGCTGATAGCGGACTGAAAATTGCATACAATTCACGGTCGCTTATGCCTGTTTTCTGGTTGATGAAGCATATTAAGGGGCCAATCCACGGGTCAGTAGCTTTCTGTAGAACGCGAAATCTAGATAGCTGTACGTTTCAGCGGTGGGTAAACTCACACAAACCTAGCTCATTCATCAGAAAAAGGACACAATAACTATGATATTTCTGCAATGAGAAGTTCTCTCACTTATCTCAGTTTTATGATAGTATTTCTTCATCAAGGTGTAAAAATATATCACAGTTTGTCTTTGAGAACAATAACGATGACACATTTGCATATTTTTTAAATTTATCACCATCTAAGGCAGGAATGACGTATGGTTTTGTTATGAAGATAAAGACATTATGTGGGCAATCTATATGTATGTGATTGTGTCAATATCATTAACATGTCAGACTGTTTAATTGAGCGAAATATTTAACGTAGAAAAAATTCTGACCAAAGGTCTGAGCTGACAGTCGGATTCCTTCCTCACAATGACTTCATTGATTTTTTACTGGTGTTACGCGCCATTTTGATTCACAAAATTGACAATTTATCCATATCTATTCTTAATTGTTTTAATTCATCTGACAAAATAGAAAATATTTTAGTATCGACCTAACTCCCCATTCCCATGACCCATATATGTTTTCCGTTGTAGCACTCGGTGAATTGTAAACACCTCTTTGTGTTGTGTTTTTCTCTCGCACTTCCTTTGTGGATAGTAGTTGACTTAACCGAGTGTATACGTACAAGCCGGTCTCTGCAATCTTTGAGCGCATCACCATACATCTGCTGCGCAAACATGATTCTGGCCTGATATCAGCTTCTTCATAACACTTGTTGTTTCAGGGCTTCTAGCCCCGCCGTTATTGTTAAAGAATATTTCCTTTGTATTCTGAACACTGGTGGATGTCTCGAATTTCGTCAAATAAGACAATGTTTAAGTAAAATTAAGATTCGGAATTCGATACCACCTCTCAAAGAATAAATGTTTTAGCTAAGATCTTCAGGAATGATCAATGCTGTAGGTTTTCAGATAGGACAAACCAGCACAAAGCAATTGTTTGGATCTTTAAAAGATATTCTTATTAACAGCAGGGATATTATTCATGGCTTGTGCCGACATCAACTCCAACAATAAAAACGCAAGACGTGTACAAATATTTTGTATATATTAAATATAGAAAAAATATTCAAGAAAAATTTATTTTAATATTGGTATATGTGTTAAGAAGAAAATTCAGAAATAGGATTAGAACTTTTAACTCTTCGTACATATCAGCTTAATTCTACTTATCACGTGATACTTAAATTAAAGTAGACGTATGTAGCTATACCACACTGATAACAAGGGCTATTATCAAAACAACATCTTACTGAAAAGAATGTCATATACTTATTTATAGCGAGTAAATTTATTATAATTCAATAATAATCATACCGACTAAGACGAAACAGTGCATGTGATGAACATATAATGAAGAAAGTGTTTAATAATGAGAACCTTAATTGCTTTAAAAGAAAGGGGAAAGCATATGTATCAACCCTAGTGCTTTGTCAGTCGATAGTCTTCCCACAAAACTCAGCGAGTATCACTAATTCAAAATAAATGCTGTGTAAACAGGCATAGATTTACTACCTTATCACAACGGCAGGTGTTTTAGCACTTCACCCAACCTTTTCATACATACCTGTCAATGGCTGTTCTGTACATTACTTGTTATACGCTCCTCCGATATTAAACCATAACGATTTTACCACCTGAGCCGCTCATCCTACAGGTTCTGTACGTCTAGAATAATATAAAAGTGATACAATAACAAACATCAAAAGATAAGTTGATATATACGCTCTGGGTACATGTATAGTAACATATATCAAAGTGAAAGCTATAGAAACACTATTTGATAGCACTATTTACTTTATCATGTTCACTAGTTAGTATTTTTAAATAAACAAACACAATAACGCTCAATTACGAAGCGAAAGTCAAAGGGGTGTAATGATTACGTACCGATTTTTATGTGTTGTAGTCGAAATAAGGATTAATACTTATGTAATGAGAAAATGATTTTGTTTTAGATATACGGATGTATATTCATTTATATGAAATCTAAATAAGGTAATTGTTCATATAAACGGTAAAATGGAGTTTGGATAGATATGTCAGGTGACGCCCATTGTTAGGATTTACAATATGATTGCTCTCATAGCAATAGTGAGTGTATTTACGGGACAGACCAACAAGAGGTACAAAACACTCATGAAAATCCAAACCTAAAAAAAAAGTTGTGAATCTAAATATGATATATAATCATGACAGTTTCTTTTTCATCTCCTTGTAAATTGTGAAAGTTGTGTCATTTCAAAAGCATGCTGATAAGCGGTCGTTGAAATCTGCATAACTGTTGACATCAGTTGTGGGAGTAGATTTATAGATTCTGTCACAATTATCGTTTTAATCGTAATTCTTCTGGTTGGTGTACGGATGCATGTTAAGATAGTTGGGATAATTTGTTTAAAGAAATATAAAACAGATACATGTACAAGTGAATTTTTATTTCAAATAGAATAATGTTATAATGCAGTGTATTTATGACGGATACGCAAGTGTCGATAACTTATCACAATACATACAGATAATACTGATTACTTACATAGTGATAAGAAATCGCAGTGATACCATTGAACGTGCTGTGTATCCAACGCCTATGTACCTTGAACATCGGATCATAACACTACCCATATATTGTCTTCTTTATTTCATAATAGCATATGTACATATATAATCAGTTCGCATGCAAATGCTAACTTATATCAACATAGAGGGCACATGGTAAATTTAAATTACGTGAGTATGCTTGGGAAAATTACCGTTAAAAAGATATAAAATGAAATCAGTTTATATGATCAGTCCCACCCTGTTTATGTGGTTATAGTATGAAAATTATCCTCTGAATTGATAACCTCCATCATAGGTGTTGAAAGACCGTCTGTTTACCGATACATAGCTTTACAAAGTGAACCCAATTATAAAGTCAACAATAGTGTTTTGCAAACAAAAACAATCCATACCACGAACTCCTAAACAGCCAATAAAATGTCTGGTATAATCGAACATATCTCCAAGCGACCAGGGTTAATTTGTGAATTTTATGAGAGAAGGATCACCATCGCCTTGTCCCTGATTCGTAAATACACCTACCCTCTTGTTTAGATAACGCATGATTAAGCATGCGTGAGTCAATTTCGTTGCAGTCTTGGCTATCTGACTACTACAGTGCTCTATGCCTTCTAGGTTGTGGATGTTCATACACTTACGGGGTTTGACGAATGTTAATCCATTTAAGCAAGATTGAAAGCCATAAAGGTTGTATTTCTACAGTAATAGGTGGAGTTGTGGAGGAGGACAAGCCAATAAAACCAATCGAGTGCGCCTACAACACGTGGAACACAAACTATCTTGTCTACACTAACCATTCCACAGACTTGTGTAAAAACGTCATATTTTCAAACACGCTTGATACGTGTGATGAATGTGCAGTCAATTTGAGGAGAACGAATTTCATTTGTTGAAAAAATTTCAATTAGAGTGTATTTCTTGTGATGAAAATAAAAAGGGTCGTGTATTTAGGGATTCCTTCAATTCTACTGCGGATCCTGTGGGAGCTCCTGTCGACATTTCTCAGTGGGGAATACGTACCTGTAGCTCTGTGCCCGTCCGGGAGTGTGTGCAGTAGCCAGGATAGAGCATCATACCAGCTTGTTGAATAAGTCGATTCTCATATATTCGGTTACCACTTTGGAGAACTTGGGCTTTATCTTTTAATGAATATATCCATTTTAATACTGCAAATCGGGGCTGGTTGAATTGGTAGTAGTAGTGGTGGGAGAGAAGGAGGAGGTAGTTGTGTGTCGGTGGTTCTAGAAAGAGGAAATTTGGCTGAGTTTTGTGTAGTAGTTTGGGCAGCCTCTCACAAGTCTCGGTAGGTCTCCTGTCCGTGTTATAGAGATTTAACCTAATCACCTGTGTTAACCGTGGGTTTATCACAGCTATATCGGTCCGCGCCGTGCCTAGCCTTTGCCAAGGGGTTGATGAGGAGCTGACAAGCAGGACATCGCTTTTTATGCAGAGTATTTCAGTGGTGGTCAGTAATGGTTGATCATACTGGTCAGTGTCAGGACTGGTGTCGGAAGCAGCAGACGGTGAAGAGAACTGGAATATTTTCTTTATTATTAGTCGTTTTTATTACACCATTATGAGATATATGCACAACACCTAATGGTTTGTTTTGACGAATGGTTGAAAAACATGAATACTGGTTGTTTTGGTGTTGTGGATGCTATTCCAACAGTGCGGCTTGTCACGAGTATCCTCACGGAGAGGGATTTCACAGGAGATATTTCACAAATACTAGTAACTACTGACTTTTATATCACATTTGACGGACCACGCAAAAATATAGAGACAATTAAATGACTCGAGGGTACGTCCTTACACTAGCCATGATCTACAAGATCCTAGCTTATATCGTCGCACCGTTGCTCCTTTCCAGTTGTCTAGCCAAGAGCAAACTTTCCCTTTGGATGGATGAGAACCAAGTCGAACACTTAGTTGGTAAGTAGTTCAAATATTGTTTTGTTTTCATTTTTTACAGAATGGTTTAGACCGCATCCAACCAACACTTTAAATAACTACTCTCTTGAAAAAGTCTACTTCACACAAAATTTATACCAGATGGTCTGACTAGGGCACAACACACAGTGGAATCAGCACATCGACAACACTGAATTGTTATCATGTGCATTTGGTTTTCTCAGTGTGTATACCACTTGTTTTATTTTCACAGTTTCTGTTAGAATGTTTCATCTTTAAAATAAATTTTACCCAAACCATAACGAAAGAAGATAAACGGTCATAAAAGTTACAAGTGTAGAAGATTTTCAGCCGAATCGCTCTTTTTTTTATCATATAATCACAAACTGTCTACATATATACAGAGGTAGTGGAATTAGGTCTCGGAGTTTCCATGTATAACACACTAACCACCAGGGTCAGCATTCGTCTGTACCATCTCTAAAGTCACATCTACATACACTCTTAACACACTTACCATTGCATTCAGTATGTAGTTGTAGTAAATGAGGAATGAATCTCTTAGTTATACTTAATTCCATATTACGAAATTTATTTAATAATGGGGATAGTACATCTCCACATCTGTCCAAAGTTTCAATATGTTTGGCCCTTAGTATCACTGACGAATTCTACAAGGACGAAATAGCTGTAGGATCCACGTAGTTCAATATGTTATTTGGCTCTACTGCAACTGCTTAAAACTTTGTATTGAAAGATGCTGTTCTCTGGCGTCCTTACTACAATTTTTTGTACGTGCTAATGATCGTTTCTTAGTATACGGACTTAGCTTGCACTCTGACTTTCTTATTATCAGTCAAAATGATTCTTTCTAAGTTGTTTTAATTCAATAACTGGCTTTGCTGTACCTAGTGCTGAAGTAGAATTGATGTTAAACAATTGCTTGTCGTTTGTACAATTATATGAAACCTCTAGTCGTTACATGTTAAAATTAGGATAATTTTCATTATTCTTTTGCATCTAAAAACACCCTTTTACGTACAATCATATCATTCACACTCGGTTTATGTGTAAAAACTCAGTGACGATCGTGAAGACTGGAGTTCTGCACAGCTTAATACAGTAACAGGTGCCTATGCAACTGTATAATGAACATTTTACCGCCTTTGACAAGTAGCAGACGACTACTTACCAGCATGATGCTTGTCATTAGCGTACCCTTATAGATATCCAACATGTCTAAATATTTATACTACTTAATAATAGAAAAATCGTCTCTGTAGGAGTATTGACGGAAATAACTGGTAAATATTTATATACTTTCAAAACAACCTCAATATATAAACTGTCTATAATTCACCGAGCATTTCACCTCTAAAATTGGTATCTTACACATGTTTATTGTAAGGTCTACACAGAATCTATGTCAAAGACCGACTTTAAGCGTTGAATATTGAGCGATGAGAATCGCAGCATGTTTGTATACAATAAGCAAACCGTACTTCGCAAGACTACAATATACGAAAACTTGAACAGACACCATTATGTGCCAAAGTATGTCTTTTTATCGTAAAGATACACGATTCAATTTTAATTAACTTTTCCAAGTGCCAAGACATCTTTTGTCTTTTTTACTGCATAGAAATAAACTCTCATTAAGTCTGCTGTTTTTTTTTCAAATCTTGTGTATCCGATGTCAACACGTTTTCGCGATGCTGGTCTTGGAAAGCTTTAAATACCGTGTGATAATTGTAACCATTACGTTTGTAAATTGCATTTTCGCTTAAAGGTGTTGCATGGTGTAGAAAGAATAACAATATCGCATTGACCTTTATTACAATTATAAAAAATATATATTTCTATGAAATAAGACATAAAGATATCTTGAATTTTTAACGATATATGGATGTTTTGTTTCTTTGTAATAAAGATATCGTGACAAGGTTTTTAATTGCTAGTGTAATAAGCAATAAGTAATAAGCATACATATTTTGTAAGCGATTCAGGTCCAAATAGACAATTAAGCACATCTGTTGAACATGATATGCATGACAGAAAAGTAAAATTAATTGTAATGTAAAATATATAAACGGCATACAAGAACACCCAGAAATCTTAAGGAATTTCTTCTGATAATACATAATAAAAATTCGTGACAAGCTTTACAATTACTGTGAACTTTAACACTAAGCAATTTTCACACACACACACGTTGACTGTCATCCAAATCCATGTAGATAAATAAACCCATCAGCTGAATTTTATCTATGTCACATTAAAATAAGATTTATTGTGATATAAAATATTAAATAAAACATAAGACTATTTTGATATCGTTGTAAAATGTAATATTTTGTTTCTTTATCATTGGGAAAAACATCGTGACAAGTTTTCCAAATGCCATTTATAATATTATACATTACATGCAATATTTCTACATATATGTAAGCCATTTAGATCCAAGTGGATAAAATAAGAACGTCTGTTGATTTTTGCACAATGAACAACTTTATTTTTTCATTTATACAAAATTCATATTTAGATAACATCTTGCACCTTGAGATGTGAAATCTGCAATGATTGGCTCAACTTTTATTCTGAATAAAAATTACTGCCTAAAAATTTATTATGATAATTGTTACATGTTCCCTTTCACAGGGCTCCGGATGAAAGTGTATATTGTCAGTGATGGAACTTTTCCTCACTATCTACGGACCCCAGGTATTGACAAGGGATTACAATCAATCCCCTCTGAGGTGGACACTGTAAACCTCACGTGGGAGGCTGGGGATGATACGGTAAGGGATTTTTTCTAATTATGATTTTGTTACATTGTTTAATTATTAGTATTATTGTTATGATCAACATTTATTCCATTATGAAATGAGAAATGAAGATATATTTATCTTATGGTTGATGAAGATATCATCTTCATCGACCAATTCGAACAAAGTTCACGTCATTTTTACTTATACACGCATTAGAATCCATTTCAAAGATAAAAAAAAGAACTATGTGAAAGAAAATGAATGAATTTTGTACAATTCAGGAACCACCTAAACCAAATTCCATATTGAAGAAAAATTGTTTGTAGTAGGAATAACATACATGTGTGATCTACCTAGTTGCGGAAGGATATGTCAGTTGACAAAATAAAAAAATTATTGATAGAAGTAGAAAAATGACTCCATTCAACACATAGATTAGCGTAAATGATGTTATAATGTAGATAAACTTTATCATAAGAAGTTCAAGCAAATCCGGCTTAAAAGAATATCTTTACAGTTTAGTTAGACGAAGATTTGAAGAAATTGAAGCATCACATGACTGAGGTTATTATGTACAAGACAACTAAAAAGCATGACGCACAATGTCATACCTAAAGAGCTATAAAGCTCTACATAAGATTCAATTCAACTGAATGGCATAACACATATATTAAAGTAGAGCATATCACTAACATATTATGTCAGACAAATTGAGAATAAATGTTTAAAAGCACAAGGAAAGGTAAAATAGACTTAAATCCTTGTCCAATAAAAATTGCTATGTACAATGATTTCATTTGTAATAATAAAAAAGAAAAGAAAAAAATTATACAAAATCAGGATGATGGGATGTTTGACTTTAAAAAGGGAAAAGTAGTTCTCTAAAAATGCCTGAAGGGAGCTAAGTGATAACTAGTTATTTTAATTTGCTTTCATTTTGATAAGATCGAAAAAAACATGTTTTGTTTTTTAATCTGGTTGATAATTCGCGAAAACATCTTGAAAATATGTTTTAAAAATACGAAATAAAAAAAATTATATTATCCATTAGTGTTAAAAACGTGTATCTAATATGACTATCGGATAGGCAATTAATTAAGACAGAGCATAGTGTTTAGAGTCAACTGATGAACTGCTCTAAAGCAGGTTCAGAACTAACACAGAACAGATTCTCATATGGTTTACTAATCAGGCGTACTATATAAGGATGCCTCTTGATACGGCTGTTCATTAAGCCGTGACAAAAACCTTAATCGCCGTTAGCGGTAGACCTGCCGGACAAGTACACCCAAACAATACCAAAGGCGATTAAGATTTTTCAGATTCAATAAATCCAATCAAATTTGTCATCACGGGCGGCCTACAAAATATTTGTGGGCAGCCGAATTGTATTTGTACTGTTCGGACCACCTCTCCGGCTCATCAATGTGGTGTTGGTGTCACCACGGAGCAAAGGGGCCGTGCTTTTCATTCAATTGTATGTATATTTTCGGAGATCAGGGGTTAAGATCATATAAAAAGCCAACTTGTTTGAAATCCGATGTCACATAGCCAGCTGATTAGAAATCTTGACGATACCAACTTCATGAAACAATCTTCTTTCTGCAAATTGTTTTTTTTTTTCTATAGGCAGGCCCGAAGCAAGCTATGGGTAATTGATTTAAGAAACTTTAATCTTGTTGTAAATCTTTAACGATGAAGATAAAATAAAGCGGAAGAAATCTAATACCTTGACCTATTCTATATGGCTACTATAATAGCTGATTTCCAAAACTACGACCATAGTTTTCACACCAAGGAGGGTAACCTATGGGGACGAGATAACAGGTTCAACACGGTGTGTTACCACAAAGAAAGTTTACAAAACATTCCTCAACGAAAGACACTTCAGTGTGGCTAATTGGCATCATTTACATTTTACCGAGAATTATCAAGTACACTACATTTTGAAATAAAATAAAACACATATAAATTGATCGATTTTTTTCTACAAATAAACTTGACGGAGAAATGTGTAGGTTTAAATTTTATGTCAGATTAACAGTTACTTTCATTCAACATGTTTAAATGGAAAACGTTCTAAATATTTGGTTTATAAATGTGGTCTTTGTAAGGATACTGCTTAAGCTTGGCTCTGTCGTTAAAGAACACCAATTAACCCCTGTGTATTCTGCCTATATATCGTTTGGACGCAGGTACAGATAATTTATATCTGCTGTCTGCGTTTTTACGGGTTTAAACCACATACAATCGCCGTATATAAGTTTAAGCAAGATGTTGGCGACTGTTCTCTGTTCCGTTAGGTGACATAAAATTTTTATACCTTTACAGAATTTCCAACATTAAACGTATCGTTGACAAAGAATGTAAATAGCGTCAGATTTGATTGCAGTTCACAAGTATGTCTTTATAAGCATGAAACGTAATTTTATTACTGGGCTGTGTCGTAAAATAGTTATGTACGCAGTTTGGCCAAGACTATCTTGGACCCGGGACAGAGACCAATGTCCCTGTCTACGTTCTCGCGCCTCTTTCCTCTCCATTTTGTTCTCTTCTACATCTTTGTTTCCAATCTTCAGCCTAACATATCAGATTGAATGTTTGTCCTACTTTATTTTCTGTATCCTTACTTCAACATATGTCTTTACTTCTACCAGCATCCTTTCCTGTGTCTTCTTGCTCTGATCGGCACTCGTATACACTATTATCCTCTTTCACATATTTTTCAGTTTAATTACTTGTCTTTCTCCCTTTCTCCACCTTCATGTATCCCTCTTTCTCTTACTTCTTTCTGTCATCTCTATAATTGTTGCTCTCTTTTTCGCCCTCCTATCCTCTGTACCACGCCTAAAACCAAGCCTTTATGTTCATTAATTGGTATTCTTAAATACTAGATATGTATTAAAAGGCGCTGTATTATTTTATACAAAAACTTATCCCCTTTTGCATGCATAATATTTTATTTCCTGTATTTTATGTCCCCTGCTGCAACAACTTGTCCTCTTTGTACATGACTTTCCCTTTCCTACCCATTAAACCATCTTGTCTCCTCATTGTGTCTTTTTCCTCAAACTCCCTTTTGTCCAATCCTACACCCGCGGAGTCTTCGCGTCCTCAACAATTTACATACATATGATTCATTCACACTCACACTTTCTCATACTTCTCCTCGTGCACCCGTCGGTTTCATTTTAAATCACTCACAATCTCATTTCTCGTGTAATGCCTGCACCACCATGCTCCTTCCTCATCCTCCGGTAAACAAAAAATCCCCTAGAGATTCTACTGACCTCAAGAAGGTCAGTAATACAAGGAATGTCTAGAGCTGTGATTTGTACTCGAAAAGTACAAGTGTTAAAAACCTAATCTCGCTGTGAGATCATCTAATAGCCAAATGATTTTAACTTTGTGTACAATGCATTCTATGTTCTAAAAACGCTTGAATTTTTTACAACAATCTTATTCAATATAACGTTTATCATTTGGAAAATCTTTCCGAAAACGATTTTGCTTTTAAATAAAGATATAATCAGATGACAGCATGGTTAAAACTGTTTTATACGTGCCAATGTATCACAACAATATCATCAATGTATTCATGTCGGGGTTGGGAGAGAGGCTGTAAAAGTATGCCAGCAAGCGTTTCTTTACACATTGTTCTTAGGCTTAGAAAATAATTTGTCGAGTCGGAATCTGTATCCCTGTCATTTGGCTTTCTTTGTTGGTATAAAATAAATACACATTTATCAATTTATGAATTTATTAAAATATGTTGCTAGGGTTTTGGTATTAAATGAAGTTATGTCAGATGTCATATTCCTTCATAATAGAGAGAACATGGGAAAATCTAATCACATTCTACTAAATAAAGTTAAACGATATTAGTTAAAAGATCACTTGAATATACAGACTATGACTGTTGTCCAATTTCCTTTTGAATTTATTCTGAAATGAAATCCGTACGAATTGTTTGCAACTTGTGCCAGAAATGATATCAAGTCTCGATGTATTTCTTGTTCGTTATAAATCACGTGTCATTCCGGGACGATTGACCTTCTCCAGTATTGGTGCCACTATCTATAACGTACTCCATTACACGTGCAGAAGAGTGCGCGTGTTTAATGATAGTGAAAGTAATGATAATCGTTATTATCTGAAATCGACATTTATGTACATCCTACAGGAGATATTTACAGATACAAACATCATATGTAAATCTATTATACATAAAGTACTTGTTGATTTTACACTGTCTCTCTCATATACACCTGCAGTGAAATACATCTATTAACTGTGGCAGTATTACATTAAAAAAGAGAAGGGTGTATTCATAACGAAAAACCCAACACAAACACAAAATGGCTAGCATAAAAGTTCTTGGCCTGTTTTGTTAAAATACATACATACATACATACATACATACATACATACATACATACATAAATGTTAATAGACAAAAATAAAATATATTTCTTCGTTAAGAACATCGTATATCCAGATGAGGTCGAGTTAAGGACACGATAATCTCAAACATGTCACGCGCTTAACATACCTATCGTCATTCGTTAAGGATGTTTAAAGAAAAAAACAATATATGTGTTTTTCTTTATGGGTGTTTTGAATAACGATTCAATTAAAAATTGTGTTGCACAGATCAGAAGAAAGTAAATCGTTAAAAGGGTCATTTTGTGTGCTTCAAAGTATTCTTGATATGCTGTGGGATCAGAGCTTTGAACCCATTTTAAGTGAAGTTCATGTGTCTGTGATATTACGTTGTTTCCGACACGTTAATGGTAATTATTCCGTAATGACTTATTTTTATTAAATCAAAAGGTTAAATGTGCATTTAATGTATTTTCTTGGAGGCACAAATGATATAAGTACTAATTACCGCGACTTTGTAAGGTCATCGAGAACATTGTGTTAAACAAAGATAAATCTAGTATCCAGCAGTAGATGGTATGATATAGTGGTGAAACAGTGATTCATAACTACCCAGACAAAGCATACAAAAGTGTGCATTTTCGATAGCGCTTGTTTTTGGTGCATTTTTTTTGCTTTTAATTTATTGTTATTTTTAGAGTACCCATTCATTAAGAGCAAAATTAAGTAAACTGATTGGTGAGACATAGACAGGATGAGTCTATTTCAATTTTTCTGTTTAGTCAGGACACTGATACTGATGAGGCCCAGAAATGCATGTGCAATACTTCTCGTATGAATCATATGCTAGCACTGTTAATCGTTGATCTGACAAAAAATCGTAACAATTTAACACAACTGATAACAGACAGTTGTATTTTAAAAATCAGAACTATTCCATTCAGAAAACAATTTACGAGTAACCGATATCATTGTGTTTAAATTGACACGTTCATTCTTTAAAAAAAAAACAACATAACACTATGATCTCGAGCCGTCACTGATTCAACTCACCTATCTATGTTCTGATAATTGATTTGAACCCTTTGTTTCACGTGAGTGGATCAGAAAGGACCTTTAGGGAGAGTTTGGGACCGTCTAGCTTACGATCACTTGAGTGACGTTATCTCCGAAGGCTAGTGAACCGAATACTCACCCTCTCATACGGGTTCGATTACCGTTGTCGATAACAAAACTTGATTGAATCTCTTTTCTGTGGACTTGGCGTAAGGTACATAGTATATCTACATACAGCTATATCATCGTCTGGAGAGCAAGCTCTGTTATACACCAGACGTGTATAGACATTTTAAGTCCTTTTTTTCTATTCATCATATTTTACGGTCAAGTAAATTCTTTGATAAAAAAAAATTAAATTAACTGGAGATCAATTTGATCCTGATGAAGTGACAAATGTTTCCTGTGTAGTGGTTATCGTGTTGGTTTAAACAGTAAGATTATCACAGTCTACAAGTTATCGTGTTGGTAACGTGACGAAATACCTACATCAAATGTATTAAAACACAATACAATGCCTTACTGATATATTTAAGATCCTTTGATGTTTGTGTGTGTGTACATATTAATGTAGATAAAGCCATTTAAATCAAATAAATGACTTCTAAAAGCAATAGTACACACGACTAAGTACGATTGCGATGATATCCTCTATTTCCGTAAAAGGTAAATTATTTATTTCATTGTACGCGGTATACAATATGTCCATAAAGAAAATAACGTTTACAGCTTGTATACATGTAAGGAGACACATGGTTCAATATCCATGGAAAGCCAAGAGCTTGGGGTGATGTGTCAAACAGTCTTTTATTACTTAAATCTTTATTGCTTGTATGGATTGAAAATATATTTTTAAAATATGATATCCCATTGAAAATCGTGAAATCTTTTTTGAAATGTCGTGCTGTCTCACTGACAAGTTTTGATTTCTCATCAAATTGCCGTGATATAGAAATATCTGGATGTCTCAATTAAGCGTTGTTATTATTAGTACGTTAAGAAATCGCGATAAATCATTAAAAATCAAGATAACTCTTTTTAAAAAATCACGACATCCTATTAAAAATCGCGATATCTCGACGAAAAATCGAGATATTTCATTGACATTTCTAAATGTTTCACAAATTTACTCGAGAAATTCCGTTAATTTAATTGAAAACTGTTATTGAAATCATAATATCGCAATGAAAGTACGTGATTTATCGTCGATATATCGTTGCTATATGGCGATACTTTATCGAAATTTGAGGCATCTTATTTGTAGCATTGACATGTTTTTATCATCAAGTTACAGGTTACCATACACAAACACGTTACAACGGAATTATGACCATTATCTTCTGTGATATAGCTGTGTATGATAGACATTGATAATTTCTTACGAGAATTACAGAATATACAGACGTTAAAGTTACATAGTTATACCGAAATAAAAATTGTCACATAGGTAATTTAACTTACTCACAATTATCAATATTTGAATGCTGAAATTATAAAACACTTTATTTATTAACTCATTTTGAAGGTTACAAAATAATATCCAGAAAATCTTAGAAGGAATGACTTGAATAGCGTTTTCCTCAGCCAAACAGAAAGCATAGCTAGCATAACTTTCCTCGATCATATATAGAGCAGTTAGATCTAACGTTAATTCTTTGGCCTGTACAAAAACATGAAATCGTCTGCATCTCAAAAACTGAATTTCGTGCCAAGTATAAATGTGTTTAAAAATTCATTTCTCGGAGAAGATAAGAAAAGGTCGACATTTAAATTATGTCTGCTCTTTGGATCCATGATTAGTTTTCAATATGATATTTATCTTCTCTCGTTTCAAGCTTCGCCATTGTTTTTACTTTGGTAAACCACTCTTAGAGACATGAACTTCACGGTCTCTTGTCGAAATAAAAGAAAGACAGGTATAGAACTGTCGGCTAAATCAGTTTGAATGAGAACGCGGAAAAACCTATCGCCACGGGAATAAATTAGGCAAATTAGAAGTTTCATGGATTGGAGGTGTTTGTTAGTTTTTATTTGTTATGACTGTTATCCGGATTCTGTTGGGTTTTTTTTTAAGGTACAGTACGAAGGATCTATTGCTAAAGCATTTAATGACACGCGTTAGACGGCAAAGAATCGCTTCAAAGATAAACGATATATATTATGGCAAAAGAAAGCAGAAAACTTTTGCCTGTTTATCGTAAGGCATTACGTTGTCCCTTAACGCGGTAGTCTTTACCAGGCCCAGACAGATAGACGTTATTATACTACAAATGTTCGTGAGCAGGCTCCAACTCACACTCGTTAGTGTTCTTTGGAATACCTTAACATCAATTAAATTGAAGAATAAATGGTCACATTTCATGAAAATAATGCTGAGAGTTCTTAAAATAGTTCACAGTCATTTCTATGTTCAAGGCGAAAGCCATTCTGTTTCATTAAGGCAGCTTTGTATCAGGACATCTTAATTGAATTTTAACATGATGTCCACGTAAAAATATTTTATCTAAATTATTATTTATCCGAAGATTGTGTCTAAAATTAAATAAACGAAAATATCTTCTCCTTCAAATTTTCTTAAAGAAACCATTTCAAAATTACATTGATGGTATTTCTTTGGACTTTTTGTTCCTATATATAAAAAATGTAGTAAACATTTCAGCCTATCTTGGGGGCCTAAAAAGCTCAGTTGTGTTGAGCGTTGGTCTAAATAACCTCAGATGGAGATGTGAGATGTCTGGATAGACGCTACTTTCCCAAGTGGGTTTTGGTTCTCAGCAAACTGAGAAATGGGCCGGTCTGTACTGGCGCAGTTGCGTCCCTTTGGGTAGGCCATGCAACGGACATCCCGTATGTTGTTCAGTGAGGTAGCCACCAGCTACTACTAGGAGATACAGCCGAATTGACCCGAGCTGTTCACAGAACCTTAGACACAGCAAACAAAATAGCCTGGTGCCGTAAATGAGGGGAGGAGGGGTGCATTTGTTTCGTACATTTTTGTAAGGGTTTTCGGTTTATTATTATTTTTTTTTCAAATTCAGATTCTATTATTATGATGTGACAGATACAGGTATTGTTCTACTATTTCACTGACCGATTATCTACATCAGCTTCTACTCAGATCGTGATACTAATATTACAAAAGTGATTTCGGAACTCCAAGAAACAAATGCTTTCCCTTGTGACAGACATGTTTGTAGGGAACAAAGTTTCAAAGCGATGCAGAAGTTTTCGGATCAAGTTTCAAAGGCGATTTAGGATTACCTAAAACGCTAGTGTTTACGCGTGTGTATGGTAACACAAAAACGTGTTTATACGTATATAGTAAAATATGGTTACCATGAAAGTCTAGTGTCTGTAAATACACTCCTACCTTCGTTATATCTCAGGTTCAGTTTTTATCTCAGGGTCGTCAACCTTTCTAGTACATGTATCTTATCGGCCTTGTTTTAGTATCTGTCACGTGCAGTGCTGTGAACAGTATTATTTACCATGTACTGACACCATGTACTGACACCCTCTAGTATCTATCATGTACTGACACCCTCTAGTATCTACCATGTACTGTCACCCTGAAGTATCTACCATGTACTGACACCCTCTAGTATCTACCATGTACTGTCACCCTGTATTATCTACCATGTACTGTCACCCTGTAGTATCTACCATGTACTGTCACCCTGTAGTATCTACCATGAACTGTATCCCTCTAGTATCTATCATGTACTGTCACCCTGTAGTATCTATCATGCACTGTCACCCTCTAGTATCTACCAGGTACTGACACCTTCTAGTATCTATCATGTACTGTCACCCTCTAGTATCTACCATGTACTGACACCCTCTAGTATCTATCATGTACTGTCACCCTGTAGTATCTACCATGTACTGTCACCCAGTAGTAACTATCATGTACTGACACCCTCTAGTATCAACTATGAACTGTCACCCTCTAGTATCTACCATGTACTGTCACCTTCTAGTATCTACCATGAACTGTATCCCTCTAGTATCTATCATGTACTGTCACCCTGAAGTATCTACCATTTACTGTCACCCTGTATTATCTACCATGTACTGTCACCCTCTAGTATCTACCATGTACTGTCACCCTCTAGTATCTATCATGTACTGTCACCCTCTAGTATCTATCATCTACTGTCACCCTGTAGTATCAACCATGTACTGTCACCCTGTATTATCTACCATGTACCGTCACCCTCTAGTATCTACCATGTACTGACAGCCTGTAGTATCTACCATGTACTGTCACCTTCTAGTATCTATCATGTACTGTCACCCTCCCTCTAGTATCTATCATGTACTGTCACCCTGAAGTATCCACCATTTACTGTCACCCTGTATTATCTACCATGTACTGTCATCCTCTAGTATATATCATGTACTGTCACCCTGAAGTATTTAACATGTACTGACACCCTCTAGTATCTATCATGAACTGTCACCCTTAAGTACCTACCATGTACTGTCACCCTCTAGTATCTACCAGGTACTGACACCTTCTAGTATCTATCAAGTACTGTCACCCTGTAGTATCTACCATGTACTGTCACCCTCTAGTATCTACCATGTACTGTCACCCTCTAGTATCTACCATGTACTGTTACCCTGTATTATCTACCATGTACTGTCACCCTGTAGTATCTACCATGAACTGTATCCCTCTAGTATCTATCATGTACTGTCACCCTGTAGTATCTATCATGCACTGTCACCCTCTAGTATCTACCAGGTACTGACACCTTCTAGTATCTACTAGGTACTGACACCCTCTAGTATCTATCATGTACTGTCACCCTCCCTCTAGTATCTATCATGTACTGTCACCCATGAGTATCTACCAGGTACTGTCACCCTGAAGTATCTACCATTTACTGTCAGCCTGTATTATCTACCATGTACTGTCACCCTCTAGTATCTACCATGTACTGTCACCCTCTAGTATCTACCATGTACTGTCACCCTCTAGTATCTATCATCTACTGTCATCCTGTAGTATCAACCATGTACTGTCACCCTGTATTATCTACCATGTACCGTCACCCTCTAGTATCTACCATGTACTGACACCCTGTAGTATCTACCATGTACTGTCACCCTCTAGTATCTACCATGAACTGTCACCCTGAAGTATCTATCATGTACTGTCACCTTCTAGTATTTATCATGTACTGTCACCCTCCCTCTAGTATCTATCATGTACTGTCACCCATGAGTATCTACCAGGTACTGTCACCCTGAAGTATCCACCATTTACTGTCACCCTGTATTATCTACCATGTACTGTCACCCTCTAGTATCTACCATGTACTGTCACCCTCTAGTATCAACCATGTACTGTCACCCTGTATTATCTACCATGTACTGTCACCCTCTAGTATCTACCATGTACTGTCACCCTGTAGTATCTACCATGTAGTGTCACCCTCTAGTATCTATCATGTACTGTCATCCTGTAGTAACTACCATTTACTGTCACCCTGTAGTATCTACCATGTACTGTCACCCTGTATTATCTACCATGTACTGTCACCCTCTAGTATCTATCATCTACTGTCATCCTGTAGTATCAACCATGTACTGTCACCCTGTAGTATCTACCATGTACTGTCACCCTGAAGTATCTACCATGTACTGTCACCCTGAAGTATCTACCATGTACTGTCACCCTGAAGTATCTACCATGTACCTTTCACCCTGTAGTATCTACCATGTTCTGTCACTCTGAAGTATCTACCATGTACTGTCACCGTGTATTATCTACCATATACTGTCCCCCTCTTGTATCTACCATGTAATGTTACCGTGTAGTATCTATCATGCATTATGATCTGGTTGACGTATTGTGATAAAGAGCACAAGAGCATGGCTGGTGAGTTTTCTTATACTCCGGACAGATTGTATAAATGACCAGTTAAACCAGAGAACCATTAAGGTCATTTTTTACGACACAACAAAGATTTTATCATTTATTTCAAAAACAAAAAACAACTGCAGACGCCATACAAATAGGCTAACATAACAGCACTGACTTATAAAAATATAACTGTGTGTTGAGGAAGTATCGACATTCTGTCTGTTTTGAGGGTTAACGAAAAGTTGTAAATTTTGGTTTAAATATATACGTTCACCCAACATGGATTAGTAAGATGTTTAGTGCATGCAAGAACTAATACACTTGTGAAATTCTAACGAGGAAATAATGCCTCCGTTTTTAAATTCCATTAACGATTTTTTTTTAATTTCAATTTTTTTTTTTTTAGAGGTCTTTATAATGCAGATATTTTGTTTTTGTTCAGAAAGGTATATTTTGAATATGTTTCATAACGCTTCTGTAATATAAGGAATTAGGGTATCATGTCGAGTTTTTTATTAAATAGATACTATGGACGTTACATGTATATCGAGGTTCTATCTTTCATACATGAGGGGCATAGCATCAAAGGGGAACTGTATGAGAACGTGGATTAATCTATATAATGATTTCAAACTGCTTAATTAGTTATTTTATCGATTTCTTCATTCCAAATGCATGTCTCCATTCTAAATTAGCACGCATGTGTGTGAAGAAAAATACACAAATAAGCTAACTAGCGCAAACTGACGAGGTCGCTTAAGTAAACGGCGGTAATCACGTGACATCAAAACCAAACCTCACAAGTTAGTACGAACCACCCACATCACATGGGCTCACTCTTGTCTGTCCATTTCTCCCTCCCTAAAGCCTGGTTGAAGGAAATGAGTTGCTGCAGTGAAGTGCCCATCAAGCGTTTGTTTGCTTCACCATGTGGTATTAACAATGACACAAGAGGTACTCGGTACACCTCGGGCGTTGTTACATATTTGATACAGATATTACCTCCTTAATCCGATGGCATTAATTGATGGGAAAACAATCCTTCGGAAAAAAATGTAAAGTGATAATTATACTCTACAGACCCGAAACATTTTTTGGATAATTTAGTAAATACTTTTTTTCTAATATTCCTTCCGCTATTTTCTACTATTGATAATGCGTTGTGTACAATAACCCCTGTGGTAACGCTAGACTACAGAATGTATACAACGTAAACAATACACACCATACGAATTTAGGGCATATATTCCAAATACTGATCAGATAAATAATAGTTATTGTTTTATTTACACTAATTTCAATGTTGTTTACCGTAATGGTATTTCTGTCTCAATGGACAAACTTAAAGAATCAACAAAAGTGCTTGTGTGGGTTCTCTGCCATTGATCCGGTTATTATGACGAGGGAGGCAAGTGTGAAAGGAAGTAAACCAGTATGGAATCTATTTTCGCGTGTTTTATCGCCTACTTGTGCCTCCCGTAGATCTCTAACTATACCAAGTCATTAATGGCTCGACAAGTACTACAGCATTCACTAATACTATTTTGTATATGTCTGTAATTCACATGTACACAACTGTGTGTAGGATAAACACGCGTGTTTCTTCCAGTGTTGTCAGATCTTGGGGTCGCTTATATCAAATAAAACAAAGCACAGGAAAACGAAATGTCTTTTAATGTACTCAGGGTCTTTACTAAGGGATAAACAAAGTCATGAATAAGTTGATATACCAGTATCTGTTGTTTATTTCGGAGATGTTTTTGGTACAAGTGAATCTTCTTTCCTAAAGTATAATACCACTGACCACTTTGGCTGGTATATTTTAAATATATACATGTTCAAAAAATATGATGAGCAGAGCTGGTGACTTGTAAACGTTTCTTGTCTCGGATATCACGAACCGGAAGTCTACCGAACGATGGAGCCAAACTATAAACAGACATCTTTCGTGATTGGTAAATTATTCGCGTTTTACAAAGTTATTCATAAGCGTTGTTACTCGCCTATATAAGGCATGAGAACGTTCCCAATACGAATCCAATGGAATAATTTCGTAGCATCAAAGTCTCAATCTGTTGGATCTTATTTAAATGACACAGTATCAAATAAATTGAAAATCGTGCAGTGCACCAAACGTTAAAGTCCGAAAGCTTCCGAATTCTTTCTCTACGTCATGGAATTTCTTCAAAGCTGACGTTTGATACAATGAGTTCGCACTTTAAAATATTCCAAACGAAAAATAAGTAAAAACAACAACACAGTGTAATTACACTTCAGTAAAGCTTTCTAAATCCAGATCCGGATTTAGAAATTACTTCATGCTAAAAATCTTGCATACGGCCCTTTTTCCTGTCTGTGGCACCCTATATATTGAAACGGAAGGATGAAACACAGAGCAGCGACGAACCACGTGTTTGTAGAATTTCCTTCTTCCTGTCATTTATCAACAATGGTGTCCGTTTTATAACCGTTTATGCTAAACAGACATTCCTGTAAGCTCGCCGTTACACGTAACTGTACTTGTGTATCATTGATGATTTGTCAGCGAGTTTATTTTGGTTCACACTTGTGTTCTGCGATAAACCAGACTTATGGTATTTTTCCTGTTATATAATTTATGATGATATGATACCATATGCACATCGATAAAAAGATGTCTGCATTTGTAAATCTGTATCTCTTTATATGATTCAGGTATGAACGTATGAAATATGTATGCACGTGTAAAATATGTAAGCACCTGTAAAAAGGGTATTCACGTGCAATATATACTTCTGTAGGTTTAATAGATCTGTAAAGGTTAACAATTAGCGGAAACATGAAGGCGATTTTTCACTTGCGTAAAAATAGGTGCACACCTAAATAATAAGTCCGCATCTGCAGTTGAACGTGATATTTCTATCAAATTTTGAATCGTGTTATATATGTTTATATTGTCCATCCGTTTAACATTCAAAATCTGACATCCTGATAGCCAGAATCGTAACCACAATTAGTCAAACCCGTGATACTAAATCCACCCCCGTAATACGCATTTTTCAACCCTTACGTAATCCTAATATGCACGGATTCACCTAATACAACTCGATTTTCTGTTTTTATCTTCATTTTGTTCTTCTTTCATTTTTTTTATTTTTATTTGATAATTATCCTTTTTCTCGCGGTAGTTATTGTATTTAAGACGTTCCACTTATTATACTAATACCCGAAATCACTCGAGGGATTGTACATAGTTTAAAAGATTTGTCGAAATTTTAAATCTGAGATAAACTATGCCCTTAAGTGATCAATGACACTATATTTGTTTAAGGGTGTGAAATAAAAAATACACATTTTTAATACGTCAGTCAATCTCGAGTACCGAACGGTTATCGTACACAATTATTTGAAGACAAACACAACACGGACTTAACCTCTGAGCATTGTATGGGTAATAAGTCATGAGGTTATCCGAAGTTACAGTGCCACTTACGCCACCTTCCGGCGGAAAACTCCTCGAGAGGATGATTAACAGCTATGTACCATGTCTGACATATGTCGTATCACACTTTATTCTCGGAAAAAGTGCTTGGTCATAACACGTCAGAGGGCCACGCGACACTCGTTTAAGGCATCAAGTGGCATGTTTTCTGTTCGCTACCGGGCGAAGTTTGGTAGATTTCTCACCTCGGTACGTGACAAGTACCGAGAGGTAGCCGACTGCTGTTAAAACTAGAACCAAGTATCTCGGCCATATAGTAATAGTATGATAGTGACATAATCAACCGTCGTAAGAGGCAGGGAAACGCACACAATTTTTAATTTCATATGTTTGTATGGATTTGCTGGGTTCATCGTCCCGTCAACAGCCAGGGTCGTTTTGAGGCAGGGTATTTTTATGGTAGCAGCACGGGGCTTCCTCACATTGAACAACATAAAAAAGGGACCGTCGTATTCTTTCCAATTTGAATTTCAAACTCCTTTCCTGCAACACTCTAATTCTACAACGCATATGTTATGCCTAACGAAAACATAAAAGAAAAAATCTTCGTATTTCTAAATTAGATGAATGAGCAACTTTGAGTGATAAATATTCATCCTGATATGACAATTCGTCCAGGGAGGGATTATGTACACTGTACATTAGATCTTGTACACTGTACCTATGTTCGCATGCTATTCCCAATATGGTGCTGTTTAAATATGATCTCGCAAATAGAGCGATTTTTCATTATAACCAATTTAAAGTTTATGCGAGTTTAGAAAACCATTAACAGTGCACTTGTTATGAAGTATTGTCTTATTTCTGTCGTAATTACAACTTTTATTAACTCCAAGCTGTATACACGTAATCAAACGGATTACTAGGGGACATGTTTGTGATCACTATTTCTGTCTGTAAAACTACATAAATATGCTATGTAATGGTAATATTCTAAGGTATGCCGATATGTTGAATCGTAATAAGATTTTTTAAACTATCTTTTAAATATCGCAACTACAAAAAAAATCACAAAGATTTTCTTTGTTAAAAAAGCAAGATTGAAATAAAAATGAAAGTAATTGTAGGATTGTACATGTGAAACACCAGGGGATCGAATAATGATGTGTTTTAAACTCAGCATGTGATACATTCCAAAATGTGTAACAGTGAAAAGTACACCCCTGCATTGGTGAGGAGGAGGGGAGTTGTTGACACAGCTTTGTAGCAAACAAGAGGTCAGTACTCTAATTAGGCCTATGGTATACAGCATTACTAAGTGTTCAACGATTTGGTTGTGCCTTAGTTGACATTTACCGTCAAATTCGGGGCGTGTTAGATTTAATAAAGTTGAGAGATTTAAGAAGATATTCAATTCGTAATTCATTCAGGAAATTTTGACAATTAAGTTAATCCTAGTCTGTCTGTTCTAGACTTGAATACATAACCCTCCCCTTCAAGGTTAGGTAGAGTGGGTTGATCGAAGGCACTCTCGTCATAAAAACATGAATGATACATATATGACCAGAATTCACCAAATGACAGCGCGATATTCTGACATAAATAGCTCTGTCGACTATGCCTTGTCCCTGGAAAGTTTACTTTGTATAAAGCTCTCACTACAGCAACAAAGCTATGTCAATATTGAATCAATTTCACTAGCAACCATCTAAACAATGATACGACCACAATACGGGATTTTCATGACCCGAGTCAATTTGGAAACGACAGAGTAAATATCCTCTTAAAGTTGAAACAATAATGGTTTCATATTGACTGTAATAGATGAACGTTTCTTTTTTGTATGAGTAGTTGTAAAACTTTCTAATTTTGTTTCGAGTGGTAATGACACGGGTGTATCGTGTTTAAGTGTATACTGTATAGTTTACTTGTAAAATCTATCTCGACTTGTTCGTTCTCTGAGGAATGTTCTTAACACCGAGATTTATAAAGGTCTAACATAGTTTGGGTGTTTACACGGAACAGGTGTTACGACACTATCCTATAATCCGTATATATACCCCCAACTATACCTTCAGCAGGCATGCGATCCTCTTCACGTCGCACAGGAGGTACAGTAGTTTTAATTAAGATTTAAAATATGTTATTAAGAATTAACGTGTTACCTCATACTTGTTACTACGACAAAGAATATCACTGTCCTAAAACGTTAAGATTCGAATTACATATAAGATAGGTTGACCATGGAAGTTTTCTCCTCTCCTACATATAGACTGGTGTGGGACTGCAGCATGTTACGCGTGCGAATCTGTGTATGACCTGTTATAAAAGTAATTAAGTCTGTGTGATCTGTATTACACGTGTAGAAATTTCTTGATCAAGTTTTACACGTGTAAAGTTAAAGTCTAGTTTTACACGTGTATAAATATATACATTCACTTTTACACATCTAAGTCTTTTGATCGAATGTTATACGTGTAAATCTATGGGTCCAGTTATTCACGTGTAAGACTATGGATCCAGTTTTACACGTGTAAATTTATTGATAGAATTTTACATGTGTACCTTTATGGTATACACGTGTAAATCTACAGGTCCAGGTTTAGACCTGTAAGTCTGTGATTCCACTTTTGCATGTTTATGTATGTGTATGTGCCCAATTTTACACTTGAATTTCTATGGATTCAGTTTTCCACGTGTAAGTCTATAAGACTAGATTAACACGTGTAAATGTACAGGACCAGTTTAATATGTATGTCAACAGAACCAGTTTAACGAGTGTAAGTCGGTAGGACCAATTTAACACGTGTACATCTACAGGACCAGTTTAACTAGTGATTAACCTACAGGACCAGTTTAACAAGTGTTTAACCTACAGGACCAGTTTACCGCGTGTTAATCTGTAAGACCGGTTTAACGAGTTAAAGTCTGTAGGACCAGTTTAACGAGTGTAAGTCTATAAAACCAGTTTAACACGTGTACATCTACAGGACCAGTTTAACAAGTGTTTAACCTACAGGACCAGTTTAACGCGTGTATGCATTGATGGGTTTGGCATTTCACGTTAACCTTCATGTCTATTGTTAAAAGTTAAAGCGATACATTAATTCTACCTCACATTACTTTGATGTTCTTCATGTGTAAACCTGAATCCTTCTTATACATTTATCAAAAATTATCAAAATAAAGAAATATAGAGAAAATTATTACTAGATTTTTTTCTATTTGTGAGGTAAAATAAAAACCTGGACAGAAAATTAAGTAATGTAAATGTATGCATGTATGTACATAACAAACTTACTAATATAGATAAATCTTGCTAATGTGTCTAACGTTGTCCAGGTTTTGCCAGTAAGTGAAGTAAGGTTTATACAGGAAGTAGAACCAAATGACGTTTTCTGTAGACATAATGTAATACAAAAACGATAAATGTACAACCTCCAAGTACACGATGCTAGAGGTGGACGTGTTGATAGACCTAAGGATGAATCTTTAGTCACTTTACACAGCTAAAAGCTTTATCAATCGCGGAGATATCGTTAATGAAACACCTCCATTACACTACTAAAGACACTGTCTGTAGGCCAACGCCCTGAAACACAACCTCTAGAGGTTTTTTTCTTAAATCTTCAGCGCTAGAAACCATGTAACCTTTCATCCTTTGATTGAATGAATCATCTTATCATTAATTTTAATATTTACGTCATAAAATCACTATTTTTAACCCAAAATTTCATTTAATGAGTTATATGGTGAAACACCTTAAGCTAATGAAAGCCATCATGTTCAACCGCACGTTCGGCAGTATACGGCTGTCTGACGAATGGAAGCGGCTCTCTCAGAAACTGATGACAACCTTTTAGACGAAATAGAACAGTTCATTTGTTGATTTTTTAAATCACATAAAATTGTACGAATTCCCAGCTTGTATATAATATGTTTGATGTTGTTAAAGATCCCATCTCCCAAAAGACTCGGCCTGCGGGGCTATGGTAGAGAAGCTGAACACATTAAAATCTCATTCAGATATCATTACTCCTTTGGGCAATCAGGGACGGTTTTTGGGGGAAGTTTCTTCATTCTGTTCACTGGAGTAGGACTTTCCTATAATATGAAAGACCGAACAACTGTTTTTACTCTAACTTCCAAATTCTTTTCGCGTGGCTGTGTGTTTTAAATTTAAGAGCATGGTAAATTAGTGAATCCTTTGGCTTAACATGATGTTTTTTTACCGGTACCAACGGGAAACTGAATACTGCAACAAAATACAGCATTTCACGCTGAGTTCGTTAATAAGTTATGACACGGAGTCGGTAGATATTCTACACTAGATGCATACCTGTTCGGCATAATTAATAATGGCGAAAAAAATCTGACATGATTAAACCAATTACTCACGCTAATGTTTATGCAGGTTTCACGCAGGTTCTGTTGTTAACATGGGGATAAATATTTGGGTCAAATAATTTAGTTTTATGTAATATACTCGTGATTCTTCAGGGTATAGCTTTAATTACTAGACAGCTTGTTTACATTGTTGTTTATGGTATGTAGTGTGATATCAGAGTACGTGTATTGTCTATATAATAAGACAATTTACCAATATTTCATCAATCTGAAGAGTCATTGCTTTTTGACCTTGTACCCTGTACCCCATACCATGTATCCTATACCTTGTACCCTGAACCCTGTACCCCATACCATGTATCCTATACCTTGTATTCTGTACCCTGTACCCCATACCATGTATCCTATACCTTGTACACTGTACCCTGTTCCCTCTACCCCATACCATTTATCCTATACTTTGTACCATGTACCCAGTACCCAATACCTTGTATCCTATACCTTGTACCTTGTACCCTGTACCATGTATCCTATACCTTGTACCCTGTACCCTGTACCATGTATCCTATACCTTGTACCCTGTACCCCATACCATGTATCCTATACCCTGTACCATGTACCCAGTACCCAATACCTTGTATCCTATACCTTGTACCCTGTACCATGTATCCTATACCTTGTACTCTGTACCCTGTACACCATACCATGTATCCTATACCCTGTACCCTGAACCCTGTACCTCATACCATGTATCCTATACCTTGTACCCTGTACCCCATACCATGTATCATAAACTTTGTACCCTGTACCCTGTACACCATACCATGTATCCTATACCTTGTACCCTGTACCCTGTACACCATACCATGTATCCTATACCTTGTACCCTGTACCCTGTACACCATACCATGTATCCTATACCTTGTACCCTGTTATCCCTGTATACCATGTATCCTATACCTTGTACCCTGTACCCTGTACACCATACCATGTATCCTATACCTTGTACCCTGTACCCTGTACACCATACCATGTATCCTATACCTTGTACCCTGTATCCTGTATCCCATACCATGTATCCTATACCTTGTACCCTGTACCCTGTACACCATACCATGTATCCTATACCTTGTACCCTGTACCCTGTACACCATACCATGTATCCTATACCTTGTACCCTGTATCCTGTACCCCATACCATGTATCCTATACCTTGTACCCTGAACCCTTTACACCATACCATGTATCCTATACCTTGTACCCTGAACCCTTTACACCATACCATGTATCCTATACCTTGTACCCTGTATCCCATACCATGTATCCTATACCTTGTACCATGTACCCTGTACACCATACCATGTATCCTATACCTTGTACCCTGTATCCGGTATCCCATACCATGTATCCTATACCTTGTACCCTGAACCCTGTACACCATACCATGTATCCTATACCTTGTACCCTGTACCCTGTACACCTTACCATGTATCCTATACCTTGTACCATGTACCCTGTACACCATACCATGTATCCTATACCTTGTACCCTGTATCCTGTATCCCATACCATGTTTCCTATACCTTGTACCTTGTACCCTGTACCCTGTACACCATACCATGTATCCTATACCTTATACCCTGAACCCTGTACCCCATACCATGTATCATATACCTTGTACCCTGTACCCTCTACCCCATACCATGTATCCATGTATGTGAAAATCTGATCATGTGTCCCTGAAATGAATGAGGACTTTTGATGATATTTAGTGAAGCGAGGTTTGTTCGACTCTCGTTTATTGTCATGAAAAGATCACACCTTATTGTTATACCTGGTGAATTTGTTTTACATGAACCGAGTTCTATTCATTCGACATGATAAACGATATCTTTTCATTAATGTTATTTCAGCAAAATGCTGATTAAAAGTTGTTTTTTACTTCTAAAATAGATTATAGCTGTTGAACATATGAATCAAAGAGATGATTTTGGAACGATAGGTTATGTATGTACATTCGTTGTGAGATAGGAATTTCGACCGTCAGGTACATCGAATTAAGTGATATTGGATCTATATTTGAAATTACCATTTCTTGGGTTTTTGATATAATCCACGCACCTCGTAAAACGTCATCAATATTGTGCCAGCTGAGAGAACATGGAAAGTTAAAGAGGTACAAGACATGGCTTACACCCCAACGCTGAACACGTCACATCCAATAAAAAACTAGAACAGCCAGCATACGTTCTCTTTAATTTCTTGATTTAATAATTAGTTTTGAGCGAAAGGGCTAGAGGCTTAAAGCAGACATTACTTTAGCATGTATAAAATCTTCGCTTGGAGGAAAGGAAAGTCAAAATCGTTTACAATCATACCGGAAGTCGCCCTCGATTTCAATTACGAGTACTTTGTGAACCACTCTCGGAACATTGGACTTTTTGATTTCGTATTACACCTGTTCAAGAAGTCAGTCAAGTCAATTTGTGGTTTGTAACGCGAACGAATAGAATGGGATGATATTATGAAATACGAATTAAGTTCTTTGCTGAATTAATGGTGCGCTACAGGAATCGTCTCCAGATTGACATGAGGAAATCCCATACTGCTCACAGAAACAACAGGAAGGGGTAACACAAAACGACAACTGTCTAAGAAAGAAGGTTGAAGTTCTGTTTGGAATTCGCGTTTCTAACCACCGCATCAGTATCTATGTCGTCTGTCTAATGACGAGGACGACTCCACAATAAAAAAAAACTAGTATATTCGCAGCATGTTTAATTTACTGGCTGAGTGCACATTTTTTTTCTGGAGAAAAGTCCACCGTAGACTTCTCTGTTGGCTTAATGAGTCTATTAAACAATAAAATGCTACAAAGTCTTATTTCCCAAATCATGAGAATATGTTAATTGCTAATTAAGAAGTAGGTAAAATGTCAACTTGAATTTCACGTAAAATTGAGAAGATGTTCTGTAGTATGGAGATGGATTAGAATCATGAGGAGAATTCATTATAGGTAAGTTATCGGTATATAAAGCCTACTCAAAACGGACAGGAGAAGAAGAGACGAGCATACACAGTAATGTAAGGTTTTGTACTTAAGTAATGATTAATTTTAGTATCAATTTAAAGACTAGTCGACTACCTGAACTTCATAAAATAACTTTGTATCGGCCTGGTTTAATAGATAGATGGTAAGTACAAAAATGTTTTTGAAAAAAAAAAGAAACAATTTTTGAAATAATTGTCTACAATGGTATAAATTCTTAACTCGATTAAATGATAGTGTAATAAAATATAACAACGTTACTAATCAGCAGAGACTATGATCACCACCCAAACGACCAGAATGCGCCAAAAGCAACAGTAACCTTGCTGTAATTAGGTGTTCGATTTCTGCTGATGATTTTACACCGAATTTCTCCCCAGCATCCCTGATACTGTGACCTATCGAGATAAAATGTGGTGATGTTCAAAGAAAATCAGTTTCTCTCAAATGCCGCTAATTTACAGTCATGGTATAAAAACTCCCAAGTAAGAATGCTGCAATTGTAAAAACGTATCCTTGCGGTTAAAAATAAACCACGTGTTTCACGAACCTTGTCTAGAATATGTTTTCTTTCTAAATACAGACTTTCTCTGGTCATTAGTCATTGGTAATGCGTTATTCAACTTTTGGGTTTTTCTGCCTTTCCCGTTTTCCTTACCCTCATCTCCGTCACCCAACCCCAAATCTACATCATGTGTGATGCTATAGGTTTTAGCGAAAATGATTCATCGTAGTCGACGCTTAAAAGGGAAAAAAAGAAAAGCAAATTATTAGTGCGACACCCACATTGGGACATCGATATCATTGATCCTTCTTTAACTTATATCTAAGAGAGAACCATCATTTTAAAGGTTAGATATTGCTTTACAAACGTAACAAGCATTTTGTATTCAATTGATTTCCATTTCCAAGCTTTTTATTATCATGAATGTCACTGATGGTGGTATTCTGTTTTCAAGTTTTCTACGAACCTATAGCTCTGTTCAATATTACCAAACATACAATACATTTCTCTTAAGTTTCCTAGTTATGGAACGCTTTAGGAAAAATGAACCAGCGATAATATTTTATCATACATTCCTAGGTTAAATATCATTATATCCGAGACGATTTCCGTTATCAAAATCATATTTCGATTAAACTAGTTTTAAAGGAAATAAATTAACTCCGGACAAAGAAAACCCTACTGATTTTACAGCGAGAAAAATATGACTTGTTAAATGGCGAGTGTTTGATCAGACTTTGGTTGAAGAAAACACTGCCAGAATCATGAATGCTTGATTGGTAGGTAATTGACGTCTATATTGAAATAATGGACGAGGGCCAGACTTCACGCTAGTAAGCAATCAACGAGAGAACGGTATCTGCTGAAGACAAAACAGTGCACCATGGGAGAGAGTTACTGAAGACGAACCACGAAGACTATTGAGTTTGACACTTCCAGCCTTTACCTGTGCAGTGGAGCGCACACCCGAATCCCCATGCACTTAAGAATGAATCCGAAGTGATTCCAAAATACAGGACTTAATTAAGTAGAAAATTACTCTGGTTTGCTAGTGCATGAACCAAGAAAATGTCTACTGTAAAAAATGTACAAGGAGGTCAAATCTTGTCGATCCCTGTCATTTCTGTGGCATATGGGAAAATTCCTTCTTGGTATTACAAGGTTAAATAATTCACATCAGCAGCCAGGTGGATGGTACTAGTTAATGATCTTCCAACACGCCCACACCATAGTTACATCATTATCACACAACACTCAATACACTTAGATGCTGTAATATACATTTCAAGGAAATTAAAGAATCCTTGCACTATTAAAGAACAGATCTTTTGTATCTGTGGTTTACTTGTGAATTTTATTTCGTGTGAGTAGTAAGTAAACTCGTGAAAATGTCAATCATCAAAATGAGTAAACGACAATTTTATTGACTCAAATTATCTATCATCTGAATGGCCAACATTTTGACGTTGTAGCGTTGCCATCTTTAATGTTGCAATTGTGACGTCATAATGGATAGGATAGTATTTGTATTCACTTTCTGACAAATTAATTTTTATCTGACTGGTAAGGGAAATTTCATAGCAAAATTAATTTATCAGAGTATCCAATCATTTTACATACCGAGTCACTGTAACTCATGGTGACACACATTAGACTCAGACTCAGTATTCACTAATCCTACAGACTAACTCCTAGTGTCAAATAATCCTGTTTTCCAATTCACAATGTCTGTCTATCAATTCCACAGGATCTAATTATATATTAAATTTATTCTAATGAGTCACTGTGTACAGTCATTCTACTGGGTCAACTTACTGAGTCACTTTATACTTTAACTCATCTGAGTTACAATATACAATAATCCTACTGAATCACTGTATCAATGAATTCTTCTGAGAGAGTCAATGTATCATTTAATCGTACTGGGTCAATGAACATATTAACCTTTCTGAGTCACTCTATGCATTAAACCTACTGAGTCACTCTATACATTAAACCTACGGAGTCACTCTATACATTAAACCTACTGAGTCACCATATACGTCAATCCTTCTGAGTCATTTTACACATTAATGCTACTGAGTCACTCTATCACTTAATTACTACATCCATAAATTTGACTCCGTCCATTAATCAAATTGAATCATCGTATACACACATTCTTCTGATTCACAATGTTGTATAAAGTCTCTCTGATTCCATTAATTGTACGGAGTCAATGTATTTATCAACGTACTGAGTCAACATACTCCTTAACTCTATTGGGTTATTGTAGCCATTAACTTACTAAAACACCTCACCCATTAATTGTATGTAATCTCTATATACATGTACATTGCATACATTCATCCTACCGAGTCGCTTTGCTCATTCCATTAAAATATAAGTTTTATCGAAAATGTTTTAATTTTACATATTTTTGAGTTTAATTTGAGATCTCTGTCATTTACGTATGTTTTTAACAATATACTCTTTAAAGGTATTCTCTCTTCTTCATTTTTGCATTCTTGAAATAGACAGATAATATGTCATACTCGTGATATATATGTATTTGAAGGGAAACTATTGAATAATTTTATATTACGATTTCGCGGGGAAAATGTATCCAAAAATTAATTAATGTGATTTTTGACTTGGGCTGGTGTGACGTTACGTTTGTAAACAAAACGACGCCATGTTGAATTGACTAGTTTACGTGGAATTCTATCATGTTGTGAGTTGCTTTCAGGTATGTAACTCAAAATCTACGCGGAAAAGATTTGATGGAAAATCAACGTAATGAACATTCGCTTCATGTGCACCCGAACAAGAAAATGGGCGAATTTATATTCAGTGACATTAAAGCATCGCTCTGACTAATCAAAATTACAAGTCATATCATCATTAATAAAAAATTATATCATCAAAAGTGAACATGTAAACAGAGATTATACAATAAGTGGCTATGCTACTTGATATTTCTTTCATTCGAGTTTGTTATTTTTAAAAGATTTTTAAACATGAGCTTCAGCGTGAAAGAAATATGTTATATAACAACCAGGAGTCAAAGTTCTCCCTGTCAGCCAATCAAAACACGTTAAAGTCTTACACCACATGTGGAGTAACATGTAAGTTTATGAAATAGTTGGAATGTCTTTGGAGTTTAATAACACCAATCTAATGAGGTAGGAGATTTCTTGTTATCACAGCAGTTCTTATCAAATTGATAGATTTGTATATTTCACTGGCAGAAATGTAATTATAAGTAATAAACAGACAAAGTTATTTTATTTGTTTAGTATGCAAATATTTTACAATCTATCTGCCTATGATAGAAATTATATAGGTATATTACATAAACGTAATATTTATAATAGTGTAAACTACCATAACCTGGTCATGAATATAATATACAAAGAAGTAAATACTACATATAAGTAAATTATACTTACAGCATCTCAAACAGGTGTTTAGTCCTGTCTTACAGTACAAAATGTCCTTCGGGGTAGATGCACTAAAACTTAATATATGATGGAATTTAACCAGTTAACCGACGAACAAACAAATTCTACGTGTTTTTTGCCTGTTCGTTATTGGAATGATGTACACATATATATTTATATATTTATGTATGTATAGATGATAGCCCTGACTCATTATTGTCATTCAAATGACCGGCTGCTCTTTCATAACAAATGCAATCCTACGACTGTTAAAGCCACATAACTAGCTTAGTCATAAATGATAAGCTTTGTGTTGCTTCAATTAAACTTTGGTCCTTTTCACATTCTTTCATTTAAAAATATATTTAATGAAAGGTTGTAATGTGTAGTGTGATTTATTGCGTGCAAGTGCGACAACTGAGAAATGAGTATTTATAAATAAATGTGTTGGTAATGCGTATTTCTGTGTTATCATCTCTTATTGTAACCAACAATTTACTGAATTAATTAAAGTGTCCATAAGTGCTATCCATTCAGCTTACAGCACGAAAATATCTATAAATCTAGCTGCACAAAATATCCATTTATCATATCCAGTGAACGTCTATATATATATATTACTGAACGAAAATAACCATATATCTTACTGAACGAGAATATCTATATATCTTACTGAACAGGAAGATTTGTATGTCTTACTGGACCAGAATATCTATATATCTTAATGAACGAAAATAATTATATATCTTACTGAACAAGAAAATCTATATGTCTTACTGAACGAGAATATCTATATATCTTACTGAACGAGACTATCTTTATATCTTACTGAATGAGAATATCTATATATCTTACTGAACGGGAATATTTATATATCTTACAGAACGAAAATATCTATATATCTCACTGAACGAGAATAATTACATATCTTACTGAACGAGACTATCTTTATATCTTACTGAACGAGAATATCTATATATCTTACTGAACGAGAATAATTACATATCTTACTGAACGAGACTATCTTTATATCTTACTGAACGACAATATCTATATATCTTACTGAACAAGAAAATCTATATGTCTTACTGAACGAGAATATCTATATATCTTACTGAACGAGACTATCTATATATCTTACTGAACAAGAAAATCTATATATCTTACTGAACGAGAATATCTATATATCTTACTGAACGAGAATATCTATATATCTTACTGAACGAGAATATCTATATATCTTACTGAACGAGAATATCTTTATATCTTACTGAACGAGAATATCTATATGTCTTACTGAACGAGAATAATTACATATCTTACTGAACGAGACTATCTATATATCTTACTGAACAAGAAAATCTATATGTCTTACTGAACGAGAATATCTATATATCTTACTGAACGAGACTATCTATATATCTTACTGAACGAGAAAATCTATATATCTTACTGAACAAGAAAATCTATATGTCTTACTGAACGAGAATATCTATATATCTTACTGAACGAGAATATCTATATATCTTACTGAACGAGACTATCTATATATCTTACTGAACGAGAATATCTATATGTCTTACTGAACGAGAATATTTATATATCTTACTGAACGAGAATATCTATATATCTTACTGAACGAGAATATCTTTATATCTTACTGAACGAGAATATCTATATGTCTTACTGAACGAGAATAATTACATATCTTACTGAACGAGACTATCTATATATCTTACTGAACAAGAAAATCTATATGTCTTACTGAACGAGAATATCTATATATCTTACTGAACGAGACTATCTATATATCTTACTGAACAAGAAAATCTATATATCTTACTGAACGAGAATATCTATATATCTTACTGAACGAGAATATCTATATATCTTACTGAACGAGAATATCTATATATCTTACTGAACGAGAATATCTTTATATCTTACTGAACGAGAATAATTACATATCTTACTGAACGAGAATATCTATATATCTTACTGAACGAGACTATCTATATATCTTACTGAACAAGAAAATCTATATGTCTTACTGAACGAGAATATCTATATATCTTACTGAACGAGAATATCTATATATCTTACTGAACGAGAATATCTATATATCTTACTGAACGAGAATATCTATATGTCTTACTGAACAAGAAAATCTATATATCTTACTGAACGAGAATATCTATATATCTTACTGAACGAGAATATATATATATCTTACTGAACGAGAATATCTATATATCTTACTGAACGAGAATATCTTTATATCTTACTGAACGAGAATAATTACATATCTTACTGAACGAGAATATCTATATATCTTACTGAACGAGACTATCTATATATCTTACTGAACAAGAAAATCTATATGTCTTACTGAACGAGAATATCTATATATCTTACTGAACGAGAATATCTATATATCTTACTGAACGAGACTATCTATATATCTTACTGAACGAGAATATCTATATGTCTTACTGAACGAGAATATTTATATATCTTACTGAACGAGAATATCTATATATCTTACTGAACGAGAATATCTATATATCTTACTGAACGAGAATATCTATATATCTTACTGAACGAGAATATCTATATATCTTACTGAACGAGAATATCTATATATCTTACTGAACGAGAATATCTATATATCTTACTGAACGAGAATATCTATATATCTTACTGAACGAGAATACCTATATATCTTACTGAACGAGAATATCTATATATCTTACTGAACGAGAATATCTATATATCTTACTGAACGAGAATATCTATATATCTTACTGAACGAGAATATATTATATATATTATTTTATCTTATGAGCTTATGATTTGTATATTGTTCTTCGCGAGAATATCTATATTTCTTACTATACAAGAATATATATCTTACTTCATGGCAATATTTCACTATCATCCTGAAGCAGGGTATCCAAAAATTTACTGAATTACACACTCCAATTATTCGACTTGATCAAATTATCCATTACTTTTTAAAAATAAATATCTATAAATTCTTCTGAATTAGAAAATCAATCAAATCAACATTATAATTAATCATGCTGTTCATTCAGTCTACTGAACCAGAATATCCATTAATTCTACGTAGTAAGAGCATTCATCAATTATACAGAGTAATTAACAGTATCCATTATTTCTACTGAACATGATTATCCATCAATTATACAGAATACTTAACAGTATCCATTATTTCTACTGAACATGAGTATCCATTAATTATACAGAATACTTAACAGTATCCATTATTTCTACTGAACATGATTATCCATCAATTATACAGAATACTTAACAGTACCATTATTTCTACTGAGCGTGATTATCCATTAATTATACAGAATACTTAACAGTATCCATTATTTCTACTGAACATGATTATCCATTAATTATACAGAATACTTAACAGTATCCATTATTTCTACTGAACATGTTTATCCATTAATTATACAGAATACTTAACAGTATCCATTTTTTCTACTGAACATGATTATCCATTAATTCTAAGGAATAATTAACAGTATTAATGAATTCTACTGAGTATATATTGCAAGTCTTGTTGCATGGCTATCCCATGTGATATAAACAAGAAGTACTTGTTATTAGCTATATAATCATCACAAAATAGTTCTTGGCGAACGAGAGATTAATCAGCTTTATTCACAACACATAATATTGGCTTCGTTCATTAGTATTTGTTAAATATGTTTACAAAAGGTAGTTTTTCACTAAATATTTAATTGGACGATGAAGATAGCCTTCGAACGTAACGTTATGGTCAAGTGCAGTGCAACAAAAAATTGTCTGGGCACTGGGCCTAATTGGTGCACACCTGTTCTCTTGGTTTACTACATTCCACAATACCTACTCTTCTTTAAGTGTGTGATTTATAGACACGGCGAGAAAACGTATCCCAAGGACGATTGTATCCTGCAGAACCAGTGTAACATGGCAGTGTATTCTTCACCAGGTCTCTGTAGCATACCTCCACTTAAATGATTCGGGAAGTCTTATCTTCCAAGATAACACGATGTCAAACGAGATATCATGGCTATATGGCCGCCGTGCCAACTGATGATGTTGAAGTCTGGGATAGCAGCACTGTGCACTCTTCAACACGTTTTACGAAATTTCATATCACATTATCGTATAAAAGAAACTAAGAAATATTTTTCTAGAGCTGGAAACAAATATGGCAGCGATAAGAATCCTAACAGAGAATATGTCATTTTGATCGACATTTCACTTCACCATGGTGTGAAACTGACTACTGACTGTTGATTTTGTAGTAGTTACCACAGTGAATGGTTTGAAATTCACTAGTTTTAGAAACGAAAAACAAACGCCTGTTAACAACGGTAACAAGTCTAGTGGATGCCTACTGAGCGTAAACAGAGGCAAAGTGACACCATGTCAGATTCCAGTTAAGTACCGTCTTTACAGTCTCTGGCTTATTGACCCGTGTCAATCAATGTCCCAGGTGCTGATAACAGGCCTTGTTTCTTTTTATTCTCAAATTTCGTTCCTGAGAAAATCTGTCCATATGTAAATTATTTTTCCTTCGTAGAGAGGTTTCAGGTTGTCTGAATACCGTGAAAGGAAACAGAAACATATCATACCTCATAGCTCTAACACAGAAAGAAAAGATGATTTTAACACATTCATTCTCGCGAAGAGCAGAAAATATACAAAGCAAACATACTTTAAAAGATGTTTTATTTGAGAGTCTCTTCATAGGTTCTAGAATTCCCTAAAACGCCAAATTGTTTTGTGCTGTTATTTTGGTAAAACTATTATTTGAAACAACGTTAAGAATTCTTCACCATAGAGCTATATCTGTATTGTAATCAAATTTCAAACAATAGTTAATTACAGACAATGGATCATCATTAACTACAAGTCATCGTTGATTACAGTTTGACTTATAACTATGAATTTCAAACTCATAACGGGTAATTATTAATTACAATATGATAACGAGTTAATTACAGACCAGAAAATGCTTACTGTCAATAACAGCTTTGTTTAGAGTTATTTTAATTACAGCCTTATTACGAGTTAATACTAATTACAAGCTGATAATGGTGTATTCTTGATTACAATTTGAATTTCAATTGATTACATTTAAATAATCTCATGACAAGTCGTTCCTTATTACAGATTGATAGAGACTTATTACAAATTACAGTTAGATTTAGAATTGTTTGTTATTTCAATATGATAACGATATGTTGCTTATTACAATATGATTTATCATTGTTAATTACAAATTCCTAACAACATCTTTGTAAAAAATTTATTTAAAGCTCTTTTATAGTTAGAATTTCGTTAAGAGGTGTTATGAACAAATTTTGTTCCCGAAAGTATAACTACTAGCTATTATGACTAATAATGATTACGTATCATTGTTAATTACAATGTGATTATAAGCTGATGTTAATTACGGTATTCATACTGGTTGTGTCCTGTTGTGACATAACCCAGACATAAGTTATATGTAACAGTAGCAGTGTTGGTAAGCTGTACAGTGCAGTACTTTATCCCACAACTGTATCCTCCCTGATACGGTGCAGCAAATTATCAGATACACTAACGGTCTGGTTAAAAAGGACACCGTGTCGCTATCAGCAAGGTGCAAAACACAAGCACTAGTTGGAAAAACACTTCCGGATTTTTTTAACGTGTTATTCACCCCCTAACTACTCTCGTGTTGTGACAAACAAAATACTTGTGTGTAGCATGACGTGATATCAACATTTGCTTCTTTAAACATCTGATAAAAAACCGTAATGGTTTCTCTCTTATCTGTCTTTTTTTTTCTCTTCGATAGAAGTGAAGTTATTTTAGGGAATTCCTTAAAAATTAAAGTGAATAAACAAATATCAGAAAATGCATTTAAATTAATACTGTTCGTTTTATAGTCTGTGTTTATCTTTATACATGTTGTGGATTTTAACTATTGTACAAAAGATTTGGCTTATGATACGAGATACCTACAACACTCGCTCAATAGAAATAAGGCATGTAGATAAATTCATTTGATGTGTTAATCACATTTTCATAACAAAACAAGATTACAAAGATCTCCTTTCTTCATCATACAAACTATGAATAATGGGATTACACATACACTAATGCACAATGCATATCATCTGTATGTATTACATGTAGTTTTATTTTGAAAATTGCTACCATTTCACGTGTGTATATGTTTAACGCTGTGTATACATACTGCGCCTCTTAGCTATGAAATATACATATATATTTATTCATATTACGACTTTGCAGACAATTCTGTTATTAGGCCTTTGGTTCTGAATTGAAATGAATAAATACAAATAGCAGTAATAAGAATACAACAAAAATGATGAAGAATTAACAAACTATACTCTTGTCTCAACTTGGCAAGCTTTACATAAAATCCTCGATTCAAATAGTATGCCTTAACTAAGCCACGCTGACAGAATGTGTGTAATTCTAATCTTTTGAAAAAACAATTTAGACTCCTGATGAAGACATAGAGCAAGATGTCAAAAGACGTATTTTTTATATCTACACTACGACCTAATTTTGTGTTTTTGTTTTGATTTTAGCCTGTGCTTCATCCCCTATAAGAACATGGGTTCTAAAATACTTATCATGTATAAAATGATATATATTTAATTTACAGATATTAACATATGCGCTGAACAATTTCCTGCATGTACCTCACAAACTATGCATTTATCGTATAACATGTGATGAAAGCACTTGCTGAAGAACACACAGCTTTTTCTACTTTATTGTTTATAAATACGTCATAGTTGTATAAAATACGCATGAGTCGATAACACATTTTAATATATTTTAAAATTATAAATATGTACTAGATTCTTAAAGTAACAAAAAGATACATGTAAAAATATAGTATGATACATGTTGTGTTAGATAGTGTGACGAAACTTGTTTTCTTTTCAGTTTACTTATTGGTTCAACGATTTGAAGTCCTTGGACACGCGGCTACTGTACAATCCACTTCTAAGCATTCCACTTTCCGGTATGATTCCTCATAGACCCAAAGGTAAAGACTTTTTGTCAGACTTATATCTAATACATGTTATAGCGATTCATCAGTCCACTTTATTCACCAAACTTCAGTAAATCATGGTTTGAAATAATGAAATACCAATAACATGAACCCGAACCTTGACCTCATGACCTCAGGACCTCATGCATCGAAGGCCACCCATTTCATTTTTATTGAAACACTACTGTATGATTAACATAATATGTACTTATCTGAAACTGTCCACTGTCAATATCCCTGCATATTAGATCTACGTTTTACCTATGGGGTAATGATGAAATATTCCTTACTATCATTTATAAATGACATACATTAGCTACATCAGTATGTGTTAGATCTACATCACCTACATCAGTATGTGTTAGATCTACATCACCTACATCAGTATTTGTTAGGGTCTACATCACCTACATCAGTATGTGTTATATCTGCATCACCTTCATCAGTATTTGTTAGATCTACATCACCTACATCAGTATCAGTTAGATCTACATTACCTACATCAGTATGTGTTATATCTACATCACCTACATCAGTATTTGTTAGGGTCTACATCACCTACATCAGTATGTGTTATATCTGCATCACCTTCATCAGTATTTGTTAGATCTACATCACCTACATCAGTATCAGTTAGATCTACATTACCTACATCAGTATGTGTTATATCTACATCACCTACATCAGTATGTGTTAGATCTACATCACCTACATCAGTATCTGTTAGATCTACATTACCTACATCAGTATGTGTTATATCTACATCACCTACATCAGTATGTGTTAGATCTACATCACCTACATCAGTATGTGTTACATCCATCATCTACATCAGTATGTGTTAGATCTACATCACCTACATCAGTATGTGTTACATCCATCATCTACATCAGTATGTGTTACATCTACATCACCTACATCAGTATGTGTTAGAACTACATCACCTACATCAGTATGTGTTAGAACTACATCACCTACATCAGTATGTGTTACATCTACATCACCTACATCAGTATGTGTTAGATCTACATCACCTACATCAGTATGTGTTACATCTACATCACCTACATCAGTATGTGTTACATCTACATCACCTACATCAGTATGTGTTATATCTTCATCACCTACATCAGTATGTGTTATATCCTACATCACCTACATCAGTATGTGTTAGATCTACATCACCTACATCAGTATATGTTAGATCTACATCACCTACATCAGTATGTGTTAGATCTTCATCACCTACATCAGTATGTGTTACATCTATATCACCTACATCAGTATGTGTTACATCTACATCACCTACATCAGTATGTGTTATATCTTCATCAACTACATCAGTATGTGTTATATCCTACATCACCTACATCAGTATGTGTTAGATCTTCATCACCTACATCAGTATATGTTAGATCTACATCACCTACATCAGTATGTGTTATATCTACATCACCTACATCAGTATGTGTTACATCTACATCACCTACATCAATATCAGTTAGATTTTATGCAAAATTATTAAAAACGTTATTTAACACAGTCTGAATATGTTTTTTAGAACATGCAATAAAGTGAAGTAATTAGCAATTGTACTTATCAAATGTACTTATCTGAAACTGTCCACTGTCAATATCCCTGCATATTAGATCTACGGTTTACCTATGGGGTAATGATGAAATATTCCTTACTATCATTTATAAATGACATACATTAGCTACATCAGTATGTGTTAGATCTACATCACCTACATCAGTATGTGTTAGATCTACATCACCTACATCAGTATTTGTTAGGGTCTACATCACCTACATCAGTATGTGTTATATCTGCATCACCTTCATCAGTATTTGTTAGATCTACATCACCTACATCAGTATCAGTTAGATCTACATTACCTACATCAGTATGTGTTATATCTACATCACCTACATCAGTATTTGTTAGGGTCTACATCACCTACATCAGTATGTGTTATATCTGCATCACCTTCATCAGTATTTGTTAGATCTACATCACCTACATCAGTATCAGTTAGATCTACATTACCTACATCAGTATGTGTTATATCTACATCACCTACATCAGTATGTGTTAGATCTACATCACCTACATCAGTATCTGTTAGATCTACATTACCTACATCAGTATGTGTTATATCTACATCACCTACATCAGTATGTGTTAGATCTACATCACCTACATCAGTATGTGTTACATCCATCATCTACATCAGTATGTGTTAGATCTACATCACCTACATCAGTATGTGTTACATCCATCATCTACATCAGTATGTGTTACATCTACATCACCTACATCAGTATGTGTTAGAACTACATCACCTACATCAGTATGTGTTAGAACTACATCACCTACATCAGTATGTGTTACATCTACATCACCTACATCAGCATGTGTTAGATCTACATCACCTACATCAGTATGTGTTACATCTACATCACCTACATCAGTATGTGTTACATCTACATCACCTACATCAGTATGTGTTATATCTTCATCACCTACATCAGTATGTGTTATATCCTACATCACCTACATCAGTATGTGTTAGATCTACATCACCTACATCAGTATATGTTAGATCTACATCACCTACATCAGTATGTGTTAGATCTTCATCACCTACATCAGTATGTGTTACATCTATATCACCTACATCAGTATGTGTTACATCTACATCACCTACATCAGTATGTGTTATATCTTCATCACCTACATCAGTATGTGTTATATCCTACATCACCTACATCAGTATGTGTTAGATCTTCATCACCTACATCAGTATATGTTAGATCTACATCACCTACATCAGTATGTGTTATATCTACATCACCTACATCAGTATGTGTTACATCTACATCACCTACATCAATATCAGTTAGATTTTATGCAAAATTATTAAAAACGTTATTTAACACAGTCTGAATATGTTTTTTAGAACATGCAATAAAGTGAAGTAATTAGCAATTCTCGCAGTTATTCTACAAACCATAATTGATAAAGAGTCACTTATTTCCTACCTTTGATATGTACGTGTGAGAACAAATGACCTTTATCAATGTGGATAATAACTATGTGATCCGGATAACTTTAAATGTAGCTTGAAGGGACACAACTCTCGAATATGACGCTAAATTGAAGAGGATACTTTCTATAAATCACATCCTAATATAGAGATTAAAAACACAGAATTTTAATCTGAGCGGGGTCGATATTTTGGTTTCGGTCCCCCTTCAGCATTGCCAACTTAAGCAGCATCTAATTAACCCGTTTTCCTTCCTCACATAATCATAAATTATGTTGATAAAGTTAGTTTATTTCTTTAGTAGATTTCTTTCTTAATCTTGACCGTATAAGGAAAAAAACCACGTGAAATCCTGATTTATTTATTAGCTAGCTATGGTCTTCATTTACCGATAATAGAATACAAAACAGTTTTTACACTAACTGATAAAGGGAGGGAGGAATACCACAACAATTAATTTCGTTACACTTCAATGGTCTCCTGACTAAGAATTCTTGCATATTTTGTCTGTAAAATGAGCTTAAACAGTATAACTGATTTTTGCTTACAGAGATAAGAAAGCTATGATATAGTTATTTCATGAAGCTATTTACAACTGATATCCTTAATATCACTAAATACATTCTAATGCTAATTGTTGTTCGTTTGTGATCCTTCAGCCTTTTTTTCTTTTTTCATTTTCTTTTTATTTGAAATGAAGATTATAAATAAAAAGAAAATAAAACATTTTTGAAAATGTACCTACACATTAACGCTATACCTCTTCTTATTTTTTAAATTTATTTTTTTTTATTTTTTTTTTTTTTTTTTTTTTGTTTTTTGTTTTTTTTTTTGTTGCTTTGTTTGTTTGTTTGTTTGTTTGTTTTTGTTTTTGTTTTTGTTTTTTTCTATCCCTTTTTTCTTTGTAGCTGTTCTTTCGGTTTGATGTTATCCTTTATAGGAACGTTTTCATTGAAATGAAAACAATTCCGCCTTATTGTAGCGTGTAATGATTTTTTTTTCTTATCTGCTTATTTGCTTACTGACATGCTACAAATACATGTTCCTTTTCGACATTTAGAGCATAAACAAATAAACCTAAGCCGTATCCAATACTTCAACCATTTATTGTCAGGTTTTATTGGCAAAAACTACACTAGATATTACTGAATATAAACAAAACATGTATTTTAAATTGTAAATTATCTCCCTTGATTATGCTCTTATATTGAACAATGCATTTCATTAGATTTTATAAGAGGTGTATCCTTACGCAGTAACATTATGTAAATTAAATAAATTTAGCAACATATCGCTATGCACGTAAACATAATCATATTCAATTCAAATATTGTATTAAATCATACCTCAAAGCTATGAGTACGGAGCTCTCGAAAAGATGTATTACAAAACAGTATTACAGCGATGTGTTTCCTTATAATATAGGAAAAAATATAGTCCAAAGAATTTGTCGATGAAAGTTTTCAACTTTTTTGTGAACGTTTTAATCATATATACCTTACATAAGATTATTTTAGATAGTAATTTTGGACTTCGAGACTTTTTTTCAGTGATCAAAATTTTAAATCTTACAAGTACCGTTTAATCAAAACACGATGAATGCATTACAGGGAGAGGGATCACCTTATGCCCTCATTGCTTTGCAGCTCTGGGTATTTTGAGTATTTGTAGGAATCTTTAAGAACTTTATTTTGATGTTTTATACAGAACGTAAAACGGGTGCTTTACGATCCATTTATAATCCTTCTCGTTCCGGTTTCTGGTAAAAGGAATGTAAAACTCTACAATTAATTAGCACAATATTGTTTTAATTGTTATCATTGCCCTCAATAATTAGATGCACAACCAATATCTGCTACGATTTTGTAAACGCACATGATTGCAATCACAGGCAATGTTGTCAGGCAAAATATTGGCAAACTTTCAAAGCAATACCTAATGGTAACAAAGGGCAATGGTGTCATGCCTAATTCTGTAATACGTGTGTTGAAGCAGGTATCTGCCCCTACTAATGGGGAGTTAAGTCTTAACTTCGTTTTATGTTTAACACTTAAGAGAGGCAAATGGATAATTCGTTCTCGTTACAGAGGATATAGTAGCTAGCTCTGCTCTCCCAATGCAGATAAGCTTTAACGAAAATGGGTAATTATTGTTAAAATAAATGCGTTTTATCCCGAGTAATTTAAATGTGCACATAAAGTTGATAGTTATTAGTTAACGGGGCAGCGACCACACATTACGGATCACAAGTTACCATAAAGTAGATATGGTTTGGCGATGTGAGGTAACACTCCCTCTCTTATGTAACAGTGTTCCTCCCGTATAACGACATATTACCGGTAAATTAGAGATGTAATGATATGAAGATTAGCTTTTCCCCTCTCTGCTTCATACTAATTAGTAATTTCGCCTTTTCAAACGATATTGCCAATATGCTAGTCCAGTTTTCCCATCAATGTTAAAATGCGCACTACTTATACCAAACATTTGACTTATAATGAAAACAACTTGAAATACAAGTCTATTTCAAACATGTAAGGTTTACTTAACTGGATCAAACCTTGACCTATATCTATATGTAATTCGAGTTAAGTCGTTGAAAAAATATTTACTAATAATATTTATCGTTCTTAAATATCATGACGTGACATTATGTATTCCAGTAAATGTGAAAATCTCATTGGAATTAACAGAACAGGACAGAAAATTGCGGCTTTCGTTGATGTTTGCATCAGACGCTTACTTGTATGGTACACACATGATGTTCTTCTCTTTGTACTGTTGCAGAGGTTCCCGTTTGAATCTTTCCCGACACCATATTTTGTCCTTATTTCATCAAATCTGAATTCGGTTTAAGACCATATTGACATGTCTATAATTTCTTTGTTGTTCTTAAAGTACACTTAGACCTACATACGCTTTCCTCTTACTGTAGTATATCAAAAGACTTCTCTGATCTATGGGTGATTAGGATTAGACATATTCTAAATTTTAACATACACGCGTAGTAAATAGCGTGTTATATATAGAACCGATTGTATCACAGCCATAGTAGCATATTTCTGCTACATAATGGTTTGCTATTGTATATTTTTCGGATTGATATTCAAATGTTCGAAAGTAATGTTCCTTTGACTTATCAAAAGATATGCGAGATTTGGCCTATAACGCAGGTGTAGCGTTGCTGTAAAGCACGTTCAAAGACATAAACTGAAGTGTTGCAATAAATGTATATGCTAAAAGTGCATATTTATTAAACATCTTAAAAATATATTATCTACTGTCTTCGTGAATTATATATCGCTAAAATCAAACTTCTTAATGCTCTTTTACAAACATTAATTTTCATTGTCAAGATGTTTTCAGGTATGTGAATTATTTTTCTAATTATATGTATTATAACCGATCTCTATTGTAGGTAGAAAAAACCTAAAACATATGGTGAATTTTTATATAATGTTGCAGCTGTGATCTATCGTCCTTAGATATAGATCAAAGTAAGTGTATGGTAAGGAAAAAGTCAGCAAACACTGACGAAATACTCCTCTGATCTGTACAACCCTCTGATTTCATATAAAAACTTCGTTATGTGAAGAGTTATACCGTTGTCGTCCGTGTCGAGATAGACAGAATATAAAAGAGCTTGATATAAGTTATACTGTTGTCGTCCGTGGTGGGATAGACAGAATATAAAAGAGCTTGATATAAGTTATACCGTTGTCGTCCGTGTTGGGATAGACAGAATATAAAAAGGCTTGATATAAGTTATACCGTTGTCGTCCGTGTCGAGATAGACAGAATATAAAAGAGCTTGATATAAGTTATACCGTTGTCGTCCGTGTTGGGATAGACAGAATATAAAAGAGCTTGATATAAGTTATACCGTTGTCGTCCGTGTTGGGATAGACAGAATATAAAAGAGCTTGATATAAGTTATACCGTTGTCGTCCGTGTTGGGATAGACAGAATATAAAAGAGCTTGATATAAGTTATACCGTTGTCGTCCGTGTTGGGATAGACAGAATATAAAAAGGCTTGATATAAGTTATACCGTTGTCGTCCGTGTCGAGATAGACAGAATATAAAAAGGCTTGATATAAGTTATACCGTTGTCGTCCGTGTCGAGATAGACAGAATATAAAAAGGCTTGATATAAGTTATACCGTTGTCGTCCGTGTTGGGATAGACAGAATATAAAAGAGCTTGATATAAGTTATACCGTTGTCGTCCGTGTTGGGATAGACAGAATATAAAAGAGCTTGATATAAGTTATGCCGTTGTCGTCCGTGTTGGGATAGACAGAATATAAAAGAGCTTGATATAAGTTATGCCGTTGTCGTCCGTGTCGAGATAGACAGAATATGAAAAGGCTTGATATAAGTTATACCGTGGTCGTCCGTGTCGAGATAGACATAACATAAAAGGGCTTGATATCAGTTATACTATTGTCGTCCGTGTCGAAATAGACAGAATATAAAAGGGCTTGATATAAGTTATTTGTCGTCCGTGTCGAGATAGACAGAATATAAAAAGGCTTGATATAAGTTATACCGTTGTCGTCCGTGTCGAGATAGACAGAATATGAAAAGGCTTGATATAAGTTATACCGTGGTCGTCCGTGTCGAAATAGACAGAATATAAAAGGGCTTGATATAAGTTATTTGTCTTCCGTGTCGAGATAGACAGAATATAAAAAGGCTTGATATAAGTTATACCGTTGTCGTCCGTGTCGAGATAGACAGAATATGAAAAGGCTTGATATAAGTTATGCCGTTGTCGTCCGTGTCGAGATAGACAGAATATGAAAAGGCTTGATATAAGTTATAGACATAACTTTATACCGTGGTCGTCCGTGTCGAAATAGACCGAATATAAAAGGGCTTGATATAAGTTATTTGTCGTCCGTGTCGAGATAGACAGAATATGAAAAGGCTTGATATATAAGTTATACCGTTGTCGTCCGTGTCGAAATAGACAGAAAATAAAAGGGTTTGATATAAGTTATTTGTCGTCCGTGTCGAGATAGACAGAATATAAAAGGGCTTGATATAAATTATACCATTGTCGTCCGTGTCGAGATAGACAGAATATTAAAGTGCTTGATATAAGTTATACCATTGTCGTCCGTGTCGAGGTAGAATATAAAAGGACTTGATATAAGTTATACCATTGTCGTCCGTGTTGGGATAAACAGAATATAAAAAGGCTTGATATAAGTTATACCGTTGTCGTCCGTGTCGAGATAGACAGAATATAAAAGGGCTTGATATAAGTTATACCATTGTCGTCCGTGTCGAGATAGACAGAATATAAAAGGGCTTGATATAAGTTATACCATTGTCGTCCGTGTCGAGATAGAATATAAAAGGACTTGATATAAGTTATACCGTTGTCGTCCGTGTCGAGATAAACAGAAAAATGCGTGCACAATCCCGATGTATATATCAGTTAAAATAATAGATATTTCTAATGACAAGTCATTATGCAAAATCACAATGACATTACAGCTAAGATATTTGTTACATTCTAACTGGATTTGTAAAAAGGTGCAAAAGCTACAAAGTATGTTCATAGAATGTACTAACATATATATATGTTTAACGTCTTCTTTGTAACGTAAACACATCGACGCATTCTGGAGAGGTATTGATTAATCAATATGAAGATTTTTTTTATAAATCCTGTAATCAATTAATTAGGAAGGCAATCATCACGACTATAGATATATGTAATACGTGTTAAGATGACTCCTGCAGACGATGAGGAAAGCCGTCAAAGTTTCGTCTTATTTGCTCTATTCCCTGATGACAAAAACGGTTACTTCCGACATGGAGTTAGAAATTCTCACACAGGAAACTTTCAATTTTCACCTATTTAGAACGTATCAATTCTTTTCCTGGACGAATCAATTTAACAGTCTGTGTACTTTAACACTATGAGATAATGAAAGTAACTAACCATTGCGAGCACTGGTTGAGTGGGGCGGATAACTGTAGACTGAGGAAGCACATGGAAGTGATAAAACGGATCTAATCTTTGGGAAAATCAAGGTCATTCTGTTTACACGTGAATAAATAGATCAGGAAGTTTATACTCGCTAACGAAGATTAACTCCGATTGTGCGTGTGTGTTTTTTTTATAGTTTTTTTTATTTTCTAAATTCTGCCGGAATCTAAATAAACAAAGAAAATTTATGAGTTTTAGATAGGGATTAACTTTCCGCTTGTGTGTTGACACTCGCGTGATTTGATTTTCACTTTGAGTAATTCAAGGAATTTGTATTCAAATTAATTGTTTACGGAAGTAATACCATTGCTACGGTATCAGTACATAGGGACGAAATCTAAATAAAAGTAGGATGAAAAAACAGGAACTGATGACGTAGCAAACTTCCTACACAAAACCGGGATGTGAAACTATGAATTTCTTAAGCATTTCCTGCATCAAACGGGATAGAAGTTATTGTGATAATACAATTAAGATTCAAAAAGAATTGAATCAGGATTTTCACGTAAACGATTTATATGGCGTCAATCGCTAGCATGCACGGACATTTAAACAAAAATTTACTGATATATATAGTTTATATCAAGCTATGAATAAAACAGTAAACTTACGACCTGAAAGATTTTACCTCACATGAAATAGACGAATCGGAAGTTAAACTATGAATAAAGAAAATCTTTAGGTAAAAATGTGAATCATAAGAAAGCCATTGTCTTTTAATAACGAAACTTAACCATACAAGTCTATTTTATAAACGACTTCGCGGTGATGCTGGAGAGGAGGGTTGGGGGTGGGGAGCTTTACATATGCCTTAAGTGTATGTAAGGAATCTAAAGGCAAATTAAATCCACGCTGTGTTAAACTCAGACCAGAAGATTAATCGTGTCAATACATCATATTTTCAATATTCTTCAACAGTATAAAAATGTAAACAAATAATTTAATATATAAAACATTCTGATTTAAGAACGTATGATTTAAATGGTGTCAAAGTTGGAAATACTTTTTGTTATAAATGTATTTTCCTGATATATTTATATACATGATATCAGCTAACTAGATTCCTGACACTTTCCATATTCCAAAACAGCTTTACCAAACCGATTGCACGAGCTATATCTCTATCCAATTCACATCCAATTAACATAACCTTTCACATTTAGACTGGGAATCGTAAGTGCTTCCAACCCTTTAGGATAACCTACCTACATACCTATGATTTACTTTGTACATACACTTGCTCCCTCACAAAATGTCAAGTCCACGTTAGTATAGATTAGCTGGGATGTTGTCAGGTATCGTCATGCTAGTGTAGTGTTAATAAAAACTTCAATGATTTACACCATATAGTCAAATCAATTCACCTGGAGAAATCTTTAATCAAATATCAGATATTCCAGGAACATTTTTTTTTCACTTTCAAGTGGAAAGAAATGTTTGATTTTACATAAAGCAATGTTGCTTTATTCTTAATAATACTCCTTAAACAGTCAATTTGAACACAAATTCTTTGAATTAACTAATTAATGAAAAATATAATATGCATTTTATTAAATATGTTTTTAATTGTAATGTTTAAAAATACGTGTTTTTCTTTGTGGTTTTTTTTTTGTTTTTTTTTTTGCCGAAAGTCTAGGCTTTTTAATCTAGGATCCGGTTGTGGTTACGAACGAACAAACTAAGGTTCATAACTATGATTCTGTTTATATAGCAACGTAGTGTAGGGATATTAGGATTCAGTTGTTCAGTCTGGAGGTTAATTAATCATTCTGCGCTGATAATTTTTTCATACATTGGGAATAAATTCTGATATGCTCTATATGTAATTTTGAATTGTGCAAACAACATTGAGTGTACGTGAATGTTTTGAAGAGTAGTACCTTGTGGGTAACCTCTCACGTTTTGTTTTGGATATTTTCTACAGTATTTTGTGGGTAAAATTTAATATACTTTATCAGTAATGTTGATCTTTACCTTTTCGGTAAACTTATGCATACGTTGAACAAAAAATGAATTGTTTTCTGCAGGTAAATTCAGCAGTACCTCGTGATAAATACTGTAAATACAACTTCATCACGACATTTTGTAGACACATTATTTAGGGATATTTCTTGGTCATAATCAAAGATTTTACAGATAACGCCTCAGTAAATAACACCTTTTGATAGAAATTTAGAATTACATATGACAATACCAGACATTAAATAAAACTGCATAATACAGCCGTTTCTTCCTTCTACGACTTGTCAGTGATGCTAAGGATCGATGTCTAGGAGGTTGGTAGGGGAAAATCGAAAGAGATCGAAGGAAAAGTCTAGACAGCCTCGTAATTCAATAAATTTCGTAACTGGCTTGCAGGTTACTGGAAAGCTCGAGGACCAAACGTCCACCAGCAGGTGTCTACCACCCGAAATGTCGAACATTGTACAAAAGTCACATAAGTGAATAACACATTCTGAGATAAATTTAGAGTTAGATACAGTAGAGTCAGGCAATGAATTAAAACTTCGTAAAGCATTGGGTTTTTGCTTTGATTGACGTGCCATCTTATTTTTGTAAAATTCATAAATTTTGATAGAATATCCTATCGTGATTCGTTTTAACCTGTATTAGATTCATGTTAACAGTACAACTTGCCACGTGATTTTCGTAATACTTAAGTGTTACTTAACACAAGAATCTTGACTTTCGGTATAGAATTCCCATTACTTAATAATATTGTGATACTAGGTTTCTTAACATGTAATGTAATAGTATGAATTCAATTTTCGTTCCTTATGCTCCTTAATTTGTCTGTTGGTTCTGGTGTTTTATACCTTATTATCATTTGAGAATGTGACCTTATTTGGATTGACAAAGATTTACAAGGCGGCTGTCGTCGATTAAGCAGAAGACGCTTACTCTTCCAAAACATCTGGTCTTATTTTCCTGGTACTTTTTCAGTAGTCTCTTTCTTTTGTTCATATTTTGCCCTAGTTTTATTGAAATTGAGTTAAGATTATGGTTATGTTGACATGTTGTTACTTTCTTGTTGTTTTCTCTCTCTCTCTCTCTCTCTCTCTCTCTCTCTCTCTCTCTCTCTCTCTCTCTCTCTCTCTCTCTCTCTCTCTGTCGAATTTCAACATTTAGCCTCCAGGTGTTATCCTTGTTCATGTTACATATATAACGAGCAATTCTATTTGACAATCCACATGTCTGTTTTGTGCCAATGTCTATTTATTGGTGATATTTAGCTATTTTGTGTATTATAGTGTTTGAGATTTTGTCAAGACGCCATACATATGCGTGTTGAGCATTTACTCCTGTCTTCAGTGAATTGGCCTTTTCCCCTTTCTTGTCTATTGTGGTCTAACTGATGAGGAAATCACTATATTTTCCCTAGTCTCGCTAATTACCTTTGGCATTAGGGAGACTACCTCTAGACACCAATTGTGCACGCACGAGAGCCCGGTTTTCCTTAAGCTAGTAAAAAGATAAGCTACAGTCGTCATATATTCGTTGATGGAGCGTCTGGCACATGTCGTGGTGTTCGCAGTACCATGTTGTATGCTCCACGGTATATAAACGTTGAAAATCGGCCTTCCTACTCTCTGAGTCATTTGCAATAAACTGTTTGCTTGTTGAAATAGGCTTTCACCACTTAAACATCTTACGGATATAAACACGTCTGCTTGTGACGGGAGGTATGATTAAAAGTAAATCGATATCGGGCTTGACGGATGAGAATACAGTTTATTAAGTATGTTTCCAATATATGCCTACAGCTGTTGACTTTTATATTATAAAATGTAAATGTTGCTACGTTTTTGTCTTATAAATTTTAGGAGATCTTCTGCATGTCAAACGTCAATCAAAGCAAAAACCCAATGCTTTACGAAGTTTAAACGGGGATTATTATCAAATGTCTTAAAAACATACGCCTGCTTTTTACAGTCCTAAAAAAAGAATGAATGCATTATGTATGCGGTTGATAAAACGTTGTGGTAAACATATCGTACTTCTGACTGGATCCCGTACCGACACTGAAGCAGACTTCAACAGGTGAAGGGAACCCTTCAGTATTTGTGAGAGAAGACCGGGACATGCATTTCACACAAGTGCAAATTATCTTTCTAAAGACCACTTTGTATGCCGAGTCTTAAAATCAAATCCTACAATAATTTTCCCCCATTTACGTCACAAAGCCATTGGTAAAGAGCTATCCTATGGATTACGTGTGGTCTCGGTCGGCCACTGAATTTTTCGTCAGACTAGTATGGTTTATCTGTATCAAATGTAAACAATATTCAGTTATATTGAATTAAGGTATGAATTCACCTTCTTATCTACACTCTGAATATTGACTACAGTCAATTTTGATTTTCTAAAATGACTATTAGGTTTCAAGGCTATAGGCCCGCAACATCAATTATTAGTCATGGAAAAACGGAATAACTGCATGATTCAGCTAAATTATCATTGTGCTATATTATATCGAATTCTTAATATGTATTGCTTTTTCCATTGTCTCGATTGTTTCATTTTGTTAATATCAGCCTAGCAAATGAACATACACTCATGCAACAATGATAGTAGCTTACCAAATGCCTACAACATTATATATATTATATACAAAGTGTCTACCATGACTCTCTAAAATTTAAAGAAAAAAAAATTGTTTGAAATTGATACCAAAATAAAACAACAAAAAGAGACGAAAACTTCACCTGAGAAAAAAGAGAAAAGATATTTCTACAAATTAAATATGTTTCATCAAATATAAGAAGAATGAGGTTTAGTGAATGTAGTTAAGGCTTGATTTACATAAGGAACTGACACCTGATATTCTCAGGTTAATAGGTACACCATTTAACTAACACAAGTTAATGGCAAAACGAAAACAAAACTTCCATTTAGCGTTTTTTAGAGTACCTATTTATCAATTAGTATTCAGTACTTGTGCTTACAACATAAAGACCATTTATGATTTTGAATCCTATTTCCGACTAATTGCCTTTATAAATTTAAACCGTGGTATTACATCTATTTTGAACTTCGTCTTATAATTTCAACACAGATAATGACTTGAGTTATTTTTTCAACACAACACAAAGACCAATGTGTTTTAAATACTGTATGTTTAGGAAGGTCTTTTCACGTGGAACTGAGCGAGTTGTTGAAAGATACATACGATGCCTCACTGATGGTATAATTAGATACTCATATCCTTTATCGCTTGTGTAACGGGGGCATATGACCATACCATGGATAACTAGCGCGTCTATGTGAATTAAAGAGTATATAGAGGCTATGATGTGTAACGGCTAAATTCGATTTCTGATTGGCTGTTTACCTTTAAAAGTTGTCTGCATCTCCTACAAAGATAACAAATGACAAAACTATACATATATATGTGAAAATCCGAATGCCTATCAACTCTTGAAAAACCACTTAGGGGATGATGAAAGCTTCTAAGTTGAATAGACGCAATTTAAAAAGATTAAAAATATCAGGCAAATGCATTAAATTATCATTGAAAATGCACGCAGTATTTTGAAAGGCGTAAGCGGCAACCATTACACAGTGTCTACGCCAAGTACACTAAAACTGAGATACTCTAGATCAATGATAATTAGCACATTTAAGCAATACATAACTGTCCGACAAAATCATCACAACATCAGGAAATGCTCGTCTTTTCGAAGCATTCAAATTGGTTTTCCGGACCAAGTTACCACACGCACCCTCCCATTAAAGAGACTTTGCAGACTGAACTCTTCATTAAAAGTGATCGAACTTCTTTTAAAGGTAATTGATGCTATCCTTGTATCAGTTACCAGAAAAATCGTGGTCATACAAAAATTGTAAACTAGAGTTCTTCCCAGCGTCGCCATAGTGATCCCAGACCATACATTACCCGCTACTTAGACATTTTCATGTTTCTAAATTTCCAATCAATCTCGGCATATTGGCAATGTGTTTTATCGCCAGGCAAGACGTGTGGCGCCACCTAGCTTAATTACGGACCTCTTTGATAATTACTTGTCGTTTTGAGGTGAGGAAATCAATTCCTTTAGATATCAATATTCTATTTTGATTGAAGACTGGCCTCCCAAAAGTGACATGTTTTTTATTACTCTTGCTTGGTGTGCGATAAAAGTCGAAACTGTTTTGATATATAATTTATTTCTTTAAGGAACACTACGGTTTCTACCCCCATCCCCCCTTTCCCCCCCCCCCCTCTTCCCCCCCTTCCCCCCCTCCCCCCCCCCCCCTTTTTTTTCTTTTTTTTTCTTTTTTTTTTGAAAATTATGTTAACAACGATGAAATTAACAGCAGATATTTTGACATGGTGATTCAATCAATTCATGCAATTCTGTTTTCTGAAATTAATGTTAACGTTTTTATCTTTATTATAGTTTTCCAGATGTCAATACCTTGTACGGGGGAGGACGAAGGAACAGCATCTCTAACGTTAGGACTCCAAATATTTAATAAGCATGGTCAGCCAATCAGAGGATCTCCTATGCAGTTTAAACTCAAAAAGACATGCTCTGCGTTTGGTTTGTATTTTCGCTTTTTCATGTTAATATATATCAACATCAATTAGAGTTTCCAGATAATTTGCTCTCTTTAAACTTTTAAGATGTTTTGATATCGCGTACTTTGTTATCATCTGGTGTCTTTAACATCCATGACTGAAGTTTTGTCTCTCGGCTTCACACTTTCATTGCGACCATCTTTGCAGACCGTTTCTTAGATAATCAAATATGATATAAAAATCAGTTGTATATCATTTTGATTTCCATCTTTGTACTTTTAATCTTATTTTCTCGTGTTAAAATGAAGTAATTCTTTATCTATAAGCTACTCCCTTTTATATTTTAAAGAAAATTTTATCAATTTCATGATAACGTTTTTTGTAGTTTCTTCCAAACTTTGTCCATTTGAGTGTTTAAACGGAGGACGATGTAGCCAGTTTGGCCACTGTGAATGTGCACAAGGCTATCATGGACTCAAATGTGAAAGAAGTAAGTTTCCGAAACATGCTTCCTACTGTGCAAAAAAGGAGGAAGTCCACATTTTGTAGTGTCTCTGTTTATTTATGTGAGGGTGATACGTACAGAGAGTGTTCTCGGGAACGTATCTGGATACAGACTCAGTATCAATGATACAGAAAGGGTTTATAAACTATCTGGAACAAGGATTAGTGATCCACAAAAAAGTCAAGGTAGCCAGACTGAACATGCCTAGCTTGTAGAACATATTATATAGAATGATATAACCATTGTCTGGTAACTTGATATCACTATCCAAGGTAACATGTATTTCTGCCATGAAAAACATTGCCTTTGGGCATAACGACGATAAGGTTTTTGATAAGAATTCTCAGATATAACTCATATTTCTATTTTCAAACTTTGAGATTTTTACTAATATATTTTATTTTGATATTTTTGATATTTTTTTTATTATATCACTACACCAAAACAAAAATATTCGACGTCATTTTGTTGTCTATAAATAGAACAACAACGTCCCTGCATCTCTATAGCATCATCAATTAGACTGCTTTCATACATCTTTGTATATACCTTTCAAAAGAAAAACTAGAAAACTTAATAATTGATTCGATGATGTGTTATTTGGTCAATGGAAAATTATGGATCATGTTATATTTAACACAATTTTTACGTAATTCACGATGTTTTGTTTCAGCAATGTGCCAGAACGGCTGTGACAACAATGGTACCTGTATGTCAGAAGATGTATGTATCTGTCCCGACGGTTTCTCCGGCAAGCGTTGTGAACGGGGTACGTTGATTGACCGTAAGAAACAATGACATAAAATGTTTGTACGGTAAAATAATCTGCCCTGTTTGTCACTTTAAGTTGCAAATACAAACGACCTAAGTTCTTTCCTTTGTCGATTCCAAAAGAAATACCATCGACGATTATTGTATCATAATGGCCGACTTAAATCTTTCTTTTGTATCCCTTTTTATCTCTCTTTCTTAACACGTTTTTATTTACCATTTTCATCATGCAATCTTGTAAATCATTGTTGTATTACAGATTTAGTTTCAATGCCAAAAAACCATATCTATATGTATTGGAATGGCATACATACTTGTTAATGTTGATTTCGTAAAATTTATGGAATTTTGGGGTTAGTGAACCTCCCTTCTTCCTTTTTTTAAATTTCCTTTGGTAAGTTTTAATTTTTCCTCAGTCGCTTCCTAGGTTTCAAATAAAATGAGACCATATCGTGCCTGTCGAATTCTAAGACCAAAAAACTGTATGATACAGTCAAAATCATTGTGTATACTGTATCGAATTCGTATTATTGAAAGGATCTTTTCACATGTTTGTCCATTCCTATATTATTTGGTTTTGAATACGAAAACAGATATCTTACTTTTGTGGCCTATCTCTTGTAGCTCTGTGTAAACAACCCTGTCAAAATGGAGGACGTTGTATACTTGAAGATGTGTGTTGGTGTACTAGCGGTTTCTACGGAGAGGCTTGCAGATTCAGTAAGATACCATTCTTATCATGCAAACATTAGAATTAAAACGAAGGTGTTCTGCAGGTAACAACTCGTGATATCATGAGCGATATATATGAATGAAATAAAAAGGAACATGCGCATACGAACAAGAAAAACAAGTTTTATGATTTATTCAAATTAAGGGAAATTCATGTGTATAGCAGTTTTCGTCTGGCGTCCTCTGAAAAATACTCGTGTGAAAGACTTATTTCTTGAATATTAAAGAAAAGTTGCCGGAACCAGAGCACAAAATTTTGTTACTTGTTCAGTAGACTTCAATAACATAAAATATATTTTTTCATTTCTGTTTTTTTTTATTTTTATCATCTTTTATTAACTTTCTTAACTTGCATCATACAAATAATAGGTCAAGAGCATTTCGAAAAGACGCATATCGCCTTGTTTACTGCTTTTAAGTTCTGAATAAAATGCTTGATATTTAGTATAGAATAGCTAGTTATGTGTGTAATGTTTGACAATGGTGTATCATGACGTCCATAGATTTTGATTTATGTTCTGATGAATCTAATAGTAAAGTATGAATGCCATAACATGTTTTAATTTTTTCATACGTTCAACCACATATCTATAAACTTATACGATAAGAAATCCACATTGTCTGACAGTTAATGCCACGTCTTACATTCCTGTTGAAAGAATCTGTCGTCATTTACCCATGTGACCTTTTACGTTTTGTACGTCACTAGAAATCGACAACGCCCTGGATAAGTTCCTATATCAAGAGTTGATTAATCTTTTCACCGTCTTATTTTAGAAATAAGAATATTAATATGTAAATAAACAAACATGATAAAACATTTTGAATGTGAGTGCCTGACGCTTTGTCAATTTACATCACGTGCTTGTATTCCAGGATGAGCTTAACTTGTATCGATTTCAACACCTGCTAATGTTATCACAGTCATGTGATCATGGCACGTGATGTTATTCTGTTGACAAATGTAGCGTCGTCGTCATCATTATTGTAGTTTGGGTGCATGTTCTAACATCTTGTGGGAAAAGTGTTATAACAATCTTTTTTCGATTTATCAGCAGTTTTGGCTTTACATCGTTCAAACTACAAAAGGTTTAGTAAATTCTAAATTCTTCGCAACAGTGAAAATGTCTTATCAAGCTATATGCGTATACTAATTAAACTTAAACTTGAAGTAAAAGTTATAGATCGTTTTCATGATATAATTTTGTAAATTGCAAACCTGCTTAACTTTAACTGGTTCTGGTATTAAAGCATAAATGTGCCACAGCTGTTATATCGATGAGGAGTTAACATGGTACTAATGTAATTACATACAGAACCTATTCAAATACCCAGAGGAATTTGAAGTATGTTATCACATGTAGGCTGTAGAATGAACCGTTCACAAGAAAAAATGAAAGATAACCATCTATGTTTGTGTGCTGACAAAACTTCTTAATAAACATGAGTCAAAGCTACTCCCGTTTAATCTTTAACGTCCAAGAACGATATATTTCGTTTTGTTTATAGCAGTTTAGATGAAAAACAAATGAGTATTCATATGACATAGCCTTTTTCTTGTTTGTCATTGTAGCAATATACCTATTAGTTACTAAGTTCATAATCTTTTTGTCATTAGAGCAGGTTTTTATTGCAGCGGTATATTTGAAACAGTTTTTTTCCATGTGTGTAGTATCTTAACAATTCACTGAGTATTTTGTTATGTTTATTTTTGTTGTTACTACAGAGTATTTATGAGTCAATAGGTCTATAGGTCATCTCCTTTTGTCGTTATTGCAGAGTACTTATAAGTCACTTGTTCAAAGTCTGTTTCCTTTTGTCGTTACTGCAGAGTAAACATAAGTCACTTGTTCAAAGTCCGTTCCTTTTGTCGTTACTGCAGAGTAAACATAAGTCACTTGTTCAAAGTCCGTTCCTTTTGTCGTTACTGCAGAGTAAACATAAGTCACTTGTTCAAAGTCCGTTCCTTTTGTCGTTACTGCAGAGTAAACATAAGTCTCCGAGTCCTTAGTCTGTCTGTTTCCTTTTGTCGTTACTGCAGAGTAAACATAAGTCACTTGTTCAAAGTCCGTTCCTTTTGTCGTTACTGCAGAGTAAACATAAGTCACTTGTTCAAAGTCCGTTCCTTTTGTCGTTACTGCAGAGTAAACATAAGTCACTTGTTCAAAGTCCGTTCCTTTTGTCGTTACTGCAGAGTAAACATAAGTCACTTGTTCAAAGTCCGTTCCTTTTGTCGTTACTGCAGAGTAAACATAAGTCACTTGTTCAAAGTCCGTTCCTTTTGTCGTTACTGCAGAGTAAACATAAGTCACTTGTTCAAAGTCCTTGTTCAAAGTCCTGTTCCTTTTGTCGTTACTGCAGAGTAAACATAAGTCACTTGTTCAAAGTCCGTTCCTTTTGTCGTTACTGCAGAGTAAACATAAGTCTCCGAGTCCTTAGTCTGTCTGTTTCCTTTTGTCGTTACTGCAGAGTAATTATAAGTCACTGAGTCCAAAGTCCGTTTCATTTTGTCGTTACTGCTAAGTACTTATAAGTCACTGAGTCCAAAGTCCGTTTCATTTTGTCGTTACTGCTAAGTACTTATAAGTCACTGAGTCCAAAGTCCGTTTCATTTTGTCGTTACTGCAGAGTACTTATAAGTCACTGAGTCCAAAGTCCGTTTCATTTTGTCGTTACTGCAGAGTAATTATAAGTCACTGAGTCCTTAGTCTGTTTCATTTTGTCATAACAGGAGTATATTTATACATTAAAAGACTGTAGATATGTAGGTTACATCGTTATTTTCAATCAGGTTTTATTGCACTGGTGGAATAAAGCAAGGGAATAATCCATGCTCTCCTACGAGAATATAAGCTCAGGGATAACTTTTCTGCACTTATTAGATTTATTCGTACTTTTTATATCAGTCTCCTGTTGAAATCCTTAAAAACACATTAATATCTTAATGGTATTTAAGACGAAAAGGGATTATGTCATAAATTTCTTTATCTTAAAGGTACAAAGAAGTTTTCACATATATTATCGTGTATGTTGGTCCGTCGTGGATCCGTTGAAGACGAAATACCATGAAGTGTTTCAAATTGAGATGATTTGATAATGAACAGCTGCTGTTAATGTTATAATCAGCTGCAGTATTGGCAACGTAATAGAATATTCTACAATGGTCCTAGAATGAAAACCTTCGACAACTCTCAACTGATTAAAACGTTGCGATTTAGGTTCAATACATGATATGAAATTGATTATGAAGCACTCAAGTCACCCCACATTTGCAGTGATGCAGGGAATTGGAGTGCCTACTAAAAGGCGGTTTTTATTGCACCGGTTTACGACTCTACGGGTCTGTTTTACAGCCCACAAACATATGTCATACCTTGAAATTAATAAAATTTTTCACATAACTCCATCCACATCTGATTCATTTCATATGAGGATGTTTAAGTATGATTTTCTACATCTATTTGAAAAAAGCTAAAAACTGGAAAGTGAAATAAGTGAAGGACATATTACGATGAAAAGATTATTTTACAACTCATTAACTGAACACAATATTGATATCATTTAAGGGGAACTAAAAAACTGAGTGAGCTTATTGGTAAAAAAAGAAACTTTAAGTGTGTGAAATGTTGGCATGTTGATATCTTTCGCGTTGCTAATGCCATAGGGTCCTAATATAGTAAATAATTTTCGTTAAATAGAATATTTCTGAGTCGAGCCAACCAATATCTTTGTCACTAAAATACGTTTGTGAAGAGATTTGTTTTCTGTTGTTTCCTGTGAAGTTTTCTGTGACCTTGTGAAAGCTATAACAGCAAGAATTTGTACTGGTGTTCTTCTTTATGTACGGTGTGACCCCGATATGCATGCCACCAGTCCACTGTTATCGATCTTATCTCTAATTCTAACTAAACGTTACTTCCTAGAAGTGATTACAATTAACAAGCATTGATAAATTTTCTAAAACAGTCTCTTCTGCAGATTGCTATATAACACATAACAACATTTGTTTCCAAATAACTCCGATTTAACCACGAGATACGATAGTGTTTGTTTAAAGAACTGTTTTTATAACGTTTTATTTAAAAGTTTTTTTTTTGAATGCTGAACTTTCTAAAACCAAACTAAAATAATAACTTTTTGGTACTAACTATAGAGTAAAAAACTAAAATCAGATTTTCGTATTGCAGGCAAATGCAAACCCCAATGCGAAAATGGTGGCGTGTGTATTGGGGTTAACGAGTGTCAATGTCCGGCAGCGTTTAAGGGTGATTTGTGTGAAAAACGTGAGTCACCTAAACTCTTTACTGATGCCGATATTACCGTGCTATAACCATTAATCCTAACAATTAGAGTCATAATAATAAAAATGCTTCAGGTGGTTGCGGTATAGGTCTGTCGTAACATTTATGATATGGAAATAATTAATCTTCAGAGAAGTAAACATACTCACTGATTGTCGTAGTTTCCTGATATTTTTTTGTGTTCAGACCGGTCTTCAATACTTCATGCCTTACAGCTGCCGTGTTCCTGGTGACCAAATCTATGTCTATTCCTAATATTTATTTTGTTCATATGTTTCCCTAGGTTTATTGAATTTGAGTTTGGGTTATGTTGATATTTTCTTGTTTGATTTTTGGCACGGTAAGTTTGGCTATATCAAACTTTTTTCTTTTTCTTTCCCAAACAGGTAGATGTAAGCCAACGTGTCGACACGGTGGTTTATGTATAGGAGACAACAGATGTCGGTGCCCAGTTGGATTCTCAGGCAGTGTGTGTGAAAAACGTAAGTACAACTCGATATGATGATGTCTTTTTTATTAAGCTTGGCCTGTTGTTTTTTAGTTGTAGTAAATATCCGGTATTACGTAGTCATTGCTTTGGTTCAATTTCTATATATAGCTTGGTGTCACATCACGCCGAATCCGATATTTGAAATTCAACAGTATTGCAATCATAATGTTTCAACCATAATTGAGCACTTTATGGTTATGTAGGTTTTGCTTATTTTGACCTTTTATGTATATAGTTTTTAGTTACTATTAAATACGTCATCGATATTTTAAAGTTTCGAAAAACAGCACGTGGTTGAAAACACCATAGTTGCTTTGCTAATTCAATATTTGTTTTATGAAAAAAAATTATCAAACTTACCATTGATATCATAAATTGCAGTTTGAGAAAAGGAAAACATCGGAAAAATCCTTGATCTGTATTCACAATAGTGTCCGCAAAAGGGAAGGGGGCATTTGGAGATGAAACCAAAGCAACACTGTTCGATAGTTAACACGATTTTTTTTTTAATTTCAAATTAAATCAGTTTGTGCTGCCTTAAGTGTACCTGTTTAATTGTCTTTAAGTTTTCTAATACTTTGCATGCTTTTACATATTTTAAGGCAAAACAGAAAAATCTGATGATTTGAAAAAAGGCTTAGATAAATTTTGCTTTACATATTCATCGATAAAATTTAAAAGACAGCTTAAGTTCGGAACGGCAATGTTAAATCAAAAGGCGAAATCAAATATAAATCAGAATTTATAAAATGTACATTTATGTTTAATTGGCGTCATATATTTCGTATGAAACTACCTTTACGCGTGTTCTCATTACTCCTAGACTAATCCAAACGACCTCCTTAAGTTATAAAAAAACGAAAAGGGTAAAAATAGATGAAACAAAAGTTTCGACTTCACTCGATTATATCGAATGTTTTGTTAGTACAGTGGAATGCTAAGTACGCCAATGAAATATCTCTACATTCCAATGTGTGATTGAAGATTAACTTTTATGCATGACAGCTCCATGACAGAAATAGATATGTCCTATCAAATTATGCACATTTCTTCATCTTTTCGGTGACGCCTTTCTCCGCTAACACTGAACACATGTGTGTTGATGCGCAAGAGCTCTTGGTTGCAGACCACCGCTGTTGCTCCATACCTCTCACGAGATAATTTATTACGAAAGAACAAGATGTTAGCGCTATGTGTGTAAAAGAAGATGCATTTTGTCTCTAGCTTTGATGTGCAACAAGCACCGTTCGCTTGCTTTCACTGATCCACAACTATTGTATATTATTTCACCGTTGGGCCGTGACCTCAAGTAGACGTGATAATCAGAGAACTGACGGTTTCAGACAAACACACATACTTCACGACATGGTATCGGTAGCAACAGGGCGACCTTTCATTATTATACAAATGCTATAGTACCATCACTCACAACTATGAATAGGTGCTGTGTATTAGCGAGATTCTCTATAGTATAGTGTGCGAGTTATTTGACTACATACAGAATAATTAACGCAATTACGAATTGGCGGCTCTATATATTAAAACGGTCTATTCAAAAGCCAATGCTAATAAAGGAACAAATTTATGGTCAATATACACTACAAAATAATGAATATATTTTTTGCATTTGTAATATCATATTTAAAATATCATAAATGTCATATTACATCATATAATAGTATATTACTGTACATTAACAGGAACATATAGAACATATCTATATAGACGCGACATCCACTCGATGATGCCAAAGCAATTAGTACCATCACATTTATGAAATTGTAAACTGTTAAGCAGTTGAGAAAGAGAACCCCCAAACACAACTTTATTTCATAAGCATACCACGAACAACTTTTGATAGATAAAAACATGTTGCTTATCAATATTTTTGACCTTATTTCGTGACAGATGCTGCAGAAATGATTATTTGTTAATTAACTTACGGCATAGATGTCAAAGTAATTTTTGAAATGAATGAAATATTTCAAATGAAAATAATTGAATTTGTTCTACATCTTAAATTTCAACGTATTGAAATAAAGCTATTAAGGAGGCTCGTATTTATGCTGAATTTGTTTTGTTATAATCCCGTAATGCAAAAAATTCCTTGAGTGATTTGAAGTAAATACTTAAAATGTAAGAAAATTATCGGAAAACTTTTGTTGCCAGTAGCAATCCTTTATGTGAAAATGAATGTTTCTTTAAACATCTTTAAAAATTGTAGTATTGATAAGGTTTAGCAACGTAGGAATTTTACTTTGAACTTTGTGTAAATGAGCATAAATATTTTGTAATAGCGAATGTCATTAATTACATTTACCTCCTACATGTCAGATTGCCTGTCATTTGTTGTAGAATAAACGACTATTAAAGTACTAAGGAGTGGGTAATTTGGCGAGGGTATAGTAATATCAACCAAAGACATGTCTGTTTGATCGTGGGAACGGTGATTTTACCGTTTTCTATCTTATTATTATTTTCTATATTACATTGAATGTTTATTGCATTCTTATACATTTTATTGAAATTAAACCTTAATTAATATTTCTATATAGTAACGAGCACCTCTCATAATGAATTCTGTTACAAGTTATATCTTTAAAGCTGTATTAAGGACCACTTTCATTCCACTGTATCGAGGAAGCAAAAATATTTGATATATTACATATATGTAACTGCTATTATGCAAAGCGATTAATAATACATTAATGAATTAAATTGCTTTAGATTACTATAGTCATTATCAATAATTCTAGACTTCAAAGTGAACTGGAAATAAAGAGACAAAATACAAATTACATTTGAAATACATAGCGATATCCAAATGATACGAACTGATACTCTTTATAACATGACAAAAATTAATGAGCTCCGATGAAGAAACTGTATGTCTTAAAATGTTCTTGGTTACATACGAATGGTATTGCGTACTCTGTTAATTAATTCCATCGTCACACGGAAATATTTCATTGTTTAGTTACTGATTCTTCACTTTCTGACGTGTGTTATAACAAAGATTTTACCATGTTTTTAACACATGCATATGATTATACGCTTTAGTAACTAAGGATATTGATTTTCTTAAAGTATCACTGTTGTTCCAATATGTAACCGAATAACAGAGGCAGATACAACAGATATTTAGAGCAACATTGTTTAAGTTTCTTCATATTTTTAGACAGAAGTAGTAACTGTGTAATAAAACAGTATTGACATAAAATCAATGTTACAGCTTTATAGGTTTACCTGAGTATAATTATATCGTAGATGATCGTTTCTGTTATGATTGATTAAGGCATCATCAATTAAGGATACCAATGTATAAAACTAAATGTGTTACCTGTAATTATGTTTTCTTTAAAGGTGAAAAACGGGATAAGAGAAGTAACAAAAACAAAAGGAAAAGGAAAAACAGGAAAAAGGGACGGAGGAAAAAGAAAAATCAGAAAAAACGACGACGACAGAGAAAGATAAAAAGACGAAAGGGAAAGGCAAAGAAAAATAGTAAGACATTTTTCTTGTGAACATGATAAATTAAAATTTAATTGCAATAGGAAATAAGAAAAAAACAGTATTATTTCTGTCCTTTTGGTAATAATTTATTTCTCCAATCTATCTCGTCATATTTGGTCAACAACTAATATTTAATTTACCGTTTTGATTGCCTTTCAGGACGGAAGCAACCATTATTAGAACAAGTGCGTGCTTTTTATAGAAGAAAAAAGAAGCGCGAAAGACGGGAGAGATTGCGGAAAGAAGGAAATAGAAATCGAAAGAAGCAGTTTGTACGGTGATAGTAAATGTACAAGGGCATTGGAGGATGTTGTGATATGAAAAACAAACTATTGGAGAATTCTACAATTTCATCAATAAGTGCCGCGATTTAAGTGGATGTTGACTTGTTTCTGCTTTTTTATTGCTTTGCAACCAAGGACCTTGTTAATGGCGCATATGGTCCTGTGATTTTAATTCCGAATTGCAACGGGAACCTTACATTGGACTGACGAATGGTTATGTAAGGGAACTGTGATGATACTGGCTTCGCTTGTGATTGGTGTTAAACTTTGTAATGACGCAAAATCTAGGACACAACCAACACTGAAATTTGTAAGTGAAGGCGTTATTTCAAAAATCTGTATCATATTTATAATTTTATATTTAAAAAAATCATAAATGAATTATAACCACTCAACCGTAATTTATTTGTCGTTTGCTGTGATACAAATGTCTGTAGAACTGGTGACGTCAGTGTTTCGGTATGACGTTATAGCTTGATGGATGGATGAATGAATCTGATTTGTATTTCATAGCTGTGTGTATATCGTACTCATCTGAGGGCATGTTTGTATAAAGGTTAATGCGCGTCCTGGAGATTACGTAACATATTATGTTGAATGCGAGATCTTATGCACCTATAGTATTGCTTCGTTAAAGTACAATTTATCTAAATGACCTCACCTGGAACGATGCAGACAGATACAGGTTACAGAAAACCCACTTATTATCTCATGAAATAGTCTGAAAATGGCCTAATCGCATTCGGAGTGTGTATTAAGGATGTGTGTCAGCAGATTAACTAAACAGTTAGACGTTCTACTACATAAAAATGGGTTTTGGACGTGAATTCTTCCGATGTGTACTGCTAATTGAAACATTTGTGTAGTCATAAACTTTTACTTAATTTTAATGAGTATTTCGTCCATTGCAGTTAATTTGTCGTATATTGTGATAATATGTGATAGTCATTTTGCGCTTTTTTATTTTCATTATAATGGATTCGGAGGTTTCGGGTAATTTGATGTTTATGCAATACCGATTAGCATTTCTAAAGACGTGAACATTATCAAGGTGGAGAAAATGGAGATATATTGCCGATTTTTTGAGCGAGCTCTTGTTGATGCATGACATACTTTAAACATTATTCATTTGTCACAATTTGTAAATTGTTATATAGCAATTTAGTTAATAACGATTCGGTATGAAAAAGAAAGTATATTGTGTGAGTCTAATGTGGGATACAGGATATGATAGCAATTAAAGATGTCTCTTCTTTTACCATTTAGTTAAAACAAGCACTAAATACTAAAAAGTGAAAATTGAAGTATGGATTATCGTTCTTATGACCAATTAATATGTACATGTAATTCCCATTCATCAGATTAAAGCGAAATGTGCATTTCAAACTACACCATTTCTTTTTGTTCATCTCATTATGTGAATGTTTGTTTCACTTTTCGTTGTAAAGAACATGTAAATGGTTGTGAATTCAAGCATCGTGCGATATAGATGTATATATACATATATAACGAGTATTGTTTTAGATTTCAACGTTTGATCATGTTTAATGTCTCTGTTTTGTTATACATTATAAAGTCTCTGTTGAGAAATTGAATGTAAGCGTTTAGGTTAAACCTTAGCGCACCTTTTTTAATCATCCTGTGTTTATGCAATTTATGTAATTATGAAAAATCTTACTACTGAAATATCCGATATTTTCGCGAGGCTCAGTTTTTGTGTTTATCAAAGAAATGCGTTTTCGTTGACAATTAATTTCATGGTCAAAAACGCTCAATACATCTGCTTGATTTATTTTTAACAGTCCATGGACCTATGAATTTGTTTGATTAAGAGTATTTACGAAAATATTTTTTTAAAAAAAACCACAAAAGTTAATGATTTCACGGTATCAAAGCAATCGCTCAGTCTCTAATCTCTAATCTATTTATATAAGTTTGTACAATGACAACATAATTTTATTTTGTTTTGTTTCTGATCCACCACTCCACTGATGTTTTCATACTTCACCCCTGATTGACGCCCATTTTGATGTAATATATACTGCTTTTGGTTGTGAGTGAGTGAGAGACAAATATAATTATTGTATATTTTGAGCCATACTAATATATAAATGTCACTTTGACTAATTTAACGTTATTCATTTGAAATTGAATCTACGAATTATTCTGTAAATATTTATGGTAATTGTAAAAATAAATTTGCAAATGTTTTAATTAAATGGTTACTCGTTTTGTTTGTTTTGTAGTTGGCTATGATAAGTCGTTAACTTATTGCATGAGGCAAAACCTGTGATTCTGTAATAGAAATTTGTTCGAATTTGGCTATTTATTTTTGGATAACTGTACCTTGAACTCAGCAGATATGCAGCATCAGCACCATTTAACATTACGGCATATTCGGTCATGCATCTTGTCTATCATAATTAAAAATATTGGTTGGTTTCCTCTATCCCCATTCAGATAGTGTCCTTTTCACTTTGGAAGTTCGCCTAATCTTTTATCAAAAGGTGCTATTACAATCATTGAAACTGTGAATTATTTTCCCTTTATCTCTATCAATTCGATATCATTGGAGTAAATTCTAAATATTTTGTCAAGTAAAAAGTTTCTTATGCCAGATATATTACTTACATAGCAACATCTTCTCTTACCTCTGATGAGCCTCTGACTCCCCTTCCAATGTTGTAAAATTTGTAATTTTTTTTGTCCTAAATTGTATCTCAAAAATTCTTATAACAACATATTACATGCTGAATGAACAAAACATTGTAATGGTTATTAGCTTTCCGACATGTCAACAAATCTCAATATCAACCCAGAATTGATTAAACAAGGACAAAATACTAGCAAAGGACAAAATTCTAGACTGAGACAATCGAAGACCATAAGACCAAATGCACTCCAAAAGGGATATAGTAATCTGATTCATCGATGGTGTCCACCAAATCAATCTAAATCATCTCACGCAACGTAATGTTCTCAAAAAGAGAACCAATAAAGCGACAGAAAAGTAAGAAAGATGGTATTAATTGAGCATTCCTTGTAGTCTTCGTCAACTTACACTTCTAGAAACCCTACGCCTGTAGTTTTGGATTTGTCGGCTTTCAAAGACTGCATAGAAATTATGACTTGTAAACAAGCAACTGACCATTTAATCGTGTGCCAAAGGTTAACACTCTATGGAAACATGGAAAGCGGGAAATTTGCTTTATACAAAGGGAAGATTTACAATGGTGACATCAGACGCGATATACTTTTCACACATTCTTGGTAATTTTTTGTTGCGTACGTTCTACGTAACGGTCAGGGAATGCACAAAAGACATAAACGAAAAAGTTCAATACAAAGTAGTATATGTAATCAGCACTAACATGACTGATCACGTGATCGCTGACTATATCTGAAACTCCTTAAAATCTCATGAAAAGCTACAGTTTTGTTTTGTATCAAAATAGGCGACGAATAAGCACGGACTGGAGAAAGTCAAGGAGTCAAGCTTTCACCCCTCTATGCCTTGCTTCAGTTGGCAACATCAGAAAATTCATCTTATTCTGGGAAGTAGGCATAGACTATTTTTTAAATTCCGTTTATTCTTCTGGTAACTGATTGGCGTATTCAACAACAAGTACAGGTAACATTCATAGTATCCCGGGTAAACGATTCATTTATACATTGATAAGGCTCCAGTACAATGATTGTACAAAAGACACACAAGTGAATAGTGCGTTTTAATAATTTAGAGTTAGAAACAGTAGAGGCAAATTATTTAATTGAACTGCATCATGCAGCTAAGACTCGTCAGCCATGCGAAGGGCCTAAATTTTAAAGACCAGAAGGCGACTGAGGAAAATCGAAAATGATCGCAAGAAAAGTCAAACTGTAGACGGAATGTGCAGCAACCTCATAATTAAATAAATTTTGTAATTTTGATACAGCAAATAAAATTGGAACAACGTCAAGTGCATGTGTATACTCTGAATCGTGCCGCTACACGAATGAATTAAAACGTGGCATGCAGATTACATCAAACCTCGGGGACTTAAAGTCCACCAGGAGTGTCTACCACCTGCTATCTTACAAAAGACACACAGATGAATAACACCTTTTAATAATTTAGTGGTAGATACAGTAGAGTTAACCAATTAATTAAACCGCATCATACAGCTGTTTCGTCGTTCTAGGACACGTCAGTGATGCTAAGGGCTTTTCTTTTACGACTAAGGAAAATATCAACCTGTGATACCAATATATTTGAAATATCGCTACCATGTGATATGTCCTTAGCAACAGAATTTCTCTTGATTGATTCTCTTGAATTTTTGTTGACAGCTACCTGGGAGCCTTAAATCTACTCTGATGTCATTTTTAATGTTACGAATACTTACATCATATATTCATTGACTTATTACATGCATTCTTTAATGGTGTTAACAACATGATAGTGCGCGCTAAGGTGATGTTGCGTTAATTTAGGTACAAGAAATCAAGTTTGAAATATCTTTATTATGGCACATGGTGAAAAAAAATCCAATAAATCTTATTTCATTTGCGTTTTCAAATAGTAACGGTATACATTTGGAAATAACATTCCGGCATGTTTTACATTACGTAATTAATATTGACATTTACACATCTATATGAAGGGTTATTTTTTCTTGAAGTCAAACAGCCTTTGTTCAAGGTCATTACTGGCGTTTTTTCAGAGCAGTGACGTGACGAGAACAGAAAAAATATATTGAAATACCCAATGCTCACTCAAACTGTGTTCTAAAACATCTAGGTTTATGAGAAGACAGCTCCTCGATCTAGTTCCAGTGCTCATTACTTTCGGTTTCCCCGTTACTGCGCTGTTATTCCAACTAAACTCAAAGACGTAGTTTATCTGATGTAAGATACCACAGGTGGTTTATCAACATGTTTTGAAATTTTTGACAAAAATAAACATTTGGAAAAGTGACCCTTTCGGCTGACTGATTTTGAATGATAACAGAGAATGTTCCAGATGTATTGCATCATATCAATTCTTTTTTTTCTGTTATTTCTGTACGATTCATTTTTTCCTTCTTACATGAAAAATGTTAGCTTTCACTAGCCTTGATTGGAATCGGCTTGGTTTAACCGCCTCTTCGTTCAGTGTTACAAGGTGGCGTGAGGTCATTAGCTGAGGGTCTGTCAGATTTTGCCAGATTTCTAAATAGATAACATGGTCAATTTATTTCATGTATGGTAGCCCTGTGGCTGATAAGGTATCATAGTCCCCCCATAGATATTCCAGATTTTCGGATGCCCTTCCGATTTTAAAGGTTACCAGTCTATCAGAGGAGTAATTTGTGTAGGGAGAGTAATAAGTAGATATTAATTAAGTGAAAACTGACGATAATGGTACATTAACAACCACTGTTTGCTTTGAGAAAGGCATTGATCTATAAGTAAAGATTGAAAATGTACATACGAATAACAGATTTAGATATATACATTTAGCAATAGATATGCCATATGCTAAATACCTAAAATGATTGGAACATGAGGCTCTGTTTTGTCCTTCAGGAAATCTTCCTTGCCTTAAAACATGTGAAAAGTCAAACGATGACAATTAAAAGCGTATGAAAGATGGAGTTTTTTACTTCATCATTCTTTTTTAGATAATTTTGGAAAAAAAAAATTTTCTTTCATAGAAATGTTTTTACCCATATGGGGAAATAATTTTGATTGAGACATCTAAACAATAATAAAATCAAACATAGGATAGAAACCTGCACCATTTTAAATACATGTACAACAATGTTGTCAGTGTCATACCACACTATAGATTAAAAGAATACCAAATCATCAATGAAATGGTAACTCGAATTCAAAAGAACAGGGGGAAATATTAAAGAAATATAATATCATCCTCGAGCTTGGTGTAACCCAAAATATATGCTGTGCTACAAAGTATTAAAAACTAGAATACAATATGCGCAATTATTGTCATAAATACATGTAGTATAGATTTGGGGCTTTTAAGGCATTGATGTCTCCTTGGGTGACGCCAATATCATGTTTAGGTTAAACTGGGGTCACTCATGTCAAAAATACCATCATTCGACTTCATTTGCAAAAACGTAGCAATGAAACGGTTCGTCGAAGGCGATTATACTATTGTCATTTTGTTGTATTTCATTTTCCGAGCATATGTAAATCTTGGTTAATACAAGTAAGCAGTGCCACGTTCTCAAATGAGAACAAGGCATACAACAGCAAAACAAACAAGCAAACTAACGAGCATGAAACACACCCTGCTTTATATCGCACAGAAGTAAAATATTTCTCAATGAGATCATTATGAAGAAGGTAAAACTTGCCCAGAACGTTAGTGTCGAGAATCAGTCTAAAGAGTTTACATTTCAAATGTTTATGTACGAATACTGCTGTTATGGTTAAACTGTGTTTACACAATTGAACACTTATATAAATATTGCTTACTGCATCTACTTAACTGTCTAGAACTTTCAGTATGTTCCTAGTTTACCTCAGTGATTTATGAGTTTGTTCAAGAGAGATCTCAATTCTGGTCCGCCTTTTAAAAAAGACGATTTATTGATGGGCCAATGCTGGTTATACGCGCGTGCCAATTTGGCTAGACTGCAATCCAAACCACGCTACGATATACGATGTAAGTTCACATGTTCTTGTTTCAATCGGTCCATAGGATTTTAATTGCATCATCTTTAACAAAAAATTATTTTCAAATTTGTGCCAAAATCTTTATCGCAGATATTATCGCAACACCTTCTAATAAAAGTTATTTGTGTATCATTATATCATTGTAACTAACACGATTTAAAATGGAATGTTGCGTTTATTATTTCCATAGACTAATTATTTTCGATTAACTTATTAAAAGAAAGTTATTGGTTGTTAAATATGATGTATAACTTTTGAAATTATCGTAGTTCTTTTCCCTCAAAGCGTTAATAATCTTTTTATTCTTTAGATATATTGAGCGGTATGCTGTTGAAAGGTGCAAAATGATTGATTAATTTCTTTAACTACAGGTAGTAATAATTATGACAAGATATGAAAGGTTAGATGAATTGTTGAAGAAATGTCAATGAAACAAAACAGAGGTATAGTGTGTTAGGGTGTTAAAATATCTTCCTAATACAAATCACCGGTAAAATATATAAGGTGGTTTTCCTTTTACTACAAAGTATAGGTATAATGTGTCAGACAGAACATTCTCTTACTACAAAGTATAGGTGTGATATGTAAAGTAGAACATTCTCTTACTACAAAGTATAGGTATAATGTGTAAGACAGAACATTCTCTTACTACAAAGTATAGGTATAATGTGTAAGACAGAACATTCTCTTACTACAAAGTATAGGTATAATGTGTAAGACAGAACATTCTCTTACTACAAAGTATAGGTATAATGTGTAAGAAAGAACATTCTCTTACTACAAAGTATAGGTGTGATATGTAAAGTAAAACATTCTCTTACTACAAAGTATAGGTATGATATGTAAAGTAGAACATTCTCTTACTACACAGTATAGGTGTGATATGTAAAGTAAAACATTCTCTTACTACAAAGTATAGGTGTAATGTGTAAGACAGAACATTCTCTTACTACAAAGTATAGGTATAATGTATAAGACAGAACATTCTCTTACTACAAAGTATAGGTGTGATATGTAAAGTAGAACATTCTCTTACTACAAAGTATAGGTATAATGTGTAAGACAGAACATTCTCTTACTACAAAGTATAGGTATAATGTGTAAGACAGAACATTCTCTTACTAAAAAGTATAGGTATAATGTGTAAGACAGAACATTCTCTTACTACAAAGTATTGGTGTAATGTGTAAGAAAGAACATTCTCTTACTACAAAGTATAGGTGTGATATGTAAAGTAAAACATTCTCTTACTACAAAGTATAGGTATGATATGTAAAGTAGAACATTCTCTTACTACAAAGTATAGGTGTGATATGTAAAGTAAAACATTCTCTTACTACAAAGTATAGGTGTAATGTGTAAGACAGAACATTCTCTTACTACAAAGTATAGGTATAATGTATAAGACAGAACATTCTCTTACTACAAAGTATATGAGTAATGTGTAAGACAGAACATTCTCTTACTACAAAGTATAGGTATAATGTGTAAGACAGAACATTCTCTTACTACAAAGTATAGGTGTAATGTGTAAGACAGAACATTCTCTTACTACAAAGTATAGGTGTAATGTGTAAGACAGAACATTCTCTTACTACAAAGTATAGGTATAATGTGTAAGACAGAACATTCTCTTACTACAAAGTATAGGTGTAATGTGTAAGACAGAACATTCTCTTACTACAAAGTATAGGTGTGATATGTAAAGTAAAACATTCTCTTACTACAAAGTATAGGTATAATGTGTAAGACAGAACATTCTCTTACTACAAAGTATAGGTATAATTTGTAAGAAAGAACATTCTCTTACTACAAAGTATAGGTGTGATATGTAAAGTAAAACATTCTCTTACTACAAAGTATAGGTGTAATGTGTAAGACAGAACATTCTCTTACTACAAAGTATAGGTGTGATATGTAAAGTAAAACATTCTCTTACTACAAAGTATAGGTATAATGTGTAAGACAGAACATTCTCTTACTACAAAGTATAGGTATAATGTGTAAGACAGAACATTCTCTTACTACAAAGTATAGGTGTGATATGTAAAGTACAACATTCTCTTACTACAAAGTATAGGTATAATGTGTAAAGTAGAACATTCTCTTACTACAAAATATAGGTGTGATATGTAAAGTAGAACATTCTCTTACTACAAAGTATAGGTGTGATATGTAAAGTAGAACATTCTCTTACTACAAAGTATAGGTGTGATATGTAAGAATCTTTATGTAAATCACAAGTATGAAGTGAAAGGTGTTCGATATACTTAATTGATAAATGTCAGATGCCCTGAACATAAATCACATGTATGAATTTTAAAATAGTTAATGTTCGGTTGCTGAAAATGATCTGTATTATTACCCTATCACGATCTGAAGTTAATATGTTGTATATAGAATAGAAGTTCTTATAACAACCAGTAGAAGATTGGAGTGTGTCGTTTCGATGACTACAAGGTCACCTTCATCAGACAAATGACCAGTGTGGAGTGTACTATTACTGATGTACATACTTTACGAGATGGTAAGGACTTGACCAATTCTACTTATTTCGGCTGTACTACAATCCTATGTAAGGTCGACAATAGTGTGACGATATGGTAAACAGATTATGGACCAAAATATATACAAAATGGTAACAATGTATTGTAGTCAATTCGGCCAAGCTCTGTTTAACACTTTGTCATAGATGTGCGAGAGTCTTTATTAGTAGTATAGAAGGGTTTTATACTTGATTTTAGCTATGGTCATATTTACAGTACTGATTAAGATGTTTCTTCTAGTCCACTATGGTTGTGTATTCATTTTTATCACTTCTACTTCTACTGTATTCGTTCTAAAGAGGTCGTGTTTTACCTGTAACTTAATGTTTATAACGAGGCAGGGGCTGCCGAACATAAAGAGGAACAGCATAGGATTTTCAAACTTACGGTGAAGATCCGAGATATTGAATCGAATCTTATTTGTCGTAGTTTGCTTTTATGAAGAACTTGTGAAATCATGGCTTCACTAAAATTACTCAGGATAACATGCAGTGTGAATTCCAGATGTTATTTACTTAGGTAGCTACTTCAAGGATAGCCTAAATGACTCTGAACGTTTACGGGCAAAATCAAGCAAACAAATTGCCTTGAGGTAAAGATATACATCAGATACATATTGTTTTAATATTTTCAAAATTTAATTAATCGCTCTATCCTTGTTCATTTTTGGACCAAAATTGATAAATCCACGATTTGTAACAGATGTAGGAGTTGCAATGATTCTGGTCAATTAAAGCACCTTCATGTGTTACACATTTCATAAAAATGTAATTTCGCGCGTTACTCAAGGCAACGTTATCAACAACCTGCCACGACCAAACCGATGTCATTTTGAGTCACAATATACTTACACTTACCGTACTGAATCAGGCTCCTTTTTCAACTTAAAAGGGGATTTGTCAAAGAAGACATTATGTTACCGATATATACGTCTTTAGGGAGGTTGCCAATATCCGTGTTAAATTTGTCTCGCTTTCTCATTAGATCTTGAGATAATAAACCTTAGAATGCTTTAGAGCTCTTACAAACATTCCAATAAAGACTTTAATATGGAGATTTAATGTCTTGTTAAGACTTAAATTATATATAAGATTAAATGCATCATTTGCTTGATATTTTATCGCTTTATTCATATATAAATGAACATGTTCTTCATAATTTTTAAAAGAGCTTTCATCTAATCTTTGTGAACATTTACAATATTGGTAGATCTACCATGCCCAGCTATAAGATTCACTTAACAATAAAACACTGTATATGAAAGAAGTTAATGAAGTTATATTGAAAGGGATGTATAGTTTAAACGGGGACTAATTAGTCCAATTAATTATGTTTCCTTATTTTTGTGCCTAGTCACCCTCCATCATTCGTTAAATAATCATTTCAAATTCATCCTTTACACAAATGGTGGATGTTAATTCTAGTTCGTGACTCAGAATTTATCTGATCTTTAATTAGAATAAAAACTATAAGTAGAAGAACTGATGTATGATAACACCTTTTCTCTTCAAAGTTGAATAATGGATCGACTCTTGAATTTACCTCCCTTCAAACTATCTCTTACACAGACCGGAAATGGCTAACAAAATTGAAATCTCGCGTGACTTGCGTGACTGAAATTAGGGAATAATTCCTTTTCACGTGATCTGCTGGTTACTTCCTAAACTCTTGTCATTTGTACCGGGCATAAATACCATAACAGGGCATCGTAATGCGAACAAATGATATAAATTTTAGATCCAGATCAAGTAAGAATTCAGTTTAGAGTTTAAGGCTGATTTTTCTTGTTCGTCGCATTTTATTCCGTGTAGCCATTTTTGATAGTCATGTGTCGAATATTAAACTAGTATTGTTACGTTTAACTGTTAAATGGTTAAATGATATCTACAATAGTTGTATATGTCTGGAATACGTGTTTACTTATCACCTATATACTCCTGTTTGATACTTACTTGTTCTCTAACATCCTCGTTTGTATACATCACTGTCTTAATAAGTCAGTCATCAGTAAACACCAATGTAGTATATGTAATTGAAATGATGGAAATATTGCCCATCTCGTGTTTTAGAATTGTGTTTATTATCACAATGCATTACAAATATCCCTGCATAACTTACGTACGGCTTACAGAGTTATCTACCTTGTAATACCAGACGGTCACATGATCGCGTTACCTCAGAAGTCTCTCTTAAACAAATTCATCAACTTAAACCTACATGTACAAAACAAATTAGACAGATTGTAGTGGTAAACTGATAACGTGTCCTTTATCAAAAAGGATGTGGATTTTTCTCAGTCAAAATACATTGAGGATAGTTTATCAAAATAGAGTTATATCAGAAACAGAGAGCAAATTACCGGACAAGCAACCAAACATTGTAGAAGAAAGTATAATTAGTAATGAAATTGAATGTTGAATGAGACATTTAAAGTGCATTAGCGTTGCATGCAGCAAAAAATTACTGATACCTTGACGTAGTGAACATTTGGAGATAAAACGGGGAAATATATTCAAACTCCTCGACTCTCCATGTTATTTTACGATCTTAAATATAGAGACTGGACATTGTTTAACAGCTGTGGAGGATTCTGATATCTGTTTTTGGTAATATCACAGCTATTGTACCCTAAAAAATCAATAAACATGTCTTAAGAACAATTCGATGAAAATAAACATTCAGATAAATAAGACAATTGTTTGACGTATTGAAATTTATCTCCAGCTCTTGCCGAGCTATACCGGAGGCATTTGGATTCAGAAACAGTTTTTGTTGGGATATTTGTTGAACTGCAATAGAATTTAGAACGAGCTTGTGTCTAGATTATATCAGCAACACTACAGTTCAACATCAGTTTTATTCCAGATATATCCGAGACCTTTAAATTGTATTGAGCTTTAACCTTAACACGGCGGGTGTCGTCGATAAAATCAAAGATGCCTTCCTTTCCGAAACACCTGATTTTATTCTCCTCCTATTGTTTAGGGGATTCGTGTCGATGTTTGATGTGTTAACATTTTGTCCTTACAAATTTGATTTTGAATTAAGATTCTGTTGACATGTGGGTATTTGTTGTTACGCGAACATCCCTTGTCTAGAAATGTCAGAGACATTTAAACTAGATCGTTCTCGGCAAATGCCGAGTTATTCGATACCGGAATTTACTCTTCGTTCATATCACATAAAACAATTAAAAATGTCTTTTTATATATACATATATATATATATATATAAAGTTGAAAGGTGAAATTATCATTACATAATTATCTATGATTAAATCGAAACACAGAACTTTGTTTTTCCTTGAACTCAACCTTTTTCTTCATAGGCTATATTTACCTTCGAATCTATCGACTAAATATTTTACTTTCTACAAATTAACAATAAACAAAGCAACATTCTATACTGCATCAATTTAGGCAATAAGCATTATTGACGGGACCTACAACGACAAAACTGTGCAGTGTAATCTTACCCTTTTTATTCGGCTGGTTATGATTTTCTTAGTCGCCACCTGGGTTAAGCTGAAGCTTTTAGCGTCACTGGTGGTTCTGAGGGGACAAAACATCTTTAGGATGCTGTTGAATTCATCCTTTTGATTCACTGTATATCTTATTGTTAATTAATATCGAACAGTGTTACTCACTTGTGTGTTTTGAGCAATCTTCAGAATTATATATGTAGAATTTTAAAATCGTATAGCAGTACTCTAAATCATTTTTGATTGGTGTGCTAAGTCGTCAAAAGGCAGGAACGCCATGTTTCCAACTGTGGATAAGATACGCTTCATTACAATATTTTTATATATTATTTAAGATATAAACCCTCCCATGGTTAAATGGATAGGTGAAGAAAAAAGATTTTTTCATACCCAGTTATCTTACACTTTGTACTTAGCGACACAATTAGTTATTTCATTGTCATAAACTCAATGTATTTTTTTGTGTGGTTTATTTCTTTGATTTCGTGGATACTCTTCATATACAAATATTTATGCTCCGTCATTTTGACTTGTTTAAGATTATGACATTGTTTATGTTATAAACATATTTGTACAATATGGATGACATTATTGTTACTATGTCTGCCCTGCTATTCGTCATTTAATAAAATCACACTACTTGAAATATTTCTTTCTTTGCTGTTATTGATATACGATATACCCAAAAACAAAGCTCAAGTCGTGACTCAAATATCGGGATAGAAATTATGACATAAATGAAGTATAAGTAGTACAAGTAGATATATTGAGCTATATCTATTCCTGAAATCAAGAGTCCGCGAATTAATTTTTTTGTTAAACTCGAAAATTGGGTCCCACGAAAAATATGATTTTACAGAATATATATCATGCAACCTATGTTATTTACTAACTGTGATTTTGTTTATTAAATTAAACATATTGATATTATAAACAAAATACAAATTTCATATGTGTATAAGTTTAAACTTCCCAAATATCTGGGGTTTTTTTAATTTCACGTATTTCTTGTCTGGCTTACAAGTTATGCTTCCATGAATAACACGCACCATTTAACAAGCGCTAAGGATTATACAAATACCCTCTTCAACACATTTGAAGGAAATTTTGAATATTGTGTACTTTTTCATCTGCGCATCCTCTTCTCAGTAGAATCAGTTCATGTTTGAACGAAAAGCTGCCAAATGGTATAACTCTTGTAGATTTTATAAACATAACATAAATAAAATTATTGAACAAATCATGAAAATATTGACATAAAAATGCATTTTATTCCTATATTTCACTTTTATTTTTAATTACATTAATGTGGTGGAATTTTCTTTTTAAACATCATTCAAAAATCAAAATGAATACTTTCTTATCATGTAGGAAGTAGGTAGCACATTATATAAAACAGTATTAGAACAGTATCAAGGAATTGTCAATAAATATCATATATATATAAGTATAATATAAAAATCGTGAAATTGAAAAACAATAATGATTAAAACAGCTCGCACCTGTATGAAAGCACCTAAAAATAAAATAGAAACAGTGTTATAACATCGATGAAAAATAATACACAATTCAAAGGAACATCATCAATAACTTACATGCACACGCACCAAAATATCATTATAGATATCAAACATATAGGCATAAATCAAGTATGTTACAGTAGTTCAGATACTTTTGTTAAAATTGCAAACATACCTCGAAATATTGAATCAAACTTATGGTATACTTTTATGAGAATTGAAAGCCACAAACCTTTAGCGTAGCAGGGCCTGAATATTTTATTTTTGTCAATCTACATCACCTTATGAATGAAAGGTTAGTTCTTTAACCCCGTGAATGAGTCTTTCTTGTGTACCTACGTAAGTGATATTGCAGTAACTCCGACAGAGAAGCTTGGTAAAGAGGAACTATGATAAGCGCACATGTGCTGTGAACAGAGTGATCGCCCTGTGTGTTTTGGTTTGAATCGTGTTCCCTCCACACACACGTCCATGTAGATATCCACATCGCCCCTATCGTCATACATATCTCACAAGTTCATCGGAAAATCAAAAGAAATAAAATTACATTTCTATAATCATACGCAATCAATATCAGATCGTACGTATGATCTTTGAAATTTAATTCTTTTTGAAATCTTGAGATACTCTATTTTTAAGGATATCGGTAGCATCGACAGAACGCATTCAATCTTAAATTTAATTATAGATAGGAATACGATTGAAAACTATAACCTCCCTCAGCGACAGACAAAACTATTGATAATGGGGGACGTGTAATACATTTTGCCAGCATTTTGAGATATACTTCTCTAAATATTGTCTGTTAGACACCGAAGGTGATTCAGCTTTCCGAAGTTGGCGCCAAAAGACAAACTTGTTGTAATGTCCGGATTGAGAAGAATTCACATGGATACTTTACAGACACGTGCGGGGATTCGACACTAAGTCCGTCCGGTCACATGGTTAATTAATAGATACGCAGATACTCACATGATTGATGCTGTCCTCTAAGTCACGGAGCGGAGTCGGACAATATTTCCGACTAGTTTATATCAGCTAATATCTTAATGTGTTTACTATCCAATTAATATGTTGTTCTTATGCCAGCCTCTAGTGTATTCAAACAATGCTTATTTGATCGTTTACATTAAGTTTCGTTACATCTACACGTAATTAGAGTAGGACTTTTCCTCGCTATAATAACGTGTTTTATTAAATGTTTATATGTTCACGCAAAACACTGCACTTTGCATATGTGTTGGGGATAGTTTAACTTGATCTTAAACGATTTGTGTGAATTATTACTTAAAAACATTTTCAGTTATATATCATTTATAAATACTATTTAGGTCTGTGATTATTTCTGTAAACAATTAAAAAGAACGACAATGTTTTTGGAAAATTTGCATGGCATAATATTGTTGATATGTTTTAGATATTCAATACGAACAATTTAACATACACGTTTATTATGGTATGCTGCATTTTAACACTGTCTTGGTCCCCAGAATCTGTTCTCATCTGGAACAGAACTATGTTTAAATTCAACTTGACAGCAAAATGGCATTTAAATACGGAATAAATTTTCACAAATTTCCAGACCTACGTAACCTTCAGGTGAGAGAAGCGTGTTTTTCCGAGCCCTGCCAAGATAGGGTTTGTGTCCTTGTACAAGACACTTTACCCTAATTGTTCTGGATGGCGTACAACGGACTTCCGTATACGGTTCAGTGAGGTAGCTACCAGCTACTACAAGGAAAACCTCGCTTCAAAATGATCTTAGTTGTTCATAGGATGATAGACCAGAAATATACTCCAAATCACTATTTCATTTCTGTTTATGATTTGTTTACATTCCTGGTGCAAAACAAACAAAACATTTTAATCATGTTGAAAGAACAATCGTTTTTGCGGGCAGTGTTTTATTTTATCGATGTCGTCAGGAGGCAGTCGCCAGTCGGAAAGAGCATTCATGGATTTCCATAAACATTGGATACCATTCTCATAATGGTTTGTAAACAGATTCATCTGTCGAATATTTATATTGATGGAATTGGTTTCGAAATTTTGCTTATGTCTTACCAAGGATTACACAAATAAAAACTGTAAAGACTCTTAAAATCTCGTAGCTTACATGTACTTTGATCATAACTGTCATTTTTTGATGCTCAAGAGCTGGAAGATTTAGCAGTTTTGAACCCAGTACATATTCTGTTGTTCTATAATGTACAATGTTTCTAGAAAACCTGTTTATTTTGCTTACACGAGTTCTAACGCACTGACTGCGTATTCCAAGCGTTGGCTGGCAAGAGCTTGATATAAAATCTCAAATATTTATTCGTCTAGATATGCAAATGTTCTTTAGACCAGACACATAGGATGGATGTTTTTTTGATACAATTTTCTTAATTTTCAGCTGTTTGATTTATTAGCACATTGTTGAATGCTAGTCCGAAAAGTCTTCTTTTTATTTATTTGTTTGTTTTATTTTTATCAATTTATTTCATTATTTTTTTGTTATTTTTTTTCTGTTGACATATTTTCCAAGGTTGTTTCCTCCATTCCCTGTTATGTATAAGATCCTTTTCCGTTCCTATTGAAGTTAAAGAACCTTGTACATTCCACTCACATATCGATGTTACATTGTGTCTGATGTCATACGTGTGTGCCATCTGTGAATAACAGAAATCGAGACACTGTACATCTGGGAGGTCATTAATATCATTTTAGGGTCAAGGACACTTTTACTTGTGGGAAAACACTCAACATTAGATATATTTTAGATAAATTATCACTGAGTAAACACTAGGACATCTGTATTTGAAAAAAAAATCAACAAAACGAAGGTTTTGTTTTCTAATTTCCCTTGGTTTGTTGGAGGTGGTGAGGTATCTTGTCAATGACATATGACACTAAATCCATTTGTCTTTAAACTTAATAACTGATTCGCAAAACCACTATCGCAGGACAATTATATTATTTCATGTAACACAAGATATGCATGACTCATTAGATAAATGTTGATGTGGCCTGCCACAGACAAAAAAAACAAAAGAGAAGTGACATATTGTTATATCACAATTCGATATCAAAATCTGTTAACAAGAAAGGAAACCTTCACAATCGAAAAATGCTATTTTTACAACACCATGATTTGGTAACCCAAACGATGTACATGTATTCAGAAAAAAAACATGGTTAACTCAAAGAACGTATTCTAACCTTCACAAATAACAAGCACATTACTTTTGTAAACTATTTACTAAATACCTGCAATGAAAACAGGTTTTACAGAATGTTCTGGAAGTTCAAAAATGTAATATTTTATATATTTATTACATGAAACATGAGGAATGACGGTCGTAATTTTTTTATAAATTTCAAAGTCTTTCATCACTTTGAGCTTTATTGATACACATGGAGATGGCCAGAAGTAGAGACGTTTTGAGTCTAAGAACACTTATTTCAGGACAATTATATCTGGCAGTTACGCTATTTGGCCCGAGTTTCTGTACAACAAAGCTGTAACTGCAGCTAGAAATGCTTGAAAAACGCTTCATAAATACATCGATTATGTAATATTCGCCCACACTTTTAGGTATTAAAGTTCATCTCTCAAATAGATTAATTCAAAATTTTGAAACCACGAATATGATTTTTGGCAGAGTACATGGATTCTTTTAATCTTGTACTTTCCTCCACTTTTAAGCAGTTGCCTTAAGGTGTAGCAGTACCAACTCTGCCAAAAATTTGGTGTATCGAAATAGTCTTTTATCTCGTTAGGAAACATGTTATTTTTAAAGGAACAAATTTATGGCACTATCAAAAAAGCAGAATGAGGATTCGGTGCGAACACATACAGACCTTAGCCCCGATTCCTGACCTTGAATCGTTAAAACACATGAAAACTATTATCGCTAGTCTTTACGATAAACGTTCAAGTAAGTTTTGATTAAAATTCTAATAGTTTCTAAGTTTAGGGGGATAAAATTTTATTCATTATCTAAGACTTTAATTCGTTGCTAGATTAGGCAGTGTACGATACAATCGGTCTGGGCAGGTTAGGCTAGCAGACGACAGTCGGGGTCATGCTGTACTTTCCTCTGACGTCTATCTTACAATTACTGTGTCTTTAATTACTTGTTGTATACATAATCCGCCTTATATGTGCACCTTTATTAACCCTCTTTGAGTTTTTTAACCACCAGTATCCATTCAGAAATTAACAGCGGGATCTATAATTTCACAGCAATGTTAGCTTGCCGTCTTATGCAGTGATGTGTTAGCAGTGTTTTCCAGAAACGATACGGCCTAAACAATCTCGACGTCATTTACTCTTCATGAAATGAGAAAAAATATTCTTTTATTCTTATGTAAATATCAGTTTTTTATTTTTTGGTTTTTGGTTTGTTTGTTTGTTTGTTTTTTTTTCTTTTTTTCTTTTTTTGTTTTTCCATAATTGGCTATCATTGGTTAATCCGAGTTGACGTCATTTCTAAATGACGTATGCATTTGAAATTCATTAAAGAAGAGTCACATATTACCAATACGGAATATAAGGTTTTGCTTAAAGAAGAGATTGATAATTTATTCTCTATTTCATTACAATGGAAATGGAAAGGAAACCCGAAAATTCTTTTAATAACAAAACACTGAATCTAATTAATCAAAAATGAAACAGTTTGAGAAGCTGCATTTTATTTATAATTTGATTTATTTAGAAACCAGTGTCAATTTATTTAAGTGTTACGACGACATGAAATTATAAGGACAGTTAAATAGAACTACACTTTAAACTTCTACAAACGTCGTCCGAGTTTCAGTATCAAACGTCTTACATATTCATACAAAAAGAAAAAAAAAAACAAGCAGCTTTATTAGATTTTTTTTTATATTTCATTTCTTTACTATTAATTTATCTATCTATTTTTACATCTAATCTTCATCTCATCTATCGCCTTTGGACAGTGGTACTTTTTATGACAATTAAATTTTTCGTATCTCATTGCTGCCGTGAAATATTTGTTTTTAAAATAACATGATTACACTTAAGTGAATAAACCTATCATATTAAACATTTTATGATGTTTTAAGCACAAAATACAGATTTGGAGAAATGATAAAAACGAGTGAAATTTTTCTAACGTGAAATATTATTATCGGATTTGGCGTTTAAGAAAAATGCTTTTTTATTCCTTTTTAATTCTTGATAGTATTTTATCACAGACAAATCTTGAGAGATGTTGAGGATGACGTATATACACTCAACTGATGAGAGACAGGGAATGTTTAGACGTAACACCTTACAACTGTTTCCGTTAAACACTCCTTCCAATTTGTAAAACATTTGAATGGCAAAAACATTTATTAATAGTCTGTGGAAGGTATTCTCTCTGCGTCGACATCCGGGTAATTCTATCTAAATCCGCCCAGCATCAACTATAAATCGCAATCATACCCACTTCATATCGAGACAGAATTTAATGAGCAAAAACATTTAATTATGCATGTGGTTTTCGCTGAGACAGGTGGACTGTTATTTTTTCAGGTTTAGATATACTTTAATTATGTTTTATGTAATCTTCTCAACATTTAAACCAACTTTAAAGTTTGTAAAGCTAGTTTGTGCCAGAGTAATGAAACATAAATGCCTGAAATTGTTTGCGAAGATTCAGGAATTTCACTTTCGTGATCATCAACAGTGATATCAAATTGGTCATTAATACAATCTTAAAGACTGTATATGTTTTCTGTAGCAACTTTTATTTTTCTCAGAAAGACTTAATCCTTCACACAAAGTTCAAGCAATCCTATCTTTAAGATAAAGTTGTGTACTTAGTGGCCTATTAAACGTTCTGCTGTCTGTTATTTATCTCGGGTTCGTCTTAAGATTATTCCTTCATATCTCATCAGATTGCTTTTATCATTTGTTGGGCATTTATTGGAAATTAAAAATGTAGAATGCCACATACTATGGTTCGTTTAAAGATAAGACAGGAATCAACGCTAAATGATTACGACGGTATCTCTATGGCTTTATATACGAAACTTAGTGCGCCACAACTGTCGTCCAAAAAGACTTCCGGGTCAAGGGTCACAAATCAAAACATCCATGAGAAATGAAAGTGCAACAATATTTAAACTGTAGATTGATAAAAAAAAATCTTATAGATCTGACAAAGAAACAATAATTTCGTTACAGAATATTCGAAACCACAACATTCAAAGGCAAACTTTATGAAACTGTACAAAAGGCACACTAGTTACAATGTAATAGGACTGTTTTGATACAAATTTAGCATCAGATACAATAGTGCAAAAATAATGAATTAAAGTGCATCATACGGCTCTTCTAAGTGATGGCATAATTTCCGAAGAATGTCTAGTACATATTAAATTCTGAACAGTTCCAGTATTACATCCACCCGGCATATACATATATTTTGTGTTTCACAAAATCCTCTATAGTGTTCAGACATATAAATCTCACGAGCATCTCATTCGCTTAAAACTAAAATATTAAAGTGCAATTAAGATTAGAAATCCATTGATACATCGCAAAATGTAAATACAATGCAGATTTACACGGTCGTTTTTTGAACCGTTAAACATGATAAAATCAACGTATTTGAATTAACAGATTTAACAATGCATAGTTTTATTGTGATAATGTACAGAAATAGTTATACCTATAACAATAAGCTTATTTTAATCGGTAATTATTAAGATAAATCACCGAACTTTTGACAATACAAAAAGTAGCCAGATCATGATACAAATAGGAGTGATAAAATAAACTCGATTATATTTTGGGGATGATCGACTTCCATGCACTTGAAATCAAACGCTTCTTAGAAGTGTTATGCACTATGACAAAAAAGTTGCAGACATTGAAGGTAGCTATTTATAAAACGTTAAATTCATTTAAACGCTGTGTTATCTCTCCGATTCATCATTTCCCAATTAGCTGTAGATACAGGTGCGGTGATTATCATTTATTTTAATTATCCCCCTAAAGTCGTATGTTTTACCGAGAAACATATAAATTAGCATGTAGATAGATACAGAAACCTATATATACATAGTAAATGATGTCAAACTCGCATTTTACAATTCTATATACCCATGAATCAAGTCTGAAACTAACGGCTTTTAAAATATCTGGTAAGATACAGTTCGGTTTTCTATTTGGTTTCGCTGTTTTTGTAATCTCTTCTGTCCATCTTATGCATCGTACAACATGCACGTAACACTTAGGGCTCTAAGTACTATGTGATTTTAATTGTGTATTAAGATACTTATGTAATATAACTCCTCACAAATGTAATATGCTTGTCTAATATACCTGCATTTGCTGTCGGAACCACTGTCTGGCCCAGCCACATCTGGTAGATGGTAAAAGTACATCGCTTCACTTGATGAAATAAATCAATTTTAAACTGCCTACAATCTTTTTAACATTGAGAAGTTTGATGTGTTTCCTATCGAAACAATGGAGAAAGCCAACATCTCTCAGTGGTAAAGAGCGAAGAAGCTATCAGATAATTTTTTTATTAAGCATCTGCAAAATTTGACGTTTAGGGAATTATGTACACTTTATGTATTGAAATGAATGCGTTGTGGTAACGTTTGATATATACATCTCCTGCCCCGAACATAGCTCTAGACCAGTTTGTTTTTGTCTCCCACAGAAGTTGATAAGACAGGTAAAACCGAAACGCGTTCATATAACTATCGTATTATCACGTAGTACTGCTTTCAAGATTTTTTTGATATCTGTGAATCCGACGTGCCCACTTCAGTCTGAATTATGGAAGGAAATATGGCCCACGTCTTGTTATTCTTCACTACCAGAAACTTCCCAATCAAACCTCGGCATCGTTCAATGTCAATCATACAAGCTTCATTAGACGTCTTATCTTTTCCTTAGGTCGCGTTCTGTGTTTGTGTGTACGGAGGCCATGAGTTCCCAACCTTGGCCGTCCAGTTTATGAAAATCAATGACCCGAGGAATGTTTCTTATTTTCTCTATCGCTTTTGTTGACGATAGGAACTGATTTCTGTCTATCTTTCAAAAAGAAACGAAAAATAAAGAAAACAATCTGTGAAAATTAGTAATGGGTTAACCTCATTCCCAGTTGAAAGGCTTTCGGCATGGTATTTTTAATGACTAAAGAAAAAGCACTATTTTCACCGACAATCTCTAGTTTAGGTTTTGCTCTTTTTTATGCTGCCGTATCTGAAGAAGCCAAATTTGGATAGCATTCCATTCCTTTACTTTACCTCTGGGTATTTTTTGCAATAATTATCGTGACATTCCTCTTTTAAGCAAAGTTTGCAAATATCAAAGTACATGTTAACATGTTAACATTGTCAACACAATAGAGTCATTTGACTTCACGTCATTTTAACAAGGTGGTTCCTGGTTTGTCCATGATCTGTTCAAGGCTCTCACGAACGATGGAATTTTAGTATCTTATACCTAAAAGTGGACACTTCTTGTCGCACACCCAAAAACAATTGAACATATCATCAAATGTCCGTGATTATTTGAAAACTGATTTTGTAATTTATAATTTCTTGGAAAAACGAAATGCTTAGTTATCAAATTAAACTAATATGTATAAGTTGTCAGTTTATGTTTATTTTAAGATAAAAAAAATCGTTTTGTCATTTTTCCATTATTTTCGAAGTTTATACAAAAATCACTTCGGCTATACAAACATTTGTACCTCAATCTAAAATCAAATAAAATCTTTGAATAGTTGGAGCACTTATTTTGACTGATAAACTTTTTCTCGCGTGGATTACACAATTCGAACTAGTTATCTAATCATTATAGATATGAATTGTTCCAAACCAGCTTTAGCTGCACTTAAAGCATTTCAATAACATGTAGTCGTACTTTAGAACCACTAGGTAAATCTCCACATGGACACTTGATAACGATAACGCCGTCACTACCTCAATCTCCCCCTTGTGCTATCAGGTCGTTATATATCGTGCATCTTTGTGCATTTCATGTTCCCATATCTAGCAGAGGATTCATTTTCATTCCAAAACGCTCCATTTAATTTTGAAGTAGTCACGAAAAACCAAGCGTCCTTGAGCTTTCATCTTCTGAAAAAGAAACGTCCATTGCCCTTGCTGTACTGTTTAATACGACTGAAGCGTAGAACAAATTGCGAGTCAAATTGTGATGTTGTCGTGTCCTAGTTCTCACTGGCTTCGCAGTCAACCCTCCGTACTTTCAACGAAGGTTTTGTTTTCAGACTTTCCATATCTTCTGTTATCTTTTACCCGTAAACAACAGTCTTTTATCGGCAAACGCTGTACCAGTTAGGTTTGTTTAAATCTCGATCTCAGTGGTACTGAAACGTCCAAATTATTTTCCTTCTTGTTAACGAAATACATTTGTTTGTTTTGTCTATTTTGGTCGTCCTTCGTCTGTCTGATGTGATATATCGGCGTACATTTGAACAAACTTTCAGCGTATCATTTAAATTTTTCGTTGGGTAATGGTTTACATACCGCCGGTCTTAGTAATGATGAGTGCGGGTACACTGCATTTCATTCTATACATAATATCGTATGATAAATTCCGAACCTTAGAATTTTATTCGAATAAACGCAGGTAAAGTTTTATCGAATACATATCTCGAAGTGAATACGTGGTATGGAATGTCATACAATAAACAGGATTAGACATTGAACCATATAAACGAAATATTCCATATCATAAGTCATTCTGTCTTAAACAAAGTGATTGCAACATATCATGTCTGTCGATATTAAAGATATTCATTATGTCTGTTTATACACCTTCTTTATTTAAAAAAGAAAATGATGTATAGGAAGGTTAAATTTGGTATCATTTTTGTAAAACAACAAAAAAGAACACAAAAAGGCTTTAGAACTACATTATTTTGGGACTTTCAAAATATACTCTTAATTTTGATAACATGTCGGGTCGAAGTACCGATCGAGATGACGTCATCCAAGTTTCGACGTCTTTACAGTGCGTTTTAGATACCATCAGTAGATACCTGAAGCTCTTTTCACGAAACAAGGAAACACGATTTGTCTCCCTTTATATATTCCAAACAGTACGATACAAATGACAATAAAAGGTCCTGGCTAGCCTCGTTACGTCTACTGTAGCATTGCTGAAACTGCACTGATAATCATCAGGATGGGTGGGTGGATGGATGGAAGGATAGATAGATAGATGGATGGATGGATGGATGGATGGATGGATGGACGAAGTAATGAAAAGATGGAGGAATGGATTTGATGACTGGATGGACGAAGGGATCACAACAAAATAAGAAAATATAGGAATAAGTAAAGTACCAGCAAAAGTTTCAATAAATACATCGGTATTTATCATTTACTTGCTAAACCTTGTATAACAATAATAATAATAATATATAAAGATTTACTTCAATAACTACAAAATACTAGAAATATTGCTTTGATAAAACTTGTCATCAACACCTCTGTCCTCTATTTTCCTTTATTCTGATTTTGTTCCGATCGTTTGAGATAGATATTTCGACCTCCCCGTCTTTTAGATTCTATTTCTTAATACTCATAATCATTTGATCTGATATTCTTAGATTTTCTCCAGTTGTCGAATGTTGATGTGAACAACTTTTAACATGCTATCGGTTACTCACATTTAAACATGCTTAATTGTATTTATTCCTTTACTTATCAGCTATATTTAAGATATTTATGATACTGATGTACCAGAAAGTACAAGATACATATAAGTAGGGTTTACCATCAGCTAGAGTACCAAACGATGACGAGATGTCTTACGTTTATAAGTCTTATAAAGGAAATAATCTGTTCCTATTAAAGTGATATTTTCTACCATTTCTACAATGAGTTAACGGATATCTGACAAAATGACAATAGAAACGTTTGTGTCCTATTTACCTGATTGGATTACATATGTCTAACGGAGCACGCGCTAAAAAACATCCGAATACAAATAACAACATCAGGTTTATAAATATGCTATCAAACAGCTTCGATATATTTTTCACTTATGATTTTTTATTTATTTATTTATTTATCTATTTATTTATCTAAAATACACCTTTACGGTCTTTCAACCTGTCATACCTATAGAGCGACGGTGGATGGTATGCCGATTGCCTGGCGTCAGGACAAGTTGTCTCGATATCAGCTACACTGTCAAACCCTCTGTTTCAGACTCTAGATTTACGATACCGGTTATTTCCCTTTGCTGGTAATTCGGAGCTGTGTTAAAGTTCGTGAAATTGTTGTGTTTGCCTGGCTTTCTTTCACTAACACTGATTTATTTCGTATTTTGTTGTGTGTTTGATTCGATTTTAAAGCTCAGTGTTTCGAATGTCTTTGTGGTGTTTCCTTATACGTGGCAAGATATTTTGGAGTGAACCGTTTCATTGCAATGTATTTTTTTAACTAAATAATTTCTGTTTTGTCTCCATATTAGCATTCAGTGATAGAAGAAAAGAATAAATACCACACATTTTCAAATACCTATCTATACCATAAGTGTACATACTATTTTGACAGCTGACTTAATTAACTCGACACACAACACACAGTTTTGTAATACAGTTTTCCACACTTATGGAGACTAGGGCATCAGTGTTTTGTGGTTTTTACTTGAACAGTACAACAGGAGTTTTCGATATCACTCTCAAAAAATATCTAATTTTGTTTTAAACAATTTTATTCTTATGTCTTACCTAAATGTATATATATATATATATATATATGTTTACATTTAAATCGTTTCTGTGTTATTCTATTTCACATCATAATAAAGTGTGTTATTTAAAAGATTTAACGTGTGTGTGAATTTCTGTCCCTTCATTCGTTTTTAACCTCGAAATTAAGAAGGCCACAGCCACCCACATATAAACACATTTAAAAGCTTAACCTACAGTTGATGCTCTCTATTTCGTACACATTAATACAAAGTTTAAGTGCTTCGAAATACTAATATTGAAATAGTGTAAGTGTCCAAAGGGGTTCCACATCTAATTTAGCTTGTACACCAACAAATGTTTTATGTTCCTTTCGAGAAGTTAGAACCCATTTCCACTTCCTCTAATCTTAATTGTGTATGTGCTTATGTACATTATGTACATTTGCTTTCAGTGATCTCTTGAAGGTGATGAACTTCGAAAATTCGAACTTGGTCATCAATGGAAATTTATTAGAACATCTTTGTAATTAATTACAGATGTTAATTTCTCCAAACTTCTGATTTTGGAGTTAATAATTAACACTGTTATGCTATCGAACTTAATGGGTTTAATTTGATCGAGTAGTCATTGCTTAATAACACCAACAACACTTAGTATTCTTAATAATAATATTGCGGAAATTCTATAAGTAAACTAGTGCATGGTAAAGAGATAGCCCTTCAAAGTTCTCACAGCTGTGATGAAACGTGGTACTGTGATAGACCCTCGTGGAGTTCTCACAGCTGTGATGACACGTGGTAGTATGATAGTCCGTCGTGGAATGATGACACGTGGTAGTATGATAGTTCTTCGTGGAATTTGTCACAGCTGTGTGGACCTCTCACAGCTGTGATGACACGTGGTAGTGTGATTGTCCCTCGTGGAGTTCTCACAGCTGTGATGAAACGTGGTACTGTGATAGACCCTCGTGGAGTTCTCACAGCTGTGATGACACGTGGTAGTATGATAGTCCGTCGTGGAATTTTCACAGCTGTGCTGACACGTGGTAGTGTGATTGTCCCTCGTGGAGTTCTCACAGATGAGATGACACGTGGTACTGTGATAGTCCCTCGTGGGGTTCTCACAGCTATAATGACACGTGGTAGTGTGGTAGTTCCTCCTGGACCTCTCACAGCTGTGATGACACGTGGTAGTGTGATAGTCCCTCGTGGAGTTCATACAGCTGAGATGACACGTGGTACTGTGATAGTCCCTCGTGGAGTTCTCACAGCTGTGATGACACGTGGTAGTGTGGTAGTTCCTCCTGGACCTCTCACAGCTGTGATGACACGTGGTAGTGTGATTGTCCCTCGTGGAGTTCTTACAGATGAGATGACACGTGGTACTGTGATAGTCCCTCGTGGAGTTCTCACAGCTGTGATGACACGTGGTAGTGTGGTAGTTCCTCGTGGACCTCTCACAGCTGTGATGACACGTGGTAGTGTGATAGTCCCTCGTGGAGTTCTTACAGATGAGATGACACGTGGTACTGTGATAGTCCCTCGTGGAGTTCTCACAGCTGTGATGACACGTGGTAGTGTGATAGTCCCTCGTGGAGTTCTTACAGCTGAGATGACACGTGGTACTGTGATAGTCCCTCGTGGAGTTCTCACAGCTGTGATGACACGTGGTAGTGTGGTAGTTCCTCCTGGACCTCTCACAGCTGTGATGACACGTGGTAGTGTGATTGTCCCTCGTGGAGTTTTTACAGATGAGATGACACGTGGTATTGTGATAGTCCCTCGTGCAGTTCTCACAGCTGTGATGACACGTTGTAGTGTGGTAGTTCCTCCTGGACCTCTCACAGCTGTGATGACACGTGGTACTGTGATAGCCTTCGTGGAGTAACCACAGCTGTGATGACACGTGGTACTGTGATAGTACCTCGTGGAGTAACCACAGCTGTGATGACACGTGGTACTGTGATAGTACCTCGTGGAGTAACCACAGCTGTGATGACACGTGGTACAGTGATAGTCCCTCCTGGACCTCTCACAGCTGTGATGACACGTGGTACTGTGATAGTCCCTCGTGGAGTTCTCACAGCTGTGATGACACGTGGTAGTGTGATAGTCCCTCGTGGAGTTCTCACAGCTGTGATGACACGTGGTACTGTGATAGTCCCTCGTGGAGTTCTCACAGCTGTGATGACACGTGGTAGTATGATAGTCCGTCGTGGAATTTTCACAGCTGTGATGACACGTGGTAATGTGGTAGTTCCTCGTGGACCTCTCACAGCTGTGATGACACGTGGTAGTGTGATAGTCCCTCGTGGAGTTCTCACAGCTGTGATGACACGTGGTACTGTGATAGTCCCTCGTGGAGTTCTCACAGCTGTGATGACACGTGGTAGTGTGATAGTCCCTCGTGGAGTTCTCACAGCTGTGATGACACGTGGTTGTGTGATAGTACCTCGTGGAGTTCTCACAGCTGTGATGACACGTGGTACTGTGATAGTCCCTCGTGGAGTTCTCACATCTGTGATGACTCGTGGTAGTGTGATAGTTCCTCGTGGAGTTCTCACAGTTTAGAGAATACTTGTACCTTACCATATAATTGAGGAATGTTTTAACTTTCCATACTTATTATTCCTGCAACCAGTTTTATAACAAGGTTTTTGTTTTTTGTTTTTATTTTTTTTTTTTTTTTTTGTTTGTTTTGTTATAAAATTTATTTATACACTTGTATTTTGTTTTCAATATATAATTACACTGTGTTAACCGTACGCTACACTAAAATCTTTATCTCCTATGCCCTCTATCCTTGGAGAGATCAACGACACAACAAAAGCATGAAAAACACCCTCCCACTGCTGGGATTCGAACTAGCGACCCTTCGTCCTCCAGCCGGACACATTTGACTCACAAGTGAGATTTTTTTTTCTATTTTCAAGAAATAGAAATAATTATACATCATAATTTCCTTTTCCGTGTTGAATATTTTCCCTTCTGAATACTACTCTGTAATGTAAATACATCACTGAAAGGTCGTAGAAACACGAAGCAGAAAAACACAGCTTTATTCATGTTTTTCGTAATTACTTACTATTTATTACTTTTCTTTTCAAAGATCCATGTCTTTGTACATACCTAGTCAAATATGTGTGTACTAGTACACTGCTGCCCACGCCCACAACTCCTGGTTTGATATTCTTTATTCTTGAAAAGGTAATCGATGGAAAATCAATCGTTATCGTGTTAAGAACAAAATGTCCTGGACAAAATACATGATGATGAAAAGTTCAAAGAACCTTGTTATTGTCAAGGACATCCGCGACCTGTGCCGGTGCGCGCCTCTAGTATGTATCCAGGTATTCATCAAAGTGAATGAGGACGTAATTGATTGCGATGTTTAGTTTTATATATATCTTAGTTCCTGTGCTTCAAACGGACCGAAGCTTACAACATGCAACTGTTCTATATATATTCACCATGATTGTACCGCGGGGAAATTATTGGACACTGTGTTCGTGACAACGCTGATACGATTCTTGTGTCACGTGTCATAACAGGCCACTCTTGGGACCAGATTTAGTTCCAAAGTTGATGCTTTTTGCAAGTACCAATCACTCTATATAATCCTGAACAATGAGTAGTACAGTTGTTATCTCTAATGTTATGGTTTGATTTGAAATCGCAACAAGATTTCTATTAATAGTACATAATTTGTGTTTTCTTTTTCGCCATTTTCTTAACCAATAAGTGAAGTCGTAACATGATGTATTTACCAATGTTATGTTTTGATATTTCGAAATCTATACTCGATACTCCAGGGGTTACAATCACTACATACTCGATAATACAGGGGTTACAATCACTACATCCTCGATACTCCAGGGGTTACAATCACAACATACTCGATACTCAAAGGGTTACAATCACTACATCCTCGATACTCCAGGGGTTACAATCACTACATACTCGATACTCAAAGGGTTACAATCACTACATCCTCGATACTCCAGGGGTTACAATCACTACATACTCGATACTCCAGGGGTTACAATCACTACATACTCGATACTCCAGGGGTTACAATCACTACATCCTCGATACTCCAGGGGTTACAATCACTACATACTCGATACTCCAGGGGTTACAATCACTACATACTCGATACTCCAGGGGTTACAATCACTACATACTCGATACTCCAGGGATTACAATCACTACATCCTCGATACTCCAGGGATTACAATCACTACATACTCGATACTCCAGGGGTTACAATCACTACATACTCGATACTCCAGGGATTACAATCACTACATACTCGATACTCCAGGGGTTACATTCACTACATCCTCGATACTCCAGGGGTTACAATCACTACATACTCGATACTCCAGGGGTTACGATCACTTCATCCTCGATACTCCATGGGTTACAATCACTACATCCTCGATACTCCAGGGGTTACAATCACTACATACTCGATACTCCAGGGATTACAATCACTACATACTCGATACTCCAGGGATTACGATCACTACATCCTCGATACTCCAGGGGTTACAATCACTACATACTCGATACTCAAGGGGTTACAATCACTACATACTCGATACTCCAGGGATTACAATCACTACATCCTCGATACTCCAGGGGTTACAATCACTACATACTCGATACTCAAAAGGTAACTCCTGGAGAATCAGGGTACAGAGAGTGATATGCATTGTATGTCCTGGAGTGTCAGGTTGCAGAGAGTGATAATTTTCGTAACTACTGGAGTTTCAGGTTACAGAGAGTGATAGTCATCGTAACTCCTGGAGTATAAGGTTTCAGAGAGTGATAGTGATCGTAACTCCTGTAGTATTAGGGTACAGAGAGTGATAATTATCTAACTCTTGTGGACAAGACGAAAAGGCAAGTTTGATCATTTTTGTACATCAAAATGAATCTCGAAGTCGTATAGTCGTATATAATCTTCAAAAGGACGTAACAGCTTGTAATTTTTCAGTTTTCTGTCATGGAACCAATGAAATTACTTCACTTGTGCCTTCAAATTTGCCATGACATGTTCCAGTGATGCTGAGAGCGAAAGTGATCGTAACTCCTGGAGTATCTGGGTACGGAGAGTGATAGTGATCGGAACCCCTGGAGTATCAGGTTACGGAGAGTGATAGTGATCGTAACTCCTGGAGAATCAGGTTACAGAGAGTGATAGTGATCGTATCCCCTGGAGTATCAGGTTACGGAGAGTGATAGTGATCGTAACTCCTGGAGAATCAGGTTACAGAGAGTGATAGTGATCGTATCCCCTGGAGTATCAGGTTACGGAGAGTGATAGTGATCGTAACTCCTGGAGAATCAGGTTACAGAGAGTGATAGTGACCGTAACTCCTGGAGTATCAGGTTACAGAGAGTGATAGTGATCGTAACCCCTGGAGTATCAGGTTACAGAGAGTGATAGTGATCGTAACTCCTGGAGAATCAGGGTACAGAGAGTGATATGCATTGTATGTCCTGGAGTGTCAGGTTGCAGAGAGTGATAATTTTCGTAACTACTGGAGTTTCAGGTTACAGAGAGTGATAGTGATCGTAACTCCTGCAGAATCAGGTTACAGAGAGTGATAGTGATCGTAACTCCTGGAGTATCAGGTTACAGAGAGTGATAGTGATCGTAACTCCTGGAGTATCAGGTTACAGAGAGTGATAGTGATCGTAACTCCTGGAGTATCAGGTTACAGAGAGTGATAGTGATCGTAACTCCTGGAGTATCAGGCTACAGAGAGTGATAGTGATCGTAACTCCTGGAGTATCAGGTTACAGAGAGTGATAGTGATCGTAACTCCTGGAGTGTCAGGGTACAGAGAGTGATAGTGATCGTAACTCCTGGAGTATCAGGTTACAGAGAGTGATAGTGATCGTAAATCCTGGAGTATCAGGTTACAGAGAGTGATAGTGATCGTAACTCCTGGAGTATCAGGTTACAGAGAGTGATAGTGATCGTAACTCCTGGAGTATCAGGTTACAGAGAGTGATAGTGATCGTAACTCCTGGAGTATCAGGTTACAGAGAGTGATAGTGATCGTAACTCCTGGAGTATCAGGTTACAGAGAGTGATAGTGATCGTAACTCCTGGAGTATCAGGTTACAGAGAGCGATAGTGATCGTAACTCCTGGAGTATCAGGTTACAGAGAGTGATAGTGATCGTAACTCCTGGAGTATCAGGTTACAGAGAGTGATAGTGATCGTAACTCCTGGAGTATCAGGTTACAGAGAGTGATAGTGATGACAGAGAGTGATAGTGATCGTACCTCCTGGAGTATCAGGTTACAGAGAGTGATAGTGATCGTAACTCCTGGAGTATCAGGTTACAGAGAGTGATAGTGATCGTAACTCCTGGAGTATCAGGTTACAGAGAGTGATAGTGATCGTAACTCCTGGAGTATCAGGTTACAGAGAGTGATAGTGATCGTAACTCCTGGAGTATCAGGTTACAGAGAGCGATAGTGATCGTAACCCCTGGAGTATCAGGTTACAGAGAGTGATAGTGATCGTAACTACTGGAGTTTCAGGTTACAGAGAGTGATAGTGATCGTAACTCCTGGAGTATCAGGTTACAGAGAGTGATAGTGATCGTAACTCCTGGAGTATCAGGTTACAGAGAGTGATAGTGATCGTAACTCCTGGAGTATCAGGTTACAGAGAGTGATAGTGATCGTAACTCCTGGAGTATCAGGTTACAGAGAGTGATAGTGACCGTAACTCCTGGAGTATCAGGTTACAGAGAGTGATAGTGATCGTAACTCCTGGAGTATCAGGTTACAGAGAGCGATAGTGATCGTAACTCCTGGAGTATCAGGTTACAGAGAGTGATAGTGATCGTAACTCCTGGAGTATCAGGTTACAGAGAGCGATAGTGATCGTAACTCCTGGAGTATCAGGTTACAGAGAGTGATAGTGATCGTAACTCCTGGAGTATCAGGTTACAGAGAGCGATAGTGATCGTAACTCCTGGAGTATCAGGTTACAGAGAGTGATAGTGATCGTAACTCCTGGAGTATCAGGTTACAGAGAGCGATAGTGATCGTAACTCCTGCAGTATCAGGTTACAGAGAGCGATAGTGATCGTAACTCCTGGAGTGTCAGGTTACAGAGAGCGATAGTGATCGTAACTCCTGGAGTGTTAGGTTACAGAAAGCGATAGTGATCGTAACTCCTGGAGTGTCAGGTTACAGAGAGCGATAGTGATCGTAACTCCTGAAGTATCAGGTTACAGAGAGTGATAGTGATCGTAACTCCTGGAGTATCAGGTTACAGAGAGTGATAGTGATCGTAACTCCTGGAGTATCGGGTTACAGAGAGCGATAGTGACAGTGGAGTATCTAGAATGTAGCCTATTATGCTTTGTAGATAATTTCATTTTCTTGCTATGTTGTATTTCCGCTCATATTTACTTTGTTACACACAAAAAGTAAAACATTTACGAAAAATGTCTCATGATATTCAAATTTGGAGGAATTTCCCTGATGCATACTAAGATGTTTTTTAATACCAAACATTAAATCAATAGTTCTGATTTCAGAAAAACGTGTCATTATTTTACATGAAGTAAGGCAAGCGTGATTTAGTTAATTGCTGTGCCATGTAGGTGCCGATCAGCTGATTGAGTTTGTCCTGCTTCTCGACAACAGCGGCAGTCACTGTAAAATGTCGTTGTATAATCGAACCAACCAAATTTGTACAAGTTTTTTTTACGCATGAGCAACGTTTAAGTACAGACTGACCTTTTCTTAAATATATTTTCTGGTTAGTTTTATCGCCCCTACTTACCATTGCGAAAGTTAGAACCGTTTAAAACACGAAACAATGAAGGAATGGCGAAACATGTTGGAGGCTGATTCAGTTTGTATGACAGTACCGAAGCATTTGTCTTCATCAGGCGAGCTGAGACGTGGCCATTACACGGCTAATGGAATCATTATTCTCTGTGCTATTGAGTGATCAGGACATTCACGGGCAGTCACTCTGGTTAACCTTGTATTCAAAATGTCTTCTGATATTTTTTATAATGTAACTAAAGATGATTTATCCCACAGGGATGTAATTGTGAAAATTTCACAACTTCATTTAATTCTGCGAACAAAAAGATCTGGACGCGAGAAATCTGCTCAACTAAGCTGGACGTTAATGTAGTAGACAAAACGGGTAAGCAGTCTACAGACCAAGGATGAAATATTAAGGACTGTCTTGTAAAGTAGACTATGCTGGTTAAGACAGAGGACTAAAACAAGTTCGCTAACTCCATCTGCCTGCTGAAACGATTCAACGACCCTGGATTTTTTAATTGTTTTTAAATAGGTCTAAATCGAATGCTTAATGTATTATTTTGGTAAATGATTCATTATTTATATATTTATGTTAAATTGTCGTCATATATCTCTGAATCGTTAAATTTCAAATAGTCGGACGGTCTTCTGTCCACGAGACCAGACGATGTATCCCTATATACGTGATCCAATTTTAATACAGTGTCAGAATGTAGGAAATTTACAGATAACATCCTAACGTGTTACTGTACACTGCTAAGATTTAAATCTCTCCTTATATAATCGGAACGAAGCCAATATTTTGTCTCCTAGACACGGAAATAGCCTTATCAGCTTTTGTAAGCATGGCATTGATTGTCTAACATTGGGAAACTCGGCGTTAGTAAGCTGGTTAAGTTTAGAAGAAAAAGTTATATTTATTAGTGCGGAGACGTTTAAATTGTACAAAGACAAACAATCCAGGTGTTCCAGAGTGGTAAGCCTCTGCTTCATCGAAGATATATAAATATTGTTACGTGCTCAAAACGAAAACCATCAGGTTAATATCAATCACGGAAATCGTGACTCTGGGAACAAGACTGAGAATGTCGAATCAACAGCGACATATGAACACAAGGTATGGGAAGACTTGTGTACTCTGCGTCATCTTATTTTAAGAAACACATTTACAGCACATACACAGTCTTCTCTGTATAAAAAGTTCGGGATGGGCACTCGTCATAGTTAAATCATTTAAAAAAAATACATGTCAGCATAATTAAAATTCAAACTCGGGTCAAACTATGAACAAATGAGACAGTGAGTCTTGAACAGTTCTAAGGAGAATAAGACCAGGTGTTGCGGAAGAGTAAGCGTCTTATTGCTTCATCGACGACTTCCGTCATGTAGGCATTGATCAATCCAAATAAGTAATGTTACGTTCTCAAATCAGAACAAGGAATACAATGGACCATACAGACATGCCAATGACATGTCCAGTATCATATCGAACAAGAAAATAGTATATTTCGCAATGAGATCACTATGACGACCGTAAAATTTTCCCATAAATTTCATCAACCTGCATCTTTTGAAACCCGGTGTATTGAGTTTATCCGTCAGCTGACGACTTCTTGCACGAAAATCGCGATAATGGGAACAGGCCTGAAATAATCTGTCTTGCAACCTCATTGATTTGTGTACCTAAAATTTTAGTATCAATAAACTTTATCAACAAATTAGTTAAACTGCATCATACAGCAGGAGGTTCGTTCTGATGCTTGCGATTCAGGAAATTCGATCTGAAAGTTAAATCAACAAGGATACTAACGTCAGATAGAGTACAATGTGCTTATGCGGCATGCTTTTGATCTTGACGCACAATGCCGGCATCGAGACGTTCCCACCAAACATTTGAACTTTCTTTACAAGTCTTACAAAACAAATCAAGAGAATGTTGGCTGTTTGTATAGTTCGGTGGTGTAGAATACTTCAATAACTTCATTGGTGGTGAATCTCCACACACATTACAAATTCTTGCACACTGTTTCACAAATTATCGAATCGGATGTCCCAAACTAGAAGATCACTATTGCATAAAACGAACTACACTACAGAAGGACTAGATTCGATCAGCAGACATGGCCTGTCCCAAATCTCTTGTCATTTCCAGTTGTTTTTTTTTATTTCGACGTCATCGTTTCTCGGTATGAGTGTGAGCTTAAGCAGTTATATTTTCATCCGGGACAATAAAAATACTCAAGGACGGCATGTCAGACCGGTATAGCGGTTTTCATTAGTTTTATCGTTCATCAGAATTATATCAGTCGAGTTAAAATTTCAATGTGTTCTCGCGTGATATGGCGGTGATACCACATTGGTAAAGGCAAATGGATATCCTATAGATAAATAAGCACCGATACTCAACATGTTCGACGGCGCTATAGAAACAGCCAACGGACAATAAAATCTCGCCTACGTAAATGTGGTTGCATATCGCCAATGCTTGTCCTTCAAATTGTCAATGAACATAAAAAATTGAAGGAGGTATTTAAACATAGACTTAATATATCATAATGTTTATTTAGTTTCAGTCTGCAAACTATGTAAAGGCAAAAAAAGCATCGAAATTTTCGAAGCACAGTTATAAACCAGCAGACGACAATGGCAGGTGTTGGCGTACAATCTCTATCATAGCCATACATCCTTCCTGTTTGTCTGGGCTTATCTAATGATAAGGTGCCGCAGCATTACCTCGTCTCACAAACTTTATTGGCCATACAAATGGGATGGTGAGCGTCGGGGTATCGGCGCATAATCAAATGCATGGGACACTATAGCCGTAAATAACTTGTTTGAGGACTATATTTCATGTCACTAAAGGCGGATGGTGTGTACGATTAAAAAGTGAAAAATCGCCGGAAGTGATTGTGAATCAACCTCTGATTTTTCCTAAATGAGTAGCAGTATTTCCGTTGCTATGGGAAGAACACGCACTCCAAAACCCTCACCATGACAGAGGTTTATCGATTTAAATGGAAATAACTCGATTCCACCGATGTGTCTTTGGAGGTTGTTATTAATGTTTTCTTTAGCCTAAAATACACTTCACGCAGCGGAGTGGTATTACTACAGCGAGTAGTACGCATTAACATTGACGTCATTTCCGCTTATTTAATGATTTTCAGTGACTGGAAACATTTTGACTGACGTAACAAATGTTCTCTTTCATTTACCTTTTACATTCAGGAAATTTCCAAATTTGGTGATGAAATTAAAGTTTCAACAAAAACAACCGATATATTCACAGTCACTTTCCGGAGGGTTTGGCACAGTGGCGCATTTTTCTAGCATACGATTCAGCAAAGTTGTTTGTTAATGTTCATTAACCTTTGTGTCAGAAATGCTAACTATATATTATTGAGAGAATAAAAAAATGAGGAAATTTTAATTACAAAATTACTACTAAACACTTTTGTCAATTACGTCAAACTTCAGTTTTGTTTTATCGTCATACACATATATTTGTTTAAATAATGTATGGTTCGAGAAGGTCTTCGAAATGCCTTTGTAATTTCTGCCCCGAAAACTCCATATATTTTAAGCAGATCTTCCGAAAGCGTCATTTCTATACATTATTTACTATTTTCACATCAGAGTTGCCTGTTTAGCTTGACAATCATAATTTAGATACCATGCGCAATGTTATACAAATCTTAATTATCATCTTCTGGTATTGTCATCTCCTAAATGGTAATGTTTTCTTTGTTGTTATGGAAGATTCCTGACAAAATACAATACAGCGAACTTAAGCATAATAATAACTCAGATGAGTAAATCAGAAGACAATTCATTAAAAAACACTTTTAAAGTTAAGCCTATAAAAGTATCGGCCGATGGAAAAATACATATATTTATCATGCAATTGACACCGCCATTGTCGGAAAACATCTGTCACATATATTTTTGCTGTATTCGGGAGTGACAGGAAACAGCTGTATTTTGGCATGTTCGGTAATTCGACAGGATCAATTTCTGAATTTACTTTAAAATTACGTTTAAAAATATTAATAAATGTTGAAATACGTGATTTTATATGTTGTAATAAATAACTTCATTTACGAATATTCATAAAATCGCTGTCATATCCGTTGAAGTTTGGAACTACAATTCTGTGTGAGCAATTATTTTGGCGCACGTCAAATGGCAAAATTCAGCGTCTGATTTTCAATCAATGTTGCAGGATAAAAAGAATACATGGCCAGTGTCTAAAAAATAGCAGCTGCATTTTGGCTCGGGACAGAAAGACAATAGTGGCTCGCCAAAAGCTCGACATTTTTTTGTCTTTCTTCACCCTCGCCAAAATCCAGCTGATATTTTAAGACTCTCTCTCTCTCTCTCTCTCTCTCTCTCTCTCTCTCTCTCTCTAACAAAAGATACCAACGTTTATACAGAATCGTATTCGATGCTTCAAAGTTTCTATCGTGTTTGATAAAGCAATGTAGACTTTGTTCTAAATAATTTTAGTTGTAAAATATTTCCACTATTTCCGAAAAGGAATTTTTAGACTCAGTGTCGTATTTTTGTAAAAAAAAAAAATAAAGGCCCCGATGCGAATTGATTTGATGAAACGGTTCCTTCCATACGCCACAGCCAATCAAAAGTCTTCCTATTGTGTTTTTAAACTGAAATGCTCATCCAACTGTGTTTTTTAAGAGATTTACAGTTCTAAATCAAACTATTCAAGGAATGCAGGTTAACCAGGAAAATAAATCTTGCATCGATAAAATATATTGACATTAAAGGAAATAATTACTTTCCAAGCGGAATTTCTTCTAAAGCTGTAAAAGTATTTTTAACACAGTAAGGGATGGAAAAGTCATATGTTATGGAGCTATTTTTGTTAATATAGGTTATATGTGTCAAATTATTTAACCTTCATGACCGCATAAAATCAATATACTTTTGCAATATTTTGAAATATTCTGACAGAGTCGAGAATACCAGAAGAAAAGAAAAGAGGGTGGTAAAAAAAAGTCAGAAACAGAAATCGCATTTCAAAAAGAAGTGGATAACATCTATTCTCTAAGATTGTACAAAAGACATACAAGTGAATAGCTCTTCATAATTTAGAATGAGATATATTGGAGCCAAACAATGACTTAAACTGCACCATACAGCTGTTTCGTCCTTCTAGGACACGTCAGTGATGTTAAGTGCCATAAACTTGAATTCAAAGTGATCAAAGAAAAGTCAAAATCTAGACGGGGAGATGAAGCAGGCCCATAATTAGATGACTTTTTTTTTGTTGAGAATGAAGTTTAAATTAGTTTTATTAGCATTGTAAGGATGCAACCGGTAAAATGGACATCTTGCTCTCTGAAACAGTCTTTTCAACATTGCTGCTGAGTATTCAAATTAAGGACGTCCCAACCATGGACATGTAAATATATGTAAATATATTTGATAAAACTATTTGTTTTAGATTCATGCTCTATGATTTCTTTTTATTTTGAAAGCAAACACTGAAACTTTATAACGGCGTGTCACACGGAATTTGTTGAGTGTCAAGCTAACAATGCACTTTGGAGCATTGATTAAATACTGATGGCCGAACCGTTTTGGTAAGAGAAAATGTCTTAGGTCTGCTTGATAATGCATCCTGATGTTCTTTTCCCGAGAAATACAATTGTATTGGTAAGAGTAATCAACTTGACATTTAAGAAATTCCAAATCTTGCGCTCGTTTGCTGTTAGGCGTCAGGATACTATTAACGCAAGGGAGTGGAACAGCCAGAGGTCGGGAAAGAGCCGTGCGTAGATCTCGCGTGATCCTCACAACGTTTATATGGGGAATCTTGTTAAAGAGATCATATTGTATTAGTTATATGACGAATCGTCAAACCACATCAGAGAGAAGGCTAATGGTTTAAAGATTTTATTTTCAGAAATTATTTTATACGTGGCTGCAGCTTTATAAACTCCTTTACAAGTTCTTTTCACAATTTATATATCTTTCTGCGCCGTTTGAATATGACTTGATTAAAGGTTTCTGGTAAGGTTTCTTGTATAATGTAAATGTATATCGCATGTATATATGTACAGATGAACATTTTTTGAAGATGCGACAATTCTTTTAAAGGCTTAAGACGACAATACCAAAAGCATATGCAAAGGAAGAAGATGGTTGTGATGGACCGTGACGTCTTGCAGCAACAAATTAACAGCTTCTCGGCGGTTTGTAGTATCATTTTCAGATCTATATATGATTTTGTCTCTCAGTCGTTAAGTTGGTGTATTGAAGATGAAATGTTTAAAAAGTTCGCATTCTGGAAAAAACATTAACAGACGAGTAACTGTGTAACAATACTATGATCAATATAATTATGGTGTTTGGCTATGGAATGGGACGGGTAGTGACGCCATACCTCGGTTGACTGACTTTACGACAAATTTTCCAAGATAATAAATGATTCGCCCACGCCTCTGATTCCAGATTTAGATGTAGTGAGTTTAAAACTCTTATAGATTGTGTACGGATGACTTTCCGGTGGTTGTGATCGGTGAATATTGGGATTGATTTTCAGGCAGGCGCGAACTCAGTGGGCGTTGAACAATTGGTGAAACCAGACGGAAAAACAGCCCAGCCAAAAGTCAATCTCTACCAGACATATAATCGAAATTCCTACCTAGAGTCGAACTTTAACATCGGTTTCAACCGAACATGGTTACACAGGAAATGAAATTTACTTCGTGTTTATCTAGATACAACCTCTCAATACCTCTGACAACCGAACTCAAATGAGGAAGAACAAACAACATGTCGAATTACTTCTGCGATGTTGAAGAATGGCTAAACAAGATTAATTCGTACGAATCCGTCGTACAAAGGGCGAAATGAAATAGATCCTTTGAAATTCACAGCATCAGTACATAGAAGTTCGGTATCAAAGTCACGCGCGGTAGTTCCACGAATGGTGCACCTGATGTATCGGTACCATCGTGAGAGACAAAAAGAAGAAAAAGATGTTTACAAATGACACTGGACGAGATAAATGTATCTACAGTTGTTAGATGATAGATAAAAGTTTTGTGCAATATTGAAAATATCATTGTACGTCATCAACCTTTGTAAACCATATATAACAAGGCGGCTTACTGTAATCATTTTAATACCATTGAAACTATTTTGGCGATTTCGTTTCTAACTTGTAATTCGCTTGCATTCGACATTTCAACTTTTTTATTTTTCACACAAGGAAACATTCCATGTAATTGGTGATTATAGACGTTTGGTTCCAGAACACAATGCCACTCATCACATTCCTGAAGAAGTAGCTAGTTTTTATTGTTTTTAGGAATGCCCTATCAATCTAAAGTGACCTGGGTTCGTGAAATACGAACGCACTATAGCATGCGGTATTGGTGGCTCTGCCTTGTGATGAATCAACAGTTTAATGAGAGGCCTTGTCGCATATTCGATTCATCTCGGGATTCTATTCTGGGCAAGTAACGGATGATATTATCAGATAAGGCTTTAATCTTAGTATTCAAGGTACAAATAGCTTTGCTTTCTGCCAATATCACGAAATGGCAGTGATGTTCCTTTCGATAACCCTGACAGAAGTCTGGGGAGTCGTTTATTACTTGGTATTGTAGAAAAGATAAACAAGTGTCTATTATCAGTAGATGCAGTATATGTATAATAAGTGATTAAACAGCTTCTCACGTTCTATCTAGAACTCGTCAGTGTTAAATTTGAAACGTAAAATCGGCATAAACAAATATCAAAATCTGGAGAGGGTCGAAATTACTCGATAAATGATAATTATCTTTGATATCAATCTCATTTGCGGGCCTAAATCACACGAAATAATACCTTGTTAATGCAAGCCGTCGTCTCGTTTGGAAAGGACATAGTTTAACGAGATGAAGCAGAGCTGTGGTCTGCTATCTCTCTGTCATAAAAATCATTCAAAATTATCCTTAAAGTACACGCATTCATTGTTAACTGTGGGTGTTACAAATCTAATATCTTTATATGATTCAAGAGATGTATTGATATTCATAATTAATACACTACTCTCAAGTGGTAATAATTATCACATTTGTAAGGCAAAAAGTTTTCTTTTATCATTGAGAATATGTGTTCAGTGATCCATTAAGCTATCAATGCTTTCAGATATCTGATTTAATTATACAAAACCCGATGTTCTTGAAAACGGTGTAATATGTTAAAGTATTGGTCTGTCTATTGTGTTCAGGTAAGATCATGGATTTCATCATAAACCAAACAATGGTACATTAATACAAGTTTTCTGTGAGACGTAATTTCCTTCTGACAATAAAAGACGAGCTCTCTGGAATGCATTTGCAATGCCGAGTCAATTCCATTCTAGTGAACAGGAAGTGTCATTCATCAGAACATTGTGTGTCCATTAACACTGAAACACACCTACTGTATGTCTTTGACAACTGACAAACACAACACCATTTTTTTCGGGGAATGGGGGAGTGGAGGTTAATATGATAGTGCTTGTTGGTAGTTCTTATTTTATATTGATAGTTTAAGATTATTTGAACATCTTATAGCATTGCTTTGAATTTAGTTTATATTTGATAAACTTTGAATAAAAAGCACATTTTCTAAAAGTTTTTAATTGAAGGTAAAATATGTGACAGATATAATGACAATTAACATACGCATTAGCAGAAAAAATATTCTTGGTATATATGTTCGTGCACACAATATCATATCTATACCACGAAGACACATTGAAACATTTTGGAGATATTCTATCTTGTGTTTACCTGCATCGTAAGAGAAAGGGACTGACAAAGTCACATCGCGGTTGATTTAAGTCAATATTCATGTAGTGAATAGAATGAAAAATGTTATAGATATCTAATTGATTCCTCATGTGTTATTTTAGTGATTTTAATAAAGTAGCGAAATTCAAAAGAAGAATATAAAGTTAGAAATATACATGTACACTATTCCTACGATTTGGTTTTGAATGTTTTTTGTGCAAAGGAAAATTGATTCAATAAAATAAGACGATGGAAAAGCAACGAGGTCACAGATCTTAAACCTCATAACGAGCGATTTCACTTAACTTTATTTAAAAAATCATAAACTGATAAACGGTCAGGTCATTTATATCCTTTGATAAGACCAGTGACTCTCATCACTCTGGATAACATGCGATGGGCCTCCGTTATGTTGTTCGACGAAGTAGCCACCACCTAACATAACCAAGCCCATCTGACTATTTCGAACAAGATCCGCTACAGGAATATCTACCTACTGTAGATTCCTTCGATGATAAAATCTTAACTTTATACAGTTTATAGTTAAACTATAGATAAACTTATATGATATCAAGATCATCAACATCGATCTTTCATACATTTTCTCCAATTTTTTATTTTAACTACATTTTTTAATCTTGCATTGGCTTATTATCATCATTACGTTACCGAAATTATATTCCGAGTTGGTTGTATCAGTAGGGTGTACAATTGTACCCTTTAATGAAGCGGATTCGACACAATTTATTATATAAACAGAGATTCAATACCATTGTAATATATTGAGAGGCCAATACGACATGATTTATTATATAAACAGGAGATTCGATACATTGAAAAATACAAAGAGGGTTGGGCCATTTATATATTTTTCTTGAACATCAAATTTGTGTTTTCCTTTTTCTGTTAATTGTTCTGCTGTAAATCGTTCATTTTTGGGAGAGTAGGGGGAGAGGGAGGGGAGGAGGAGGGGAGGGGGAGGGAGAGGGGAATTTATAAGCGTTGATCATAAACAACGAATTCATATGTCCATGGACTGATTAAATCATTAGATCTATTAGAATGTATCTACCATAGAAATGAAGTGCCTACGAACCAGTATTTTCAAAGCATGAAAATTGAGCACCACAAAAATATATGTGTAAATTATAACATTAATATCAATGCAATGTCGAGATTGTCGTTTGTAAAGTTATACTGCTGCTTAATCGCTCTCGCTCAGCAAAATTGAAAAGGGCACGAGCACGCTGCAACCCTGACGATTAATGAAAACCAGTGAACATTGATTGATGTAGTTTTCATTTTGATTACATCAAGTGTCACAACACTATAGCAAATGAAACAGTTAAATGAAAACCATTATTGTTTTTATACAATCTCTTAACGGCAACACCATGCACAATAAAGGTAGAATAGTATCCACTTATAAATAAGTTCTTAAACGTGTTTCCTTTTGATATGAGGGTTTATGAAATTTATCTAAGAATTAAGGCTCGTTAAAACGAAAAACAAATCAATAAAGTACATAACAAACATAAGATCCACATAACAACGTGAGATTTTTCGCCAGTCATTAAAATGTTGTATTGTACTGTACCTAAATTTGTACCGAAAGATAATAATCTGCTAATCACTTGTGCATCGTGTAAATTCTACCATACTTTCATTTAAAAAATCAGAGAGTTAGAAATATATAAACAATATCAAGGTTTTTAGTAAAGTAATGTAGTTTTATACTGTACAATTACACTGTATATAATATATCCAAACAGCTACACTGTATATAATATCTCCTAACAGGTACACTGTATATAATATCTCCGAACAGCTACAATGTATATAATATCTCCTTACAGCTACACTGTATATAATATCTCCTAACAGCTACACTGTATATAATATCTCCGAACAGCTACACTGTACATAATATCTCCGAACAGCTACAATGTATATAATATCTCCGAACAGCTACAATGTATATAATATCTCCTAACAGCTACACTGTATATAATATCTCCGAACAGCTACACTGTATATAATATCTCCTAACAGCTGCACTGTATATAATATCTCCGAACAGTTACACTGTATATAATATATCCGAACAGCTACAATGTATATAATATCTCCGAACAGCTACACTGTATATAATATCTCCGAACAGCTACACTGTATATGATATCTCCGAACAGCTACACACTGTATAATAAGCTACACTGTATATATATATCCGAACAGCTACACTGTATATAATATCTCCGAACAGCTACAATGTATATAATATCTCCGAACAGCTACACAGTAACAGCTACACTGTATATAATAGCTACACTGTATATCGCCGAACAGCTACACTGTATATAATATATCCGAACAGCTACACTGTATATACTATCCCCTAACAGCTACACTGTATATAATATCTCCGAACAGCTACACTGTATATAATATCTCCGAACAGCTACACTCCGAACAGCTACACTGTATATACTATCCCCTAACAGCTACACTGTATATAATATCTCCGAACAGCTACACTGTATATAATATCTCCGAACAGCTACACTGTATATAATATCTCCGAACAGCTACACTGTATATAATATCTCCGAACAGCTACACTGTATATAATATCTCCGAACAGCTACACTGTATATAATATCTCCGAACAGCTACATCGTATATAATATCTCCGAACAGCTACACTGTATATAATATCTCCTAACAGCTACACTGTATATAATATCTCCTAACAGATACACTGTACATAACATCTCCTAACAGCTACACTGTATATAATATCTCCTAACAGCTACACTGTATATAATATCTCCGAACAGCTACACTGTATATAATATCTCCGAACAGCTACACTGTATATAATATCTCCTAACAGCTACACTGTACATAATATCTCCTAACAGCTACACTGTATATAATATCTCCTAACAGCTACACTGTATATAATATCTCCTAACAGCTACACTGTATATAATATCTCCTAACAGCTACACTGTATATAATATCTCCTAACAGCTACACTGTATATAATATCTCCTAACAGCTACACTGTATATAATATCTCCTAACAGCTACACTGTATATAATATCTCCGAACAGCTACACTGTATATAATATCTCCGAACAGCTACACTGTATATAATATCTCCGAACAGCTACACTGTATATAATATCTCCGAACAGCTACACTGTATATAATATCTCCGAACAGCTACACTTCATATAATATCTGGAAATATACATACAAATTAGTATGAAGAAAGAAAGAGGTGTGATAAACGTGGAATATGAACAAACAAAACGGATGGGACAAACTTTAAAACGGAATTACAACGAAACCAATAATGTCTTCTACATAAAAAAAGGAGGCACGTCTTTACTGACGAAAAAAAATCACCAATTGAAACACATCACAAGCAGTCACATCCAAAGCATTAGAAAACACAGACCATCTTGTATGTATTACAAAAAGTTAATGTAAACACTTCCTACACGTGAAAACCACATAATAAACAAAGGGAAAGTATTACAAACAAAACGTGTCTTGAGTCTACTTTCAAATCACTGCTGATAACAACTCCACGCTAACTATTAGACCGCGTGATCTAAAATTTCACTATAAAAATATGTGCCTGCAAGCAAATATCTATCACCAGGATGAAATGTTTAAATGTTTGAACTGAAATTACAAACCAAAATTATGTTTTACATCATACACTTTGGGTGGAAAATCGAATAATCGATGTGATGGACATGTTTTTTTGTTGTATATGTTTCTCAGTGTTTGGCGAAGTATGCAGCGTCTTTAACTGTCGGGAGCGACATGCTAGTCTCGCTTATCTTGGAAATTAAGTGGGATGGTTGTTCTTTAATCGATTTGATGCCTCAGTGTGAGAGTAGTTTATTTTCTTTGAAGACAAAAACACAGGAGAGTCAGTTATCTCCCAGTGTCGATAGACATTTCCTTTCCTTCACCAAACCATTCCCGTTAACATTGTTATAAATATGGGCCTTAATCCTAATCTATTTTTCTCCTTGCATGTTTGTTGTATTTTTTCTTGTATGAAAATACATCAACATATCAGAATCTGTTGTAAATCAATAACAAAGATCAATTGCCATTTTCTCTTCGTATTTTTTCCGGTGTTGAGTGTGATGCAAATTTTCTCATATTTAAAAGTGGAATTGTCAGCGATTGTTGAATATCTCATAGCAACCACCGATAGCCGGATTCCTTTCAAACCGTCTGTGTTTGTAGTACTTTAAATGACGATATAAACTGGTATGCTATAAGTTATGGCCATCGTTTTGATTGACGTAAGAATTAGTTTCAATATGGGTTCTATCGCCACATAAAGTCTGGAAAAAAATGAAATCAAGAGAAAATATCATTTTCCGAACTACTTTAACACTGAAGGTGCAAATTTTGGATTTTTTAGAAATTGTCTTCAGTTTAAGAAAAATCTTACAGGCGTAATGCACAGCATAGTCACAAAATTATTTAATCATTATTAAGTATATTTATAGTTTTTGTTAATCTCGGGAAACATCCACTTCTATAATGCCATAATGCAGATCGTTTTTCCTCAGTATTTTAATAGTACTTGTTGTAACCCTGGTAAAATACTAGCCGCAATATACCACTCGGCTAGAGAGAACTTCTCTTTAGCTCGATTGGTTGAGCGTGATACTAGTTATTTAAATATATACCAAAATGATATTTCATTGCAAAGATCAAACTCATAGAGCATAAGAAAATAAAACCGTAACATCAGCAGTTCAGCATAACAATAATCCTCAATAAGCACATGTCTCTTTATCTTGTTATTCAATATCCAAAAGTTTTATCAAAAGTTTTTAATTGGGTCTGAAGCAACAAGCATATCTAACATTGCTGATGCAATCCATTTCCACTATCGTCCCAAAAGCTACAACACTGTGATTATTTATATGCTGTCATTTAAAAAAACAATGGCCTTTTCCCAGCCCCGAAACTCGAGCTTGTCAAAGATAGTTAGATGTTTTATAAGTGGGTACATTTTGATAGGAATCCCTCAAGGATTGAAGCCTCAAGAGCGCTGATAATGATTCTCTAAAAAAAGAAACAGCGACCTTAATCTTGACTTAAAACCCATAGAACTCCAATTTGTCCAAGATAGTTTGATGCTTACTAAGTTCCATATGATTACAAAACAAGACTATCACATCCTGATACCTTGGTTTAGACAATTTAACCAGAGAAGAAATCGTTTTTTCACGGCAGGTCTTTCACACAGCCCTTCTTTGGAAATAAGGTTTCAGTAATAATGTATGGCTCGGATATATATACATCTAGAAAAGTATAGGTATAAGTGCCAAAAAGCTTATTTGCCTACAATTTATGAGATTTGTCTTTCCGTAGGGTTTTGATCTAGACACCACAGGTAAAAATAGGGCCATTTTATTGCAATGAAAAACGACACCAAAGATAACAAAAAAAGCCTGTGGAAAACCTGAAAGTATGGCTACATGACAGCAATGCTATTATTGTTGACAGAGGGTTTGGGCCTGTTCTTGACCTAATAAGATCATCTAGTTTAAATCACACATGCACTCATACATGTAATCGGATAAGCCACAACAAGACACAAAAAACAACAGACAGACAATGCACAAAAAAACACGCTTTGTCGACGAAAGTTTCCACGGACGATTCCTCCAATTATTTTATTAACAGCTTGTTAAATTACTACTGCCTGCCTGAATGTTATCCGTGGCTCCATATGCAACCCATCTATCTGCCGTGAAGGAATATATCGCCGACTAGCAAGCAGAATTTGGACCAGGCTCTCATTGGGGAATTCTTTTGCAGACATAGTTCTCAATGGAAGTAAGTCGAAGGGCAAGATCAGAGCGGAAGAATTTGAGTGGTCCTGTGATTTCCCAGAGCTGCATAAGGATTACCTGGAAACCACCACAAGTAGCACCTATCATTGCAGAACATCTGACCGACAATGGTGATTTTAAGGTACGGGTGCACCATCAGAGGGCAAATGGATTATCGTCAAAATTCTCAAACCAAACACAAATGTTTGGATAGCGTTCAATGCGCACAATAATAACCTTATCACAAGTCACTATTGTGTGTGTTTAGCCGGCAATCACACACTGGCCATGTGCTGCCGTACTGTAAGTATCCTGTAATGCCTTGGTCACTTCTCTCACGAAACACAGGCAGGACATGAACATTCGCAGGCAACGAAGTTCAGTCATGCTTTGCTCAACAACTGAAGCAGCTAGTTGTCATTGACGAACAAACGACACCATAACTAATGCAAACCATTTAATTGGTACATATATAATTACAAAATGTTGATTACATCCCGAATTAAGTGAAATGTTCTTGTAAAGAACTCATCATAATGTTATATCATCCAGCAAAATTATATACGTATCTAATATAACATTAAATATGGAACCACTACAATGCCTTGGCTAAGTGTGGAAGGAAACCTAATGTACAGCAACTTAATCCTTCCAATGTGGCGATTTGTAGCGGCATGATCATAAAAGTCGCTTGGTTCGATTTGTTTACTTTTATCAAAAGAGAGCGGGAGAGGGACATTCTAAACCATATAGGATAAATAAAAGACTCTCACACACATACGACATCTACTGACAATTCAAACTTCAACAAATCACAACTTAAACAAATAAACAAAACAAATATCATCACTTTACACAAAAAATTAACTTCGTGTCTCGGTATCCCAAAAACCTACATGGATGCCAGGTGAAATGCATTACACAGTTTCCTTTTAGGGTCATAAAAGCCAGGCAGATTAATGGTTAGAGACCAGACAACTAGTTAACCACAAAAATAAGGGTCACCCAAACCAGACAGGTAAATGGATAGAGACCAGACAAAGTTAACTACACACAAATAAGGGTCACCCAAACCAGGCAGGTTAATGGATAGAGACCAGACAACTACTTAACTATACACAAATAAGGGTAACCCAAATATGTAACTGCATATGATTTTATGCTAGTAAACAGCTTTCCATATTATTATTTCGGTAGGTTGTTGTGAGTTCAGAGGATTACCATTTTAAAAATGGTTTATAACACAATGGTCTGATTACTTAAAATGCAAATGGAGATTTATATATTAAAAAACCTGACTGATCATTTTGTCCCAAAATGTAGACAAAGGGTATCTTGGCGACACTTAAAGAGGTTTTTTTAGTGAAATACAGGCCCTGTGGACCTTTTACATTTTACAAATAAAAAAATGAATGACAACTTCATGTATGTTTAAGTTCACTCTAAAATACTGCAAAGTTCTTTTTTTCCATCGGAGGGTGGGTGGGTTTATTTACACCACAAGGTGGATTTGGAACCCCCCCCCCCCCCCCCCCCCCACCTTGTGACGTAAATAAATTAACGGTTGTGCCTGTGTCTTTTAAGACAACTTGTTAAATTCCGTTATTTTAAATTAATATTATCCATTCGCAAGGGATGAAGTAAACAGGAAGTTGATTATTTTCAATTTCCTTCCTAGGAGAGTTCCGTTACACTGAGACGATGATGACACATTTTAAATGGTTGGTTCTGTACCAGTGATGCAATTTATCAATTTCAATTTGTATTCTTTAGTTTTTGTGCAGGATAAAGGCTCTGAATGTACAGACAGATTTTATATGAGACAGGTGTCCGTTAAGCCCAGAGGGAAATCTCATAAAATCAACATTGATTTCCAGCTGTCAACAAACGAAGAAAATTTCACCACAAATTTTGTTTTTAAAATTACATAAAATCAATTGAAGTACCATCATCGTTTTATTTCATTTCTACAAAATGAAAAATGAACATCGGAATCTAATTTTGAATTCATTAAGCAATTTGATCGAAACTAATATCTCGGGACTATTTTCCCTAACAGAATTACATCATGCACAATGTGAAACGGCAAGTTTTTTTATCTTTACGAACCACAAGGGATCGACTACCGTTCCTCGCAAGATTTCAAATATATATTGAATAGGAGATCTTATAACACAAACAGTGCAAGATTTAAGTGTGATGTTTCGATGAATTCGCGATCAAACGTAATCAAACAGATGAGAAGCGTGGAGCGTACTACCACTGATGTATGTAGTGTACGAGTAGGTTAGGCATCATCATATGTACGTGCAATTTGAGTCTTGACCTAAGTTAGCGCAGTAAAGACGGTATTTTTGAGGACAACATTCGTGCCTTCGTCTGGCATGAAGAAATTGTCTGTCCACGAGTCAATAACAACTTTAAGATAGCGGAAAAGAGAAATGAGATATAGAACTACCCGTTAGTTTAAAGGTAAGGTCTTCCGTTTCCTGACATCCGAGCCAAGAATAAGGCACATATAACCGATAATTTTATCTACTAAAGATTTGTATAATACTTGGGAAATCACCTTGTTATATAGTTTTCCTGCACAGGAATAACACGACAGCATAAAATAATAATTTAGATTTAAAAAAAAAATTCTCGTATAAAACTGGCGATATGTAATGGAAATATCTAAATATTTCGTAGACGATGGCAGACAGAGTTAGCAGATATCAAATAACCTGTGCAATGCTTTAAGGTTTATTAAAACATCCAAGAAAAAACCAGTAAAATCTTATTTCAATTTTATTAAATCTTTCATCATTTCTTAGGTACGGTTTTCTGGCAGTAAATTTCCATTTGACTATCCTATTTATATCCAGCTATCGTGGCAGGACCCACATCATCACTTGATACTTTTTTCTCTTTGTTTCAAGATGTTTCAAATATAATTGATGTCTTTGGCTAGGTCCTAACGGTTACGCAGAACTTGGCTAACCAAGCAAGCAGACAATACCATATATATGCAATAAGATACAATCTATGAAGTCATTCTGTTCTTTGAAGTATGATTTCAGCTCATTCATGGATTCTGCAAAAACATTTTTGTATGTATTATTTCTCAGATTACGCGAGCAAATCATTCTGACGAATGTTGTCAAACACTAATGTGCGGTCACGACATCAGTTGCGAAACTGTTTTCTATTTGATCCCGGTCTCACAAACGTTTATGACTACGGAAGATAGCATTTAAGTACACTGATTTGAGTCTCATAAAAATTGGTATACATCAGATGTGTTCTTGTTTTTTATCATGTCGTGTGATGAAAACATTCGTTACCTCATCTAAAAATTTCTAAATCAACGACCTTTTCATCGCTCTCATTTTTTCATCCAATTTCCATCTGATTGATGAAAAGAGTTCGGATTTATATTGTAACAGATGGCGGACGATGAATGTTAGGTAAAGCGCCTATTGCACACAGAATTAACATCTTGGCGAGAAAATTAATATTAAAAAGTTCATAAATTCCAAGTTATCTAGGTCGACATGCAGAATTGCGAACTTCGAATTGAAAATAATGAGTGATCAATAAGCTTGAAGAAATTTATATATACAGTATATAGATACTGAATTATTGTATATGCCCATCATCGAAGTGTTATGTCAACCTTGGACTTTGGTCTACTAAAGAAAACTTAGAAAGACTTAAAGATTACTTGCTTTTCTATCAATCGTTGACGTCTATAGTATAACCAAACCGTTATAACAATCTGTATCCCTACATTTCAGGAACACAAAATTCGGATCGAGGTTAAAGACTGATTCCTGTCCAAAAATCTCAACTAATTTTAACCAGTTCAAGTGACATGTTATGGGCGAGGCGATTCGCATATGATGTCATCCATTTCTTTTGGCAGCTCTTTATTGAAGATAAATAGACTTGACAATATTTCCCAATAAATTGTTTAACACACGGCTATGTTTATAGAGCAATGATAGCCGAAACAATATATCAATACAGTAAAACGATCTCTTTTTCCGGCCATGAGTTAGTTCATCGTATTGAACTTTGCTCGAGGAAAAACATGAAATACACGTTTTACACTATTTTTGGCAAGATTATGATATGATATTTTTCATAAGTCAAACCACTTTCAAATACAGCTGTTAATGTCTTATAGCTTTTTTAAAGATATAACATGGTCCAGTCCAAGCCTTAAAGACCGCACCAGGAAATATTTTCATATAACTGACAAATCTGAGGTGTATGAGTGATGTAGTTAGGATCGGTTTCATTTTAGAGAATTTTCTTACTTTATATGTACAGATGTATCTACCTCTACTCAACAATTTGTACGATCGCAAAACTCGGGAGAAAAATAATCAGCTGTTTGTGATGTAATCAGATTCAATTCAACCTGAGGGTGAGACTTTTTACAGTGTAATCATCTTACTAAAAGTCTGACATTCTGAAAACAACGATTTTTATCAAGTGCAGACATTTCAAGGGAACCGGAAGTGCTAACATGTAATTTGTCGGTCGACAAAATTCCATTAGAAAGTTCAGTCCAGCATTTATTCTGATTGCCACCAAAATCATTTAAAAGTAATCAAGATTATTGAGCAAGCCTTCCAGCCCTGAATTACTTCAGAACATTTTTTTACGACCCACTTTCAAAATTAAGATTTTCTGCTCCTAGTGAATTGAAACAGACATTATTATGTACGTTTACCTAAAAGTGCCTCCATACTTCTTAGTTTTTAAAAGAAACACTTTATTGATGGTTCGACGCTTTCTCCTAGTCCTGACGTGGATGGTGCTATGTTGTACCAACCACTAAATGTATGGTGTTATGCTCTACCAGTTACTTAATGTATAGTGTTTGACACACATACTACTTCTTTAATTAATCATTAAATGCATAGTAGCACGTTTTAACTAACACTGCATGGATGGCGCTAGGTCACACACATGACATGAGTGGTGCTACGTTTTAATACAAATATTATATACAAACCGTCGTGTCTACGATTTGTTCTTTGTCGAGATACATGTTGATATACTGTGTAAAAGTGATGGTAATTTGACTACAAGGTTGGCTTATAACTTCTCAAAAAGTGCTTATGTTTTTACGCTGATCAATGGCATACAAAACCGTGTACAGTTGTGTCCTTTGTTGGTGATGTCAGGGATGCCGCCATAGTTTTGCACGATGTCAAACTTTGACCCTGACCGCGAGGTCAACTATTGGTAGTCCATGAGCCCTTTACAGAGGTTTATTGTGATCGTTCAGGAACGACAACTCTGGTAGGTATTGATTGTTTATAAGATGATCCTTAAACCACACAATCAAAAGATGGTGCTCTTTGTTACTACTTCTCGCTTTGATGGTCCTATGTTTTATCACCCAGAAAACTGGTCATGAAATTTGTCGCAAATGAACTAGATGGTGTGACTTATCTCCACATACTGACCGGATGGTGTGACTTATCTCCACATACTGACCGGATGGTGTTACGTATCTCCACATACTGACCGGATGGTGTTACGTATCTACACATACTGACCGGATGGTGTTACGTATCTCCACATACTGACCGGATGGTGTTACGTATCTACACATACTGACCGGATGGTGTTACGTATCTCCACATACTGACCGGATGGTGTTACGTATCTCCACATACTGACCGGATGGTGTTACGTATCCTCACATACTGACCGGATGGTGTTACGTATCTACACATACTGACCGGATGGTGTTACGTATCTCCACATACTGACCGGATGGTGTTACGTATCTACACATACTGACCGGATGGTGTTACGTATCTCCGCATACTGACCGGATGGTGTTACGTATCTCCGCATACTGACCGGATGGTGTTACGTATCCTCGCATACTGACCGGATGGTGTTACGTATCCCCGCATACTGACCGGATGGTGTTACGTATCTCCGCATACTGACCGGATGGTGTTACGTATCTCCGCATACTGACCGGATGGTGTTACGTATCTCCGCATACTGACCGGATGGTGTTACGTATCTCCGCATACTGACCGGATGGTGTTACGTATCTCCACATACTGACCGGATGGTGTTACGTATCTCCACATACTGACCGGATGGTGTTACGTATCTCCACATACTGACCGGATGGTGTTACGTATCTCCACATACTGACCGGATGGTGTTACGTATCTCCACATACTGACCGGATGGTGTTACGTATCTACACATACTGACCGAATGGTGTTACGTATCCTCACATACTGACCGGATGGTGTTACGTATCTCCGCATACTGACCGGATGGTGTTACGTATCTCCGCATACTGACCGGATGGTGTTACGTATCTCCGCATACTGACCGGATGGTGTTACGTATCCTCGCATACTGACCGGATGGTGTTACGTATCTCCGCATACTGACCGGATGGTGTTACGTATCTCCGCATACTGACCGGATGGTGTTACGTATCTCCACATACTGACCGGATGGTGTTACGTATCTCCACATACTGACCGGATGGTGTTACGTATCTCCGCATACTGACCAGATGGTGTAAAGTATTCCTACACATTGAGAGGGTTGTGTTACAGTTTCCCACATAATTACCGGATGGAGTTACGATTTTTTTTAATCCGTTTTGAGACAAGATTATTAGAAACAGTGAAAACGAATTTCTGAACTTTCCATGGAAATTTTCTTTTCTATACCTACGAAGATCATTAACAGTATTATATGCAAATTGGCTGCCATTCGTTCAACGGATGACACAAATAAAAGAAAAATGCTTGATTCGTCGTCTACATTATTTTATTGATTTATTTTAAATTTATTTTATTTTTTTGTCAAATTCTACACTATTTCATGTGTATATATATCAAGTGTGTTTTTTCATCCTTGGCTTGGTCGTCTTTGTCGCCTTGGTGTTAATTAACGTATATAAATAATTCACCGTTCTATGGATTTAAGTAGATTTGCATACAGAAAAACTACACAGGTGTGGCTTTATGCTTTATTTGACAAATAGTTTTAAACTACAGAACATATATAACTATACATAAACAGATACATCGTCCTACATCCCAAACACGTATACCTACACATTATAACGACACATATATATTATGATAGCCATTCTATAAGTTGTTCTTACACGTAATGAGCCAATCAGTGTTCCTCTCCTTCGTACATTTATTGGCATCACAAATCCACGGCACACAAGGGAGATAATTAGCCATGCTAAAAGCTCCAAGAGTTCAATTAGAGTAGTGGAAAAATTATTGAATTATTTAGCAAAGAAGCAATGGTTTTTACATTTCAAAGCTTGTAGGTTATGTATAATGATACAACATAAACACGGCCGTAATGAATCGATAGATCGTTTCTTCAACAGACCGTCTAATTAGGCCTTTTAACCAGTCTGTGTGGACCAAACCCTAAATTGGTTACGGTCATCATTATTTTCTCTGACGTCACTAGTGATTTTGGTCTATAACAAAATGGTTTTCTCTGTGCTCGATTTATACCGTCGATCGCGATCGATCATGGCTCTCTATACGACAGAGAGTTTCAGTCACTTGTGGATTGCCAATGCTGGTATTGATCAAATTGTCCCCCTTGACGCGACAATGCAATCACGACCAACAGAGAACAGTAGCTCTCACAGTAAAAGGGACACGCGGAGGATGTAGCATCGGGGTTGACAACATCGCCAGGTGCGCTTCTTACAAGGCATCATGAGTACGAAATCAAACGGGAGTGCCAATGGGGGCCGACCCCGCTCCCTCTACGAAGAGTCGGAAGAGGAACGACACGAACTTAAACTAGACAGTATAATATCGAAACCAAAAACGCCAACTTTTGTGTACGTGTTGACATTTTTCTCGGCCCTAGGAGGATTCCTGTTCGGGTATGACACTGGTGTCATATCAGGGGCTATGATTTTGCTGAGGAATGAATTCAATTTGTCGTCTGTTTGGCAGGAACTTATTGTCAGCGTCACCGTCGCTGCTGCCGCCGTTTTCGCCCTAATAGGTGGTTGTTTAAATGACCGGCTTGGGCGTAGGCCTGTGATAATGATGGCCAGTATAGTGTTTACCATTGGGGCAGTTTGCATGGCAGTTGCTGGGGATAAGTATCTCTTACTTACCGGAAGGGTGATCGTGGGAGCTGGCATAGGTATGTACTATCATATATATAAAAGATGTAAACTAAACACTTTTCATTGTTATAGAATTTATTGAGATCAGTATATGCACGTGGTGTGTCGATATCTCAAAACTGTATTATTTCGATTTTATGCCGAAATGGTCTGTGGCTATATATGAGAAGTTGGATTGTAAACAATGGCTTGATAGAATAGTTTAAAAGCACTTCTATGTTTGTTTTTTATGATTGTTTAACATTAGTAAAAACATCAAAAGGACACGGATTTCGATTGTGTTCCAAGCTTCAGGAATGCTATGTATTTTTTTATTTATCTTTTTTTCTGTTATATACTTTTATGTATATATATCCGCGACCACGGTTACATAAGATGAAGATGATGGATGCCGGCTACCCAACAATGCCTCAATATTCTCGGCAGAAGCGCGAGCAATCTACCTCGCCATTGAATATATTCTAACAAACAAAGTAATGAAAGCTGTTTTCATATCAGACTCTCTTTCTGTATCACAAGGTCTTAACAATAGAAATATCGACAATATTTCCATTCGTAATACATTAACGCTATACCATGGACTTACCTAAAACCTTCATATTGTTTTGTTGGGTTCCTAGGCACATGGGAATGCCAGGCATTGAAAAATCATATCGTGCTGCAAAGACAGCTTTATCGTTTCCACCTTTTGTTTTCAAACTTCATTTTACTGATTTTAAAACATGTATTGAACAGCTGAGTGACAAGACGAATGAAATCGATATACCGATAATGAATTATATTCAGTAAAACTTATCATCGGTGAATGGTCTCCATGCTATAGAGACAACCATCGAGACGAAGTTGTCCTTGTTCGTCTTCGGATGGGCCATACTTATCATACAAAATCATATATGCTGAAAGGCCCAGATTATCTTAGGTGTGTAGCATGTGATAAGTCATTCACAGTTGAACTTTTTTTGGATTGCCATGACCTTCTGCCTCCTTGAGAATTTTTGATCTAAAGACCCTTTTTGAAACTGTTCAGATTTATAAAATTCTAGGTTATCTGAAAGTTGTTGGCCTATATTATGAGACGTGACTTACCATTTTAATCTTTTGTGATAGTATAACCATTTAACATTTTTAGAACTTGTCTTTTACCTGTTAGTTTGTTTGATGCTATTTCCTTTTCGGATCGCTGTGTTTTTCACCGGTTGATGGCCCTAATAACCATTTATGTGTTGACGGCCCGTTAAAAACGTAAAAATATCAATTTATATTACTTAATTTGTGATGAAATTTGGTTTCCGGACGATTCTGATGTATAATCTATGTCGTGACGTCTTGAATCTCACGTCATTTTCTTTTTTAATACATTCACTTAAACAAATCGAATATGTATACTTAATTTGCAAGCAGAGACAATCGATTTCAAGAATAAATGCATTTAAAAAACCATTTCACTTACACTGAGACATGGACCCTACTTTTAACCTGGTCGAAGAATTTCATAAAATGATAAACGCAAATGAGTTACAAGAGATGAAGATTTAATTTCCGTCTGAATCGTATGACGGTATAAGGTAAATGGGGTCATATTTTCACCTTACACCGGCGTGATCTGCAGCTTTTAGAATGTGCGTGTTCACCATTTCACCTCATGCTGAGATGTCAGGCAATATATATCATATGCTCAATCAATTCTTTGGGATGCAGTTAAGGTACAATTTTCGTAGTAACTTTATGTGTAAAGACACGTCATTTGATGTTAGAACATGAATTCTTTGGAAATACATAGCCACGGGAGCATAAAATCACACTTTCAAGACGTATCGAAGTTTGAGCGAAGTCGTACAGGTGAAATGCTGCCGTGAATTTTTAACACTGGAATAGCAAAATGGCATCAAGATGACAAAAAGCATGATTTTTATCATTGATAAGAAGATTGTATTAACTATATCCATACGCTTCTCTCTCATACTGTTCTGTAGTGTTCGCTTACAGCATTTACACGTATAGCATAAATAATAGCGAGATGCGAGAACTGCGTCGTCTTCAAGTACACGTGCACCGTATGATTATAGTAATATACTTGGCGTGTTTTGTGTCATCGAGGCGCCCCGTCAGTCAATATCAGAAAAATCTGTGCGATTTATTTAATTATAGACTATTCTTGGCTACAAATATACTTATTTTTCATCAGTTAACTGAATAAAGGTTTCGAAACTTTCTCAAATTATTTATTCATAAATACAAAATAAACGTAATCAAAGACAGAATTTTATTATTAATGAAAGGGAAATTGACTTAAACCAACCAGTAGTGAGTTTTGAGATTTTGTTGTGATTGTAGAACAAGCAGCGAGCTGGAACACTGAACAACTAGAACACACCGACATCTCTATAAAAAGCGCGCGCCCGTATCGACACGTGCAGAAATATGACCTTGATGTTAGAATTTGGGAGAGTGTAGGGGTTAGTTTTCAGTTATGAATTAATGACAAACACTGGATCTCTTTTAACTGTAACATTGCTTCCAATATGGAGTTCAGCAGGTACTTTCGCGACATGACAGGCGGTCTAATCCGGATTTGTTACACAGTGACTCACGTATAATTTGATAGTTTACAAAGTAAATATTTGCAGTATTACAATCAAATCTACGATTAAAAATCCCATTTCTAGCGAATACCGTTCATTACTATTTAGACGAGTTTAACCGTCAATGCAAGCCGCAAATGGAACCTTCTGAATACAAATTTAATCTTGATGAAAATAACTTGAAGCTCGATTATGTAACTTTATATGTACATCAAGGAATCATTAAAACTTTAGGAAAGCAAAAAACTATTTCATAATATCAAAACAAAAATACCATAATGACAGATGAATATACCATATTATTTGTCAACAGAAACATAGTTAAAACTACCTTAAAGTAATCCATTTCATAAACATTACCTGTACATAAAATGTATCCAGATTCATTTATGCATTTTATAGTCATTGAACTTCTACATAAATGCCAGGATCACTTTATTGTTATTGTCAACACAGATATCTATCATTTCAAATAGATTAAAAGACATTCTTCTTTAGTAAAATATTACATTGAAACGATGATGTCAGTTCGCAGAAATAAATGTACGCGAAATTTATATGGATGGACAGAATACTTGGCAAGTGAATGATTGGTAAAGATGATTAAAGAAGGCGATAAAGATTTTTTTATTTGTTTATTTCCTTTATTTTTCATTAAAGTTTCCTTTCCACTGGAGTAATTTGTTTGATGTAGAAACCCGATAATGTTAATTGGGTTTTTTCTAATAGATAATCATTACGTGGTATGTCCCGGATAGATTTATATCTTTTTTTACTGATCAAACTTATAATGTCTAAAAACATCTCACAAATTACTTCTATATATCAAACAGAAGATGATTAAGTAAAAACATCCTGATGGGACAAAAGGAAAATACAAAGGTCCCAGTATAAACGTATTGATTTTTACCATGACTTACCGTGAATCATTCATGAAAGTGCTTGGTTGCTTTCTGTCCTGGTCGACTATGTACTCGTGTAGTATGAATGTATATTGTACATCAGTGAGCCACAAAGTGCTCGGTAATCGTGTACTGCACAGATTGAAAAACGCTATTTATCGCTTATAATTACAGTGTAAGCATATCTTATGTAATAGTCTGGGTTCCCCCTCCCTCTCTCGGGTAACATGCACATGCTGAATGCTTCTACAGAGAATCTCGGAATACATTGATACACTAAACTCTATTGACAAAATAGACATCAGAAATCAGTAGAATTATGCATAAACTTGATATCACACCATCAACTCAACTCCATTGAACAACAAGCGGGAGGCCGCTGCTGCTGTCCAACCACAACCACAAAGGACGGTCTGTAACAAGTAAGGACAATCGCGCCACATTTACCGGGCTTTTCTACTGAGGTGTCGCTTTGCCACGAGTGATGAATATTGCCGTGATTTGTTACAGGATGGTTGTAGAATAGTAAAGGTTTATTAACAATCACCATGATTTAAAATACATTCACAGAAAACAATCGAGGCTTGCTGATATATCCTTCTATTATTCTGGAGTTATTTTTAGAAAAATAATATTTTACGGTTTGAATTGGAACAATTGGAACGTTAGAAGAGAAACATAAAGGATATTCGCCATATTGAAAATATGGTAGGATGATCCTCAACTAACTCATCTACTGCATGTTTATGTACGATGTTTTTTCAATGTCATGTGACAAATCAATGAATTCTCCGGTTCCATTAATCCAGACGCGGAAATCCAGAGCGAGAATACAACTTTGTCGATTATGACCGACAATATATAAATTCTTTTATCTGAAGTAATGGATTCCAAAATCAATCAATCACTCTTGCTATAAATCCTTGCTTGCTCTGATACTGCTATCGAAGTCTAGAATTAATACCAAAACGATTTCCCTACACAAATTACTTCAAATATTTCGTTTTAATATCAATACCTTATTTGAACCAGTAGACTCATATCATGGGCAACAAAATTGTATTCTGTAATTAAGACCAAATATACCTTATAGCTCCCTTTCTTCCTCGACCTAAACCTGAAGGAGACGAAGCGACAACCGTTGGCGAAAGGTTATACATCGCTTTCGCATTCTCGCTCACTTACCATCATCCATCCGTTGCATCACGAGGATATTGCCTGCACCCATTTAACGTTGTAACATTCTTTCTCTGCCCATTTGTTCCTTTGCCATCATGATTTTGCTTTCTTGTCCCTTCACTCCCACGCTATAGTGTTCGGCCTCCTCGCCCTTTCGTTCCTACGCCATCATGGTTTCGCTTTTTGCCCCTTAGTTCCCATGCTATCCTGGTTTTTTTTCTTCCTCTCCCCTTCCTTCCTACGCTATCGTGCCTTTGTTCTCGTAGTTTTGCTATTAAGACCCTTCGCTCCCCATTCGCTTCCTCGTTATTGTGTGTTTCTTTTCCTCTCATTACGTTTTATGCTGATTCGTCCCTCTCGTATTTAAATCGAGACTGAAAAGGATGATTAAAACTTGATGACACATTTGTATTGTACGGAACAGGGCGTGCTGTGATGACGAGAAGTATTTCTTTTAAAATCAAGATTTGACTAACGGCTGATGAAGAGAATCTATAGAGTGGTGGTGTCGTTGTTACCTGTTTTGACGAGACACCGTATGTTAAGAAATTGTTTAACGACATTTCTGACCTGTTTGATCTGTACTTCTCTTACAGGGAACCAGTATAATCCGTAAAACCTGGATATTTGTTCGCTTCTGAGACAGATTCTCTTCAAAGTGTATCACCAGTCCTAGTCTTACCTCATGCGACCTAGAGTTTTACTGTTGTTCAGGAATGAGTAATTATCTGATATTGAGCAGTACCTATAGTCTTAAAGTTATCTAGTCGATCGGCCTTTTGGGAGATGAACGAGCGATGTGTTCGTACTGTGTCTAATGATTGGCGAAGGTTGGCCGTTTTCTTCAGTTAAGCACGAGTCAGGACGTATACGTCTTTAAGCTAACTAGTGGATCGGTCTTTTGGGAGATGACTTAGCGATGAGTACGTACTCTATCTAATGACCAAAGAAGGTCGGGCGTTTCTTTTACAGTAAAGCAGGAGTCAGAAAGTATACATACTCTCAAGGGTATTTCAACCCAGTGTTAGGAAACGTCTGAAAACGTCACGTTTTTGTGTTACGGAAGCCATATATAATAGAATTAATTCTAGTACAGTATTTGTATGTACCTAATACCTGCAGTTAAGAATACTACAAGTTGTTTGAAATATCGTATTTCTATTGTAGCTTGTCAAACGTGACGAGACATGAGGGCGAAGAATTAACCCTACAATACATGTAGGTGCTGTCGTTTTGAAATAAGGAAGACATATGAACGACTTTCTTCTTTTAAAACGACAGGAGACATCGAGTCGAAAGTGTCTATAGGTCTCCATATAGGGGTATTCACGGGCTAGGCACTTGTAGTATCAGGTTAATGAGTCCTTATATCACCCGTATCTCACAATGATCCATGCCGGATATGAATCTTAATCTAGTTATATTTTACTGCCTGTATAATTATTGTACTTATGACGTCATGACATTTAGGAAAAATATGTACTTTTATTTCATTTGTTTTGGGATAAGACACTTCAAGGTCTATATGATGAGTGTCATTTTATAGAGACTACAAGAAGAAGAAGGTTGTTTAAGCTGAAACGATATAAGGATCGTAAGCATAGCCGACTGGAATACTAGTTAATGAATATGTAGGCTGGCATTGAATGGAGTATGAATCTTATGTTCCTTATAGCCGACTATTTTCACGGGATAATATGTTTACGATTTCGCGGGTTATTTTTATGATCGCGAAATTTTGATTAAAAAAATATTAAGACGCGTGAAAATATTGTCCGCGATATAAAAAGTTGAAAGCATTATTTATCGTTACCAACTTACCATAGTGTTCAAGTTCCAACTCGGTCACCACCTCTTACTCGTGAGTAAACAATTCAAAACGAGTGAAACAGAGGACCTCGTATATGATACCTACATATGGTCTATTATATAAAAATACTTACATTAGTAAGAATAAATTGTGATCAAATCTTGTTGAATTATGCTGCTATTTTGACAACTATAAATGTGGAAAAGGGAATTCCCCGTAAACGACTCGGAACAAAGAACGTATCAAAACGTATATTAAAGCGTATAAAGCAGATCAGAACAGAATGAATTATTTATGTGATTTCTACAGGTAAGTTGGAAACGTGAGATGAAGATTAATCAATAAAATGAGTACAGTCCAGTGTATATTGTATGACGTCTTGTGTCATACCAACTTCAATTTATAACCTGACATACTGGGATACGGTCTGTATATGTGTTTGTATCGATTGTACTAGGAGTATTCTTAAGTATTTGAAAAAAAAATTGACCCTATCCCAGAAGGGGAGAGCTGTCCTGAATTGGAAGATTTATTAGGCGTAAATGTTTTACGTGAAGTTAACGTATGTGTCTGCCAGGAGATGGAAAAACCGAAACCATTATCATCTACAAAAAAAGAGGGGAATGCTGCAGGACTACAGAACATTTTACGTGCATAGCTCGTCTGTTTGCGAAAATTTGATTTTAAGTTAGCGCTACATCGCGAAAACGTGAATTCATGAAAATTAAAATTTCTTGATTTTTATAAAAATTGCGAAAATTTTCGCCCACGAAAAACACCGGATATACAGTATGTCGTTTAACAGTGTATCTGTACCATTATTTAACAATGATATCTTACTAACAGTTACTAAGGTAATAAAAATATTGATACCCTCCCTCCTCCGCCCCTTAAACTCAGCAGACTCCGATTTCTTGGGCTCCTACGAAAACATACATCCGTATGAAATTTGATACCATGATTCTTCTGGGTAGTGTCCCCTTAACAGGAAGTCTCCGTTTTTATGTGTCCATCAGCGAGCAAGCCCTTGTTAGAAAGCAAATGCAAGTCATTGATTTTCGGTCTCAATGCAATATTGGATAAAGCCTACATTTTTGTTAAGTCAACTGCATAACGACACTTATTACACTAAATCTCCTTCAATTTAAAACCGTCTACATCCTAAGATGCAGGCAACAATTGAGCTAGACCGGAATATGGCACATTACCTTTCGCCAAGAGATCTACCGTTGTTTAGAAGTCCCGCCACAATGCAATGACTATCTTTTCTTCGGTTATTACTAATTTTTTCAGGAAAGAAACAACTAGAAAAAATTAACTTATATTCTCTTTTAAACCAATACTAATTATAGTATTTATATACTATTGAAGATGTGAAAATAACGTTTACTTTTTCTTATCAAGCTGGCAATACTTTTCTTGTCACTTTGAAATCGATACACCCAAAACCAAACAGTGCATCCATGTCTATCTTCTAGGTTGCTGTTTCCGGGAGATATAATAGTGACCGAACAGATCAATTTTCGCTCGTGTGAAATGTTTTAAATCTTTAGATTGCTTTAAACATGTCTGAGATTTACTTTACTTACGCTTGAATCCGCCTCGCAATTGATCAACTAGCTAGCTATTTCAAGCCAAACAGCAAAACCATGACATTCGCTGTAAACGATCGGAAGAATTCGGACACAAACGCTTACTCGCTTTGACCAAAAAGTGTGCGGGTTTATGATATATTTATATCCTTAAATCACTCCCTTTTAATACCGATGTGTTTACCTTTGTTGGTAAGACATCGGACTTATTCCATCTCTGGTAATGACAGAAGTGTGAGGTGCGAATCCAATCCTGGGTCGCTTTATGTATCTCGCGAAGCTTAAATCATGAATGGTCCTGTCAAGGTTGCACCCTTGGACAAGACGCCTTACTTCAATTGCTCTGGATAACATACAACGAGTCTCCAGCATGGTGTTCAGCGACATGGCTACAATCAAATAAATGCAGACTCTGTCTTAAAAATCAGCCTGGTTGTTCATGGAGCGATAATAACAGAAAACAAACCAACCAATTACTCAAGAGGGTTTTGAAAGAAATGTATTAGGATGATTGTATATACAGTTATCAGCTGTGTACTCGGCACACACCAGGTGTGTCTGTCAAAATCAGTGAAAATAAACTGTTTCGCGGAGAGAAAAAAAATTATTTTATTAGCTTCTCACACAAGGCCCGACTCTACCAGAAATCATCGACTTTCCAATAAGTGTTGTGCCTCAGCCAGAAGCCAATAAATATATGACGTCACACAGAGTTATCCTCCCTCATAGAAATTACAAAAAACGCGAGAAATTGGCATCGCTAGACATGTTTTGTTAAACTGGTTGTCTTCGTGATGACTAGACCAGTGTTCGTTTGATTTCCCAACACACATAACTACTGAAACACTTCAGTGGTCAAAGTATTGTGTACCACGTTCGAATTCATTATCTCTTCGACACATAGACACAAGTATATTCAATTTCCCATAGAAACTTAACAGTTATCGGTACAACAACGGTTAGTTTCCGGCGAACCTACAGGCAGTGTCCGGCACATCACCGGACAATTTCCGGTACAATTAATTGGCTCTTAGAATTCGAACAAAGTCACGCGCCACATTTTCCAAACATTGAAAGCGTTATAAAAACATTAAATGTTTTATGAATGAACTCACTTTTATTGAACGAACAATGTACGTTGATAAGTCAACACATGAATAACTGACAAACCAGTTGTAGGTAAGATCGATACATATCGACCAGTCTGGACTGTGATTCCTAACGGGCCCTTACTTAGATGACCAATTATCGGTAATGACTCTGTAATAATACACAGGGCGCGTAATGTTGGACATTTTGATAGTACACATGTTACTAAAATTAACTTGTATATTGACATACTATTTATTACATAGACATAACTATTATGAAATATTCACCATACCTGCACTAATACAATAACGCATTGGGAGTTACGTCATATGATTGCTCTATGTCCCGCCGTTTCTTTTCTTTTTTCATTCTCTCTGTCTACACTAATATAACCCTGTCTTAATCTTTGGTTTCTTAGAATACGGCGGTGTCAGTGATACATTTCCTGTCAGACTTCTGCCCAGTCAGACTTTCCTCTCTGAATAAGGGCCCGGCATGAATAAAGCAAAGACTACACTATATATGTCCCTACACTTCTTACTCCAATCCCTCCTGGGTCTTAAAATAGAGACGGACAATAAACATTTACATGGGATTTCTAATCAATTATTCTACTCGTTCCGTTCGCTGTTGTGGAAGAGCTTGCTATCAAGGCTGCCAATTAACCTTCAATTACTAATTAGGACAATGGTGTTCTAACACTGGTCGATTTTCAGATGCGCGGGAAGGCAGACGTTCCCAGTAAATCATTATACAGAACATTTTCTAACGCAATAACGAAAGGAAAACCCGCCTTTAATTGGTGTCGAAGTACATCGGATGTAGCTCTCACTGAAGGTGACATTTACATTTCTAGTCAATCTTCAGATCCTCATTATAACACAGAATGGAATACAATTGTTCAAACGACAATAGTCATGTAGCAACGTTCTGGTTTATTTTGATATATCGTAAGATATGTGTGACATTAATAGGACTATTAAGATACGGGGAAGCATTAAATTGATTTTTTTGTCATGCTTTTTTATGGGGGACTATATATAGATTTACCTATGTCCGTCCGTCCGTCCGTTCCGTGGACGCTTCCCGTTCTGAATAAATGTAATATCTTGAGAACCTCTTAAGAAATTTGATTTATATTTACCCAATATTATCATAACGTCAATTCTCTACACCCAATGATATCATGGTGGTCGTCAGTCAGGGTGAAAGGGTCACATTTGACAGCATTTACCATACAATGATACATATATTCATAGACACATAGACATTTATGTCTTACAGATAAGTTAACGACCGATAGACAGTCGAACCAATATCGTTTAATCTTACCTTTTACCAGCCAAGTCTGTCTGGAGACGACAGATCAAATTTTCGATGTATGTGCGTGCCCTTTCGCAATAAAAAAGAATTTATACCAAATTTATAGATTTATTCTAACTGAAAGTGTCCTTTTGGTGAAATATCGAAAGCTAGAAACACCAAGCAGGATAGCCAAAATCAGCAATGCACTTATCCAAGGTAATAAGTAGTTGTTCCATTAAAAATGCTGGAAGAATCAGCATCTCTCATTTCAATGATTGTCCCGAGCTAAGAACTAATTGCTTGGACTGGTTAACAGCCCAGGACCCAAAAAGAGATGGTGTAAAGGCCGACATAACGAAGAAAAATGTCGAAGAATAGTGAAAAAATGATAAAGGTTGAAATTTCATCGGTTTCGTCCTATACATTTACACAGAGAGTAATGTGTTTAAAGGCTATTAGTCTTGGTCTAGTTCCTTTATCGTGATTGACTTTGCACAAAATATCGCCGGAATAGCGTTCAGGAGTATCAAAACACGCCAACCATAAGCCCATGAGACGGAAGCTATGTTCACAGGGAATGGATTAAGTAGACTAATACCCACATATACAGAAGATGTGTAGGACTTTGACAAATATGATCGAAAATAGTCAACACGCTGAGATATGAAATGGTAGCTGTATTGAAGTAACATAACCCATTAGTTGTCGGCTTGTTTCATTGCGTACCGTCCGACAATCAGTGTAAGAATTTTCATGTCTACTGCATGAAGTAATATAATTATCTATATTGCTTTGGTTTTATTTTTTTATCAAATACTGTCTATTAGCTCAGCAGAAGACGTGTATGTCCTTTTGGCGCAAAAATAATGTCAGCTCCTTTAATGCACAAAGGTATGTCTGGGGTTTTTTCGCTGAAAGATATGTCCAGACTTTTGATACACAACGATATGAATTTTCTTTTGACATAATCCGTATCTATGTAAATATGCTAAATATCTTAAGAAGAAATGAAAGTTTTACATCATGTGAATTTCAGTGTTTTAACTTTTCTATATATATATATAACGACTATAATACATGTTCTCTTGCCATTCAAATGCAGGCTTATTCTATTGGCGCACAAAGATATGCCAGTACTTTTGGCACATAAATGTAACCATATTTTTACCGCACACATGTTTGATTGGCGTACATAGACAACAACTTATTTTGCACTCAAAGAAATGCCAGCTTTTTACGTGCGCAAATATTTGTCTGATTTATTGTATGAGGTTCTTAACTCTTCTCAAACAATGTTTAAAAACGTATAAATGAAGAGACAATATCTCTTGAATCAAAGTAACTTTATAATGTGTGAACGAGCAAATCCATTTTGATGCAACGTCATGGCCCCCTTACAACCAAAATGGTGGTAAAGGTCACATCTTCCCCTTGATGCAACGTCATGGCCCACTTAACAACCAAAATGGTGGTAAAGCCACATCTTCCCCTTCATGCAACGTCATGGCCCACTTAACAACCAAAATGGTGGTAAAGGTCACATCTTCCCCATGATGCAACGTCATGGCCCACTTAACAACCAAAATAGTGGTAAAGGTCACATCTTCCAGGATGCAATTGGAAGCAGAAACAATTTTGTCTTTCCATGAACTGAGCTGAAATTACATGTACATTACCAACTGGCTGGATCAGGTTTTCGTTACTTAAGTACAAAAATATACCTTGTGTAGACCGGTAAGACAAAGCTTTCTACTACTCCAGTGCCTGTAATAGAACGTCTGCCTCCAAGATCATTTAATTTTGTTTTACTTTCTAAGATTTTCCATTATCTACTACGGATATTCAATATTGGGATTCCATACAGCAAGCATTGGAATGGAAATGCTTCTTGTAGAACAATTAATGGCATGCGCTGAATTGATATTGCATGGTGAATGGTTTTGTTTTGATAGTAAAAGGACGTTTGTTTTTTTTTCTCTCTCTCGTTCAGTTTCCTGATAAATATCATCGATCCATGAAGTCCGTGCCCTCTTTCATTCGAAACTTTTGTCTACCGTCATATTTTATTTAGTACATGTATGCATCGATCACAGGTAAATAAACAAATAAAGAATTTCTGCATTTGTGGCATTGAATATTGATCTGTGTATAGGGGACCCTTATCAAGTGTCACATATAGCATCGGATATCCGAAATAAAAAAGTACGTAGATGGAATTACACTTGAATTTCCTCGGCCATTAAATTTATCATATAACGTCAATGAAATTGATAATGTTGACGGAAAAAAGGTGTCCATAGACTCTTGTTATTGTATTATTCACATTTTAAAAAGTAAACATCTATTGTTCTTTCAACATTGAATTTATTGTCTAGATGTACAGTAGAGTTAAAGTAAAATAATTTCTCATTCTGACGAGTGATAAATGACAGCAACGTCTTAAATCTGCAGTGATCATTTTTACTGAAGAGTGAAATCGCATATGTTACAAAAATGCTTATGATCAGACAGCTGATTAACGTTTGTTGCGCTGAGTTCATTTTTTATTGAATGTGTTTTTAAGAAACAAGACTACATCAATGGCAAATTGGCGTTGAATATTTCTCTGTAAAGGCTATTTGTCACATTGGCTCTAACGTTGTGAACTATGTGGATGTAAGGTCCATTATAACACAAAATTTCTATTATATTTTGACAGATAATTTCATAGTCATTATTATAAGGTACACAATGTATCATTACCTCTCAGTTGTTTGAAATCACATCATTACTTACAAAATTCTTCATCGTTGTCTGTTGATCATCTTTTCCCGAACGGTATCAATTTGGATCCTCGCACCTGGTTTGATACCGGAAGTGACGACTTTTAATATGTCCCATTCTATTAATAGGCACTCGTACTCTTGTAGTCAAACCAACACACGGAAAAGAAGTTCTTAATCACGCTTTGTCAAAATAAAAACAAATATTTTGGAATCGTAAATCAACAAACCAGATATCAAGATCAACGTTCGGAATCGGAACTATTAAAGTACAAAATGTGAACCATTTTTACCGGGACCTTTTCTATCAAATGATGTTTAAACATGACGTTTGTGCGCTAAAAAATCACATATAACTCTGCTTCAATATTAAGAATATTAAGATCATATCAGTTTGTTAAAACAGATGAAAAATCTGCGAAGTGCAACAGAAATACCGGACTCAACAACTGGGCTAAAGAGGGCTGAGCGTATTATACTGAAATTATCAAACAGTAAAATACATTTACACATTTGCGTATACATGAAAAACCTTTGGAAAGCACCAGTTTATTGTCTTCAAAGTGATATATCAAAACTCAAAATTTTACATATTCAAATGTTTGGGACAATTTTATCTGGAACTCAACAAACTGGTCTCTTTCACCCTGTGGGGTCCTTATCGCATCTTTATTCCATTTGTGACATCATAATTGCAATGCCAGAAACAAAAAACCGTTTCCCGTAGATCAGCTCTAAACTTTTTAGCTTTGCTTCAAATACGCTAAAATCCTTTATCAACAACGGAATCAATATTTAAATGAATTCTATAGAGTTGCTGCTTTTAAATTTCCAGAATCTCTCATATAAACGACACGCTTAAAAGCCTGCATTGATCCGTTTCATGGTGTGAATCCATGTTATGATAGGAAATGCTGTTATCGTTTGACAATTTCGATATCTTTAACTCGTGTTAGATTGGCATTAATGCAAATAACCTAGATTTCAAGTCAATAATGCATGTCAAACGTGTAACACTATCCGGAAAAGAGTTAGTGCATGACGCAGTCTTTTGTAAAAAGAATATCTCAGCATTTTGTGACATCACAGCGTAAATTTGTGTATACGTCCTTACCGAATGCCAGTGGGGACGGTTGATTCTATCGCAAATGTGATTAAACTTTGATTTGTATTGATCGGCTACGAGAGGTCTTTGATGCGGACAGTGATAAATGTGTTTTGATATGCGACAATAGCATTTTGTGATGGATTGTATCTGTTCCTGGCATAAAACGTTCCTCACGTTGGCAGACACGTACAAACTGTGAACATTAGTTTGGGTTACAGGCTAAAAGACTATATATATATTGATTTTCAGCTACAGTTCATCAGCAAAATGGAGGGAAGATATTTTACCCATATTCGAACACATATGATCCCAAGTGACAATACGTCAATCCTTTTCTTATCTCCATAAAGTGATGTATGTCACATTGGTTTGTAAAAATGAACAAATGGGATTGGACATGTTATGTTAATTTAAGACTATTTCGGCACTTTTAGATCTGATATCAATCGTAAACCAACGTGTTTTGAAACCAAACAAGTGGCGTGATTAATTAGATGTTGTCCTCCTGCTGAGTCAGAGTGCAGATATTCAATGTATATCATTCTATCACGTGACAGGAAATAGGGCAACGAGACGCGAGAGACAAAACCACAAACAGCTACAAGAAACACAAGTTCGGAACACCTGTCTGAATTATTGCTTTCAGTCTGACGGTGTAGCGATTTTTGCCTCCTTAGCGATCCCTTGTATTTGCCTCCTCTTTCTTTTGACGTGTTTTGGATCTCTCATCCGATATGTCTTTTGGTCTTTTATTGTTCGTTTTTATCTCCCTCCTGATTCGGGTCTCTTGAATTTAGGTAAATCGCACTTCTATTGTAATGTGCCTGTTATCGTTAATCTCCTACCATTGAGTTTGGCTTTTGAAACGTATGACTGTAATGTTTTACACGATCTCCTTGTTATGATTTGTTTGTCACAGTGTTCAGACCTTTCTCATAAAGTAAATTTAAACAGAAGCATTAATGTGTCAAAATCGATACAATTTCAAAGATTTTTGTCAAACATGTTTTGAGCCTATCATCATTAATAATTCATAATGGTAATACCATTATTGTATGTGACAACATTGTCTGGTGTAACGAGTTACCATTATTGTATGTGACAACATTGTCTGGTGTAACGAGTTACCATTATTGTATGTGACAACATTGTCTGGTGTAACGAGTTACCATTATTGTATGTGACAACATTGTCTGGTGTAACGAGTTACCATTATTGTATGTGACAACATTGTCTGGTGTAACGAGTTACCATTATTGTATGTGACAACATTGTCTGGTGTAACGAGTTACCATTATTGTATGTGACAACATTGTCTGGTGTAACGAGTTACCATTATTGTATGTGACAACATTGTCTGGTGTAACGAGTTACCATTATTGTATGTGACAACATTGTCTGGTGTAACAAGTTATCATTATTGTATGTGACAGCATTGTCTGGTGTAACAAGTTATCATTATTGTATGTGACAACATTGTCTGGTGTAACAAGTTATCATGATTGTATGTGACAGCATTGTCTGGTGTAACAAGTTATCATGATTGTATGTGACAACATTGTCTGGTGTAACAAGTTATCATGATTGTATGTGACAACATTGTCTGGTGTAACAAGTTATCATTATTGTATGTGATAACATTGTCTGGTGTAACGAGTTACCATTATTGTATTAGACAACATTGTCTGGTGTAACGAGTTATCATTATTGTATGTGACAACATTGTCTGGTGTAACGAGTTACCATTATTGTATGTGACAACATTGTCTGGTGTAACGAGTTACCAGTTATTCTATGTGACAACATTGTCTGGTGTAACGAGTTACCATTATTGTATGTGACAACATTGTCTGGTGTAACAAGTTATCATTATTGTATGTGATAACATTGTCTGGTGTAACGAGTTACCATTATTGTATGTGACAACATTGCCTGGTGTAACGAGTTACCAGTTATTCTATGTGACAACATTGTCTGGTGTAACGAGTAACTTGTATGTGACAACATTGTCTGGTGTAACGAGTTATCATGATTGTATGTGACAACATTGTCTGGTGTAACGAGTTACCATTATTGTATGTGACAACATTGTCTGGTGTAACGAGTTACCATTATTGTATGTGACAACATTGTCTGGTGTAACGAGTTACCATTATTGTATGTGACAACATTGTCTGGTGTAACGAGTTACCATTATTGTATTAGACAACATTGTCTGGTGTAACGAGTTACCATTATTGTATTAGACAACATTGTCTGGTGTAACGAGTTACCATTATTGTATGTGACAACATTGTCTGGTGTAACGAGTTACCATTATTGTATGTGACAACATTGTCTGGTGTAACGAGTTACCATTATTGTATGTGACAACATTGTCTGGTGTAACGAGTTATCATGATTGTATGTGACAACATTGTCTGGTGTAACGAGTTACCATTATTGTATGTGACAACATTGCCTGGTGTAACGAGTTACCAGTTATTCTATGTGACAACATTGTCTGGTGTAACGAGTAACTTGTATGTGACAACATTGTCTGGTGTAACGAGTTATCATGATTGTATGTGACAACATTGTCTGGTGTAACGAGTTATCATTATTGTATGTGACAACATTGTCTGGTGTAACGAGTTACCATGATTGTATGTGACAACATTGTCTGGTGTAACGAGTTATCATGATTGTATGTGACAACATTGTCTGGTGTAACGAGTAACTTGTATGTGACAAAAAGATACTATTATTATATTTGGAGATGTTTGACCTTCATACAATAATGTTACACTTTAATTTTATTTTGTCACCGGCATCAATTTACATTTCGTCCGTCATGGTATTTGCACCGTTCCTAAATCGTCCGACCTTTATCTGAACCCGAGCTCTTCCTCATATACTTTATAACAGTATTATTCTCTAGAGGTAATCATGTCAAGCTATCACGAATTTCCGTAAACATGACAAATTCAATATCCTTGTAGTAACAGAATCCAATGTCTAACGTTTACGATCAATCACGTCAAATGGCTTGTGTCTGGACAGTGGACAGTGTCGCGGTCCTCAGAGCTATCTGGTGACCACTGTCCAGCCTTGAAGGTATGCACTAGTGATTGGTACGTTTATGTGAATTATAGCTGACAGCGTTACTGATTCTGTACATCCGATTCGTGCTGATGAATGAATCTAGTTGATGCCTGCCTTTCCATTTTGCTTTATCAGGATCTTGCTCACAGGCAATGATCCTCACTCCTCGTCGCTCTCCATGACGATCATCGTCTGACTCCGTGACGGAGATCTACGACCACATGATCGTCATATGATGACAATCGGGAAGAAAAATAGCATCAATTTCCGGTTCGTTGCGGTCACGAATGCAGCTTTATCACTGGAAGGTAGAATATCGTCATTGTGTTTGTCTTCAAAGACTAGACAATGTGATGGTCGTGACGCTACACGGAATGGCCTACGTGTGTTGAATACCACACTAGTGTTTCACTAATGGGGAGACGTTTGAGACAGAGAAACTTGAAAACCCTTTAAAGCTCAGTGAACTCAACCTTAATAATTAGCTGTAATTACATTGAAAAAAGTAATGAACAGTGCCGTTTATATTGCCAGATTAATTATTTTTGTCCTTTTACTGCTTAAAGATATTAAGTAATAAGTTTTGCTGTCTACAGATATGTCAGCAATTTTGTTTAGAAACGAATATTCCCTAAGCAGCCGATTGATTTACCGCTAAATGTTAATAAAGCGTAAGGGATAGGCTTTTTCTTGTAAATAATTAATGGTACCTAATTTTGCATCAACCGCATTTAGACCATAAATAAATATTGGATTTTTATAGTGTGCCTGATCTGTAGGAGAGATTAAAAGCCAGACTAAGGTTAAACATTACTTTTACTCCTGCTGATAATTCTGTCTGTCGGGTTCTGGACCACAACTTTGAATGTACAGTATAAAGGGTTGTACAAAAGACACACAGGTAAATTTGCACTTCTGAATACGATTTAATGTTAAAAACAGCCCATTACAAATAAAAGATTTAACTGCATCTTGTTGAACTTTTGTCCATCTGGGACAAGTTTGTAGTTCAATTCAAATTTGCCCTGTCTCATTAAACTCAGGAAGTTTTCTATTGGATAATTCTAAATACACTTTGAGAATAGTTTTAATGTAATCAATGACGTAATCTATAATTACGTATACAGAGTGGTAATACATTTCGAAGACCTCATCCACAGCAACTGTTACAACCAACATGATTGGTGTGGAACAGAAACTTATGCCTGTCTCTAACAGCCTTGTACTATTGGTTTATTATAAACTTGGAATATGACATTTTCTCTTTCTCTCTGTGCTATAAAGGTGTAACCTCAGCCTTGAAATGACGTAATCAATATAGATATATAGGGAAATTTTACTTTCAAATGACATGTTTTAAGTAAAAGATTCTTCATATTGTTCGACCACTCTTCGAAACGTGCTTATATTTTGTCAGAATGTAGTAAATTTATTCTTGAAACATTGCGTCTTATTGATTAAACTTTTTCGTGATGCGTGATAAGGTGGTACAAAAGACACGTAAGTGGTAACACCTTTTATAATAATTTGAAATGAGATAAATTTTTTTGATAGTGTATTAAACGGCATCATACAGCTGTGATCTGTTTTTTAAGACTCGTCAGTGCCGAAATCTCTTAACCTAAGTGCCAACAATTGAAAGTGATCATTCAAATAGGTAGAATCTGATGTCAAGAATCAGATGGTGAGGTGCATTAACCAAAACTCCAATGTAATTCATAATTTTTAATATTCAATCATTCCAAAAGAGTGGTCAGGTACATGTGTATTGATTAAAACAGGACATGCACTAGGACTCGTCATTTATGATAAGGAATTTAATTATTGAAACCCAGGAAGTGACACCAGATTGTAATGTTAGTGCGTTGTATTAACAATTTTAAATATTTAAGTCATATGGTTAAAATATAAAACGCTGAATGCGAGATCATTCCGAGTGTCTGGTTTATGAAATATCACCACGAAGGAATATTTTAGTTTCTACTTTTATTCGTTATGCTATCATGTGTCTGTTGTTTGCCTCTGTAATTGAAAGCGTCACTGCGAATTAAACCAAAGCGTTAAAGTGACACAGAAGAATGAATGACTCCCTCAGGGACAGGCTTCCGTAACGATGACGTGCATCCATCATCGCCAAGCTCAGCATGTCAACACTAGATAAGTGATTTTCTTGAGAAAATCGTTACCACGTAATGGCGATCTCTATGTATTATTTCTCAGACATCCAAACCTGATTCGATTATTCAATTAGATGAAAGGTAGTGCCTCCCAGCAATGACTTCCTTTAATGTGAGCGAAATGAACACGTGTTAGAAACGCCCACAGCCTCCGTGTTTGTTACTCGGCCGATAGTTGATTAGTCTAAAATTGAACAAACAAAAATGCTTTTAAACCACTTGCCTGCCATAAAAGGAACATAAAGTGTTTGAGACATTTGAGCAAACAAGTTATCCGAAATATCTATGTACAGTTTTTGCACACTTGTCAAATGTGAAATATTGACAGTCGATTTTACGAATAAGTGAATTATAAAATCTTCAATATATATGCAAATGTTTGCGAATAAATAACTTTTTATTAAGAAAACTCAAAGCAGGGTTCAAAATATTTTCTTGCGTTCAAGAAAGCGGTACTTGATAGGAATTTTGCTAGGAATAATTAGCTGTTTAAATTGAGAATGTCATCAAACTCATATTGTTTACAGATAGGGATTTTTCTCTTGATTTTGTTTTTATTTCTGTCACTTTCGCTGTCAGTGTCGTAGAGAAGAGTCTTATGGCGATGCACAGAATAGTGATGCTGCTCTTTGACACGCCTAAAGCTTTCAGTATTGCTCAGGAACATGTACCAATACGCTGAACTATGCACCGGAAATAAACAATGCAAACAGCAGTGAAATCAACAGGGAATCTCCATATGATGCTATATCGATGGTGGAATCGAGGATCCTGGTGTCAAATTTGATTGATGAGCATGTTAAAGCCAATATTGTAGAAAACTTGCATCATTCAGCTGTTTTGTCCTCCAAGGACTTGTCAGTTATTCTAAGGAACGTAAATTGTTAAAACCTAGAAGGCGTCTGAGGAAAATTAAGTTTGATCGAAATAAGTTATTGAAAAAGAAAAAAAAATGTGTGCATATATGTATTTATTTCGAGCCCATGCGTCAAATCAATATAACACGACATGTAGGTTATGGTCAACTTTAGGTACAAGTGTCCACAGCAAGGTTGTAAGGTTAAGACTTCAATAGAACACTATGTCTCTAGTCAGCATTGTGTTGCCTTTCCCGTCAAAATGTTCTGGGTTTTAGTGCTGGTCCGTGAATGACACACTCAAGGATTCTGTATTCGTTTCTTCATCAGAAAGTACTTTTTCTTCCTCCAAATGAATTGATTATGTTCTACCAAATGGGAAGTATAGTTCCAGCGACAAGGGAAAATTCATCATATTTAATTTTAATTAGTTTAACGTTGTTCATTTATCTTGCATTTCTTTAACATAACAGATATATTTTCATTTCACTAGTGTTGCCATCAACTTAGAAGTAGCAGTGAGACCTGTGATCAATATCTTGCAATATTAAAATACTAAAAGTTCCGAAATCACCATGGAATTCCCAATGCTTTTAAGACATAGAGTTCTCGAAACAACTTCAGTTTCTTTCGAACTTCTATCTTTCTTTTTTATTACTTTATTTCGTAGATCAGTTTTAGAATAGTCACTTGTGTGAAATTTTAATTCATGCCTCAAGAATTGTAACGTGTTTCTAAGAAACAAAACAAAAAAGGATATCGACGTCACCAGAGAGACGGCGTATGGTACATACACAGCAATTTGAATACCTTATTTATATCAAAGAAAATACTCATAACTTTTCTCATTTATTTTATTAAAGGAATTAAAATTAATTCAAATGTTAATTTCATTTTTAACAAATCATTCTTTCATTTTTCTTTGTAATTTATTTAAGTTAATATGCACGTGGAAGAATTTAATGAATGGAAGATAATTTAAAGTTTATCACGCTGCAAGCATTTAGCTTGTTGCATTTTAATGCAGGTAAGAAGCATTTGTTAGCACTTCGTTCCCAGAAATAATTGTATATATATATATATATGACACTGTATTGCTTTCGATATAGAAATATACTTCAAATGGTAATGCTAGAAAGGAATATCGTTCGTGACATGAAAACGACCGATAATTTAAAAAAAAAATACAGGAAATTTACATTTTGGGAATACAAGGACACAGTTCTAGAATAAAGCAGCTCTAATTAATCAGAGTTGGTTCAAAATCAATATGTTGAAAGCATTTTGTATTCATGCAGATCTCAATATGCCAATTTCAAATAACATCCATTTTGGACGATATGTAGAATGCGTCCTCCTCAGGCGAATATCAATGTTTAGATAGTGTAAATCCGATTGCTTCTAATCAACGAGTGGTCTGTCGATTGCTTTACTATAGCACTCTTCCTATTAACGCTTTGTACGAATTGTAAATTCACATGCAAGATTTTTAACAATAAAAAGCAAATACATAATATGACGATAGAGAATGTTCCAATACATTAATTATACTTGTTCAGATTACAACTCAAACAAAGATAAAATAAGATTTTTTTGTTTAAATCGGCAGAGTGTTTGTTAGGATAATGCTTTGCAAACACTGCCACCTGTGAGCGATCTCAGCTATATATACAACGCCTGCTTGTCAGCTTCATAAACCAAAGAGAATAAAAACCCTCGAAAACCATGAGGTTAAAAAGGGTAAAATTATTCTATGGGGATGTTAGGTGTCAAGAAAGTTAAAAAAAATTTAAAAGGCAGAAAAAGTATTTAAGACGTATTTTGTTATAATGATTCAAACTGATATGATATTGCTCTTCTGGAACTACTTATTCAGCGGTAGGCAAACGTCTGATTTTCCATTAGATTCATGATTGAAGAAATGAACACCATTTATAGATTACTGAATTGATGTACTTACTTGGGTTGACCTATTGATGCAGGCGACGCTTACCCTTCCGGACATCTCTTTTTCTTTTTATTTTACCCACGTTTCGTCGCATTTGAAGTGGATTAAGATTCGGGTGATATGTCAGCATTGCCTTCATTGATTTTATCTGGTCGTTGTAAGAAATCTGCCAAGTTAAATCAACCTAACAACTATCCACATCATACATATAACACACAATCGTAATTTGTCGAATACTCGTAGAAAATGCATATATTCACGCCTGGATTATGATATTTTCTAAGAGTATATGGTACCAATGTCCAATTGGCGTAAACTACTCAACATGAGGAATTCATGACAAGTGACTTCATATAAAACTAGGGCATAATATGAACAAAAGCGTGATTTAGTCTCCTGATAGATAAAAAAGATAATAAGACTTGGTGTTCCGGAAGAGTAAGCGTCTTCTGCTTCATCGATGACACATGTTAATATTTATCAATCCGACTAAGAAATGTCACGTTCTCAAATAAGAACAAGGTATACAATAATGGAACCAACAGGCAAACTAACGAGTATCAAACACTTCCAGCTTTATACTTTTCGCCGTAGAAGTGAGTATCGGCTAAACCGCATCAGCCCGGAAATAAGCATATCTTTATCTAAATTTTCAATGAACACCGAAGATAGACACGGCGGAAATTTTTATAACAGCAATACAGTTCTTGTTTCCGGTTAGTTTGTATTATAGATAAATGTAATTACATTTTCTTTTACAAATGTTAGTCATAACATGTAACGACTAGGACAATTAACTTATCCGGAGGTTGGGCTATTTATCGTTAACTCTTAATTATTTTCTATTGAGCTGGTAACAGGACATCGTGTTAATATAATAACATTCAATTATTTCTATTCAATCTTCTTGTGTTAATTAACTTCCACCTACTTCAATTTATACTATTAAACATTTTTGCACGTTCTGCGTTGAAGCAAATCAAGTGCCATATATGGCATGCTGTGCGTGATATAAGACTTTTACAATTCTTTACAAACCTGATCGTACGGGTAGAATACAACAACACATGCTTATAATGTAGTCTCTGACCGCCAACGAAACGCTCAATGCCCTACCCAATCTACAACTATCTTAATTTGACTTTCAATAGTAAAACAAACATGTATTATATCAAGGAGATATATCAGATAGTTGATTAAGTAACCTGGATGTAGCAGACATCTTTGGACGTACATTCATGTAACAGCTTATTCTAAATTTGTATTTTGGATAAAGATTCAACACAAACATACTCGTATATAAGAATCTATACACACATACAAATTAATTTTAAAAATCAAATGCAATTGATGATGACAATATGTCCGGAAGCTTTGCACAAAACCAAATGATGGCAATTACAAAATAAGCTAATCAATCGCCTCACCAATGAGTGACCTTTGTGAATACGATGCCGAAAACAAAATGCTGACAGTTTCAAGTTTCACATATCAACACGCACGCCCACTCAGAATTTATTTTTCATTATCGATTACTTCACCCAATTCATAATTAATGGGAACTCTGTGGCCGTGGCGTTCATGTACTTTCATTGTGGGCTCTGCATCTCTGTTTGATTAATAATGTGTTGATTGACTTTTAAACAACGCCCTTTCTAACATTTAGGAGAAACGTCTGTCGTTGCAGTTATTCTTGGTGTTTTTATCGTTCCAATTCTCTGTCTGTTATATATATTACGTCACAAACCTTGACCCTGGTTATCCAATGTATAGTTCCCACTAATAAACATTAAAAAGGGCTAAGTGAGACATGCTGTTTCATAGATTACCAGGAATTCGACACTTAACGACGCACTTGACGACACGGCATGATATTTGTATTACTACAGCAAGGAGGGGATGTCGTATAATAACAAATATTGATGATTATTGAAATCATTGTTATCACAAAATAAATCCATTGCTTTACAACAACCTTTAATTACGAGTTGTTCGAATGGGTTTCGATTTGTCTTTTAATCATTTTTTCTTCCTTTTTTTTATTTTTCTTTATGATTTTGTTATGGCACTTACATTTTGATTCAGACTTGTAATGAAGACGGATTATGCTGACAATGAGCTCATTCTGTAGGTTATCCATCAGAGAAAGAAGGATTTCCCTTCCATTTCGGACTCGCAAATACCCTGAGCTATTGCAATCGATTCTCTCATCCTTTCCCATTTTACTTTAAGAGGATATTAAGGAAATTTGATGGTGTGAAAATTGAACTATTTTATGGTGTATGTCCAATTTCAATTGAAAGCTATGTATATTGATTTTACACAAGAATGATGCGATAAGACAATGCTAAATGAGATGCCTTTAGAGCAAGCGTGTCTAATATGGGTCGCAGTATTATTGATTAAATTGTGTTATTTGCACATCTACAGTAACAGGAAATGGGTTCTTTGCATACTTGTCAGTTATTATATAGAACTGGTTTACAAAGGACAATAATCTATCGAATTGCTGAGCGATCTGTAAGTTGGATGTAACAGCTCATTTATTTATGGATACATATTTCACAATCGCTTATTTTCCTTTTTTACGTTATTATCTTCTTTAACGCTTTTGTTTACTATACACTAAAATAAGACGTTATTAAAATATATTGATGTATCTTAACTGAACACAACTGCAACAATAAAAAGTAAACTGACCCCACAGATGCAATTTTTATGCTATACTTATATGATTAAATAGAAGTGATTATCACTAAACTCTAAAATATGTTAACTATACAATTAGTGTTCTTCTAAAAAAATAGAAATAATTTGCATGATATATCTGCTGCGTACTCGATACTTTTAGAATCTATTACCTACTTGGATCGACCAAGAATTACAGCGCGAGTGTCGTCGATGAAGCAGAGGACACTTACTCTTCTGGAATACCTGGTCTTATTCTCCCTATACCTTTGTTTTGTTATTTTGCATTTGTTTTTGATCTGGTTTTTTTGTTTGTATTTTTGTTTTGTTTTGTTTTTTTTTTTTTTTTGGGGGGGGGGGGGGGGTTAGGGGATTCGTATTTTGTCCTAGTTTTATCTAAGTAGAATTGAATGTAGATCCTGTTGACATTTCGGTATTTTCGTTGTTGTTTTCCTTACTATTTTTACATTCAGCATTATTAATACAAATGTCTTTTTGTTTAGGTTTCTTATTTCAATATAAAAAAGTAATGAAATAATGAATTCATGTCTATCGGTATGTTAGACAAGTTTCCTGTTTATAGAACTACTACAATAGTTTGTATCCTATTGATTGTAACGATGTATTTAGGAAGACCCTTAAAACCAAAAATCAATTGAGCAATGTACCCCCGGCAGTCCGTAATGGTGTGTGTATTGCCTGCAGGACGCGGAGTCTTCTCACATGTCACAACCTCGTCTCGTCCTAACTTCTATGTCTAGGCTAAAACATCAGTTACCATCCATGAGCTCCTTGCGGGCAAGACAAGCGAATTATGACAGACAGCAATATCAATCAATGGCTGCTGATTTATTGATGTCAGAGCAACCAACCGGGACATTGCTGAGACGAAAATTGGAGAATATCGAATGTCGATATGATAAACAGCTATTTCGGGCTCATTTGGATAAATAGTTAACAACGGTAAACGGAAGAATAAGGGAGACTAATTATATTCTCCGGGGTAATTTAACTACATCATTTATTTCCCTTCTAAATGCATCATCTGACAAAGATTTGTTACAGGCAAAAGTGCACGGGAGAGGTTGTCACCAGAATTAATATGCGGACGTGCAGTCGATGAACAGTTCTATAAAGCACTCGAATTCGAGTATGCTATTAACATGCCTATCGAATTCTGATACAATCCCTTTTGTGGAATCTATTGAATATGTTGAATAAGATTAAATCGAAAACAAGTAAATTGTGGTGTAGTTCAAATGTGTGCAAAATTAAGCCTGTATCAAAGACAGATGCATGAAGTAAAAGCAAAGCCTTGTAACTGAGCTTGGTTCAATACAATCATGTCAAAATCGGGTTAGTTAAACTATTTGATCTAAGTCAGACGTAGTGATGATTTTTTGTTGAAGTCAGGACATTCCTCGTCAAAAAAGCATCATGGAGTTGTCTTTATAAAGACGGAGTCATTATTGGTACGTTCCACAAACTGCCGTCATTGTACTAACACTGCCACACTAGCTCCATTCTTTAGAGTGGCCTTCGAATTGACTTTACCAATGAAACAAGACAGGCTGTCATAGTTATTTTAGATCAAATGTTTCGTATCTTTTTCACTCTGATAGAACATGTTACGGAGTTATGTACGGTCATTAATCTAAATGATGTTTTACAGCTTCACTGGAAACAATACCACAATCAGGAATGGTTGTTAGGCACCATACTGTACCTTGAACAAATATATAATATTACATGTACTACAAGCACATTGGAAGCAATACCACAATCCGGAATGGTTGTTAGGCACCATACTGTACATTGAACAAATATATGATATTACATGTAATACAGACTCACTGGAAACAATGCCACAATCCGGAATGGTTGTTAGGCACCATACTGTACACTGAACAAATATATAATATTACATGTACTACAAGCACATTGGAAGCAATACCACAACCCGGAATGGTTGTTAGGCACCATACTGTACATTGAACAAATATAATATTACATGTACTACAAGCACATTGGAAGCAATACCACAACCCGGAATAGCTATTATATACTGCACTGCGCACCGAACAAATACAAGATATTACATGTACTACAGACTCACTGGAAACAATACCACAACCCGGAATAGCTATTATATACTACACTGTACATTGAACAAATACAAGATATTACATGTACTACAGACTCACTGGAAACAATACCACAATCCAGAATAGCTATTATATACTACACTGTACATTGAACAAATACAAGATATTACATGTACTACAGACTCACTGGAAACAATACCACAATCCAGAATAGCTATTATATACTACACTGTACATTGAACAAATACAAGATATTACATGTACTACATGTAGCAGTGTATATCTCCTCTGCCACATACAGACTCACTGGAAATAATACCACAATCCGGAATAGCTATTATATACTACACTGCACATCGAACAAGTACAAGATATTACATGTACTACAGACTCACTGGAAACAATACCACAATCCAGAATAGCTATTATATACTACACTGTACATTGAACAAATACAAGATATTACATGTACTACAGACTCACTGGAAACAATACCTATTATATACAATCCAGAATAGCTATTATATACTACACTGTACATTGAACACAATACAAGATATTACTATTATACAGACTCATACAATACATGCTATTATATACTACACTGTACATCGAACAAGTACAAGATATTACATGTACTACATGTAGCAGTGTATATCTCCTCTGCCACATACAGACTCACTGGAAATAATACCACAATCCGGAATAGCTATTATATACTACACTGCACATCGAACAAGTACAATATATTACATGTACTACAGACTCACTGGAAACAATACCACAATCCAGAATAGCTATTATATACTACACTGTACATTGAACAAGTACAAGGTATAACATGTACTACAGACTCACTGGAAACAATACCACAATCCGGAATAGCTATTATATACTACACTGCACATCGAACAAGTACAAGATATTACATGTACTACAGACTCACTGGAAACAATACCACAATCCAGAATAGCTATTATATACTACACTGTACTATTATATATTGAACAAATACAAGATATTACATGTACTACAGACTCACTGGAAACAATACCACAATCCAGAATAGCTATTATATACTACACTGTACATTGAACAAATACAAGATATTACATGTACTACAGACTCACTGGAAACAATACCACAATCCAGAATAGCTATTATATACTACACTGTACATTGAACAAATACAAGATATTACATGTACTACAGACTCACTGGAAATTGATACACTGACATATCGATTAAGGATATCAAAGACTCAGAACATTTACTCTGTTTGCTTGAAGCTTTTGAAAAAAACTAAGGAAAATTTATACCATCAAATAACAATCTTTAACTATGAGATATTTCCTGCCATATAACCAAAAACATATTGGAGACAAACCTAACGATCACAGTATGTATTTCTCACAAATGTTGCTTTCGATGTGATCAACTTATTTTCTATTGCCCAGTGTTATTTTTGGTTTATTGCGATATAAACCCTTTTGCCGTCTTCCTTTGATTTCAAATTTGGACCACGCAAAGCATATTCAGCATGTACAGTACTGAATGTTATTTAGATTAACCAGGATAAAAGCGAATCCATTTGACATATCAATTTCAGATAGATACCTCATTATATCTTTAGAGTTTTAAAATCTTCAAAAATGATGTAAAACGGGAGGAGAACAAACATCTTATACTGCTACCAAACTTCACTTGTTTAGAATTATCTCTATTTGATATATAGTCTTATCATTTTTCATCTTTTTTAACCTTACCGATTTTCTTAACCCATTAAGTCTTCATTTCATGTTTGATTCTTTCCAATCCTCTCATTTTCAAAGTGTAACTATATATTTGTGTGTAATTGACCTATTCTATAAAGTTTAGGAGTTACTTTAAATGAACTCTTTCATATTAATGTATATTTGTCATATGTTTCTTTCTTACTTTCTTTTTCCTGAAGCAACTGTTGTCACTATAAGGAAAGGACTAAGATAGACAATGTTTTTTTGTCAATAACATTGGTTGAGGTGGACTGGAAAGAATTTATTTGTTTCCAGTTACGTTACACAGTACCAATTATCACTAAATTACTTAATACTTAGAAATAAGAAACTTCAGAAAACGCTGAAATCATTTGTAGCTATTATTTGCAAACTTCCTGACTAGAAGGACGAAATAGCTGTATGAATCACTTAATTCAGTTTGGCTTTACTGTACCTAACTCTAAATTTGCATTTAAAGTACTATTCGCCCTTATCTGTATTTTGTACATCATTTTATGCTGAATATGTGTTACTTTTATACTTTAGGTTTTCTACAGAAAATTCAGTTAACGATGAAATACTTATGAATAGTTAATATCCAGCAAAAGCTTCCTACCATGAGATTCTCAAATCTGCGTAAAATATGATTAAGTCGGTCATGATAGCGCAATTATTAGTGTATCAAATTTTACAAAAATCCGAGGTGTGTGGTTCGAACCAAACTCGGCTTGGTTTGCGTTTCTCAGGAAGCTGAACTCACGAACGGTAGTGTGCTTTCCTGGCGTCTCCTTGTGCAAGGCAATTTAGCCACAAGTCCTAGCAACAACAAGGAAACAACACCTTGGCATAACATTGGTTGTTCAAAGTCAATAAACAATAAAATTATCATGTGTTAGGGATTATTCTAACTGTCATAAATCGGGTTGGGCCATAACACGCTGGAGAGATCAAGTTTTAAGTAGGAAAATCTTATATTCATGTACTCGGTGTATCTGACACAATATCTAGTCTGCCTTTTTTGGTAACAAAAAGGGTGATGGTATTCACGTACCTTTTACGTAAATTAGAAATTGGAGCGCAGGTTGTATGATATATATATATATACGAAGATTGTAGGATGCACTAGATCAATATAAAAAACAGCCATCGCGGAAAATATATATTAGAAGTCAATTAAGTGAGATTTTCTGCGGTTCTCTTAGTACGTACATAACTGTTGTTTGTAGTTCCGTATTCCGTGATGATTCTCTGTTGGCAATGATTTGAATGCAAATACCTGATTATAAACGTAGGCACGGCGTAGTATTGTCAGATCATGTAATTAACACATATGATGTCCGCTGCGGGTCTTATGGGTCGATCGAAGAACCATAGACTGTGAATCAAGCTCTACTAGTGTTTTTGTATCCCTACCCAAGGTCAGAGCTTGTGATACAAAGACAATTACCGGTCTATTGACTCGCTGCTAGTCTAAACCAGAGGAAAATGGTCATCGCTTTTAATGCCATGAGATGTAGCAGTCGGATATATGTCATGTGATGTAGCAGTCGGATATAAATACGGGAAACACAATGTTTATTGAATAATTACACATTAGTGATGTCGTGATATCCAATATCCTGAAGTAAAGCTACATATTCAGGGTTTGCGTTGGCTCCGATGTTATTGTCTAAGGTTTGGTATCTAAACGGATTGTTTTCACAAAAGCTAAAGGGAGATGTCCCTACGGAAGCGTTTCACTTTTACAATTTGATGCATTTTGTTAATTTTATCTGCTTTCATATGAAAGCGCACAGAAAGGCAATGTAAACGTACAGTGTGTGGTAACATATAAATTTAGCACAATATTGAATGTTTTCCGTTCCCATTGCTAATACACTTCTGTTGTCCTCGCTTGCTAGAAATACAGTGTCTATGTCAAAGAATACACGATACATGATGCGTCCTCGCGTGGCGTCCGAGCTCTCATGTTCTATTTTGATGGATCAGTTTTGATTCCGGATTGACATTTTATAGCGCTCTGCCATCAGTTTTCAAATTCTGATCTTACAATTGTTTAGGAGATTTTGCTCCTATAGAATAAAGACTTCAACTTTTTTCGAAAGACATAAAATTCAAGTCTATGAACAGACAGAATACGTTTATTAGTAATAAAAGGTCGTAACCTTTAAAGAGAAATATCAGACGAAATCGATCGTTTTCTTTCAAATTTTGAGTTATTATGTCCAGATCTGGACGTTTGGAGCAATTACAAGCCCACACACGTAATGTCCATACACGTAATATACACAAACCTATACAGGTCGGAAGGGTCATGTGAATCTTCGCCAACAATGATCGACTTCCATCATAAATTCCCTCAAAGGAGATAACTAGCCCATGGGAATGATTATTATACAAATATGCCATCAGAATACACGGCAAACAATACATGATTTCGCATAAAGATAGAGGAGCTATGTCTCGATCTATGGTGTTCTCCTTCAACACAATCTATTCGCGATGGCAACGTGCTATCAGCGAGAGCCAATCTGAATGACAATGAGATAGAACCAAAGCTACAATGCTTTCGGATAGCGTTCGATAGATCGAAATATACGTTATCTCTTAGGCATTTTCTTTATATACAATCCATACAAATCACATATTTTGTTGCAGTTTACAGAATCTCAAGCCGGAAATGACTTTCATTAAGGTTGTTTTATACTTTGAGGTATTTCATTTGAGGTGGCATTCTTTCCCATTTGTAATATGTATATAATACCAATAGACATTGACCAATTCCATCATTCCACACAACGAAAACTTAGGCTGTCAGATAGTATTCTGACAATGATGAAAAGCAAATTGATATAGCGTACCTTTAAAGATGATATAGGAAATAAACCAATTGTGTATTGTAACGAGATAAATATTTATTCCTGGAATATAAATGACGTAAGCAAGCAACAGTGCAACACAGTATACATTTTCCCGTATTTACCATTTAAAATATACGAATGGATGAACCCGCTTAAGCACGGACGGCGGGTGACTGAAATAAGTCCTTCAGTTCTATTGCAGAGTAAGATTGTTTAACTGACCTAGCCAGGGGCCACATAAACGTATGGCATACTGCGGCGTTCGTCAGTCTGCGTCTTGCCATAAGCATTCTCGCAAAAATGGGACTCAATTTTGTATAAATTGATGGGTCGGACTTACCTTGGCCCTGAACGTCTTTATAATTCTTCAAGAAGAAGGTTGGATTTTTTCAAACAAATTTTGTCTGAAGTAAAGGGAAGAGCAAAGCCCCATAAGGAAAATAGAGGGAATTCTTTATATCCTTCTTCTGTAGGAGTCTGTACGAATTTGGACTGAGGCATCATTGGTTCATGGGACTCAGCTTTGTACAAACGATGGATCTCAGCCCCCTAGGGGATGACGGGTGGGGCCAAGTTGGGGAAATGGAGGAGATTCCTGCAGCCGAATTCTTTAGGAATGAGGACATTTTGTCCAAACTTGGCCTTAAACATTCTTTGGCGAAGAGGAAGCAATGACCACGGTGGGTCTGACCCATTTGGGGAGGGTTGAGCGGGGACCAAGAGAGGAAATACGTTTTGTTTTTTGTTTTCTTTAATTTTGTACATACAATGGGAAGCCTCTTGAATGGCAAGGGCAGTGCTTGAAAGTACAATGAGGGAACAGAAACAGACCTTCGGAATTCCTTTTCCTTTAGTTTGTATTGGGCAATTTCAGCAAGAGAAAGCCATGAAAATAACCAAAAATACTACACCAGAAAGGACATTAAAATGCAAGTCTTCATACCTTTATTTATTAGACAATCAATTCTAATTCAGATTTCAGTAAATGAAAATCATGGTATTTATTTTCTACAATGGTAGTTACCTCTCGAAGTTGTTTTAGCCAGTGCGTGGGTGCCTCATCTCAATTTGCTTGTCTGGCCAGATCTCCTATTAATAAGCAACAATATCGAAGAATATTCTATTACATGAAAATACAAGCAGCGTTTATATCAATTATAATATTTTTTCAGAGGAAGAGTCGGCGTAATAGCCATCATGTCGACAAAAAGTATGACGAATTAAAAATATTAAAGTACAAGCCTCACGCATAACGATAGGCAGAAAAATTCATTGATATCTTTGAGAACACATATTTGCCTAAATCCTCTTATAAACTTCGGGTTGATGTTGGAGCTACCTTATTCATTCAAATAAAAATGCTCGTAATTTCATGTAATGAAATAATGATTTATTGATCCTAACTAAACGCTGACTGCCATGCAGATTTGGAGACTACAACACTCTTCTATATTGTTACTTGTCGATCCACGTACTAGTCCTGGCCAGCCAAGGCAGTTGGGATGGGGGCACCCACGCACTGCCTTCCACGTCATTAGTGATATATATATACACCATGCTAAACCAACTTCCAGGAGCCCGTTAATCAATATCAACTACCACTGTAGAAAACAAAAACTATTATTATCCTTTATCGAAATCCGAATTATGATTGATTGTCTTCTAAATTAATGTCCATGCACTGTCTAAGAAGTATGTCTATCATATGAAAAAACCGACTGTATCATTGTGTTGTCATTAAATTGTCATTGTATAAGGTAATATGCGACTAATGTTGTATTGTCTTTCGATTAATTTTACTTTGATCTAAAACAAATGTCTCTGATATCAGTATAAACTTGATCAGAGGCCAAAGCAGCCACTTTGCCATATTTGTAATGAAGCTTGTCGATTGGAATCAAATTTCCGCAATAAGATCCCTAGAAACAACGTCTCTGACTTTTCTATTGTATTATGGATATAAATAGATTGGAAAACAAAATGATGCTGAAACGACTTGTCATTTGATACAAAATGCTCTGTTTTAATTTCCATTTTTGTGTTTATTGATATGTCTTGTTTTACATGATGTTCAATCCAAACACTCGGGATGTTTTATTTATTCACAGAAATATATTGGCATTAAAATAGAATTACATAGATCGTATGCATTTTATACAGCAATGAAATTTCGTTCTTATTCTTTAATATTTCCAAATGACAAAGAACCTAATTACGATAAATGATTTTTTCAGCCACAGCGTTTTTTCACACTTTCCTTACAAGGTAGTGTACATATTTTAGCGATATTTTTTTTTAGTTCCTCTATGCCGTTAATATAGCAATTAAAGAGAATGCCCCCAAGTAAAGGTATTGAAGTGAACATAAATCAGTTATCATTCTCGTATCATTATCAAACAAAAGGGACAAGGTGGATGTAATATATACATATTTGAGAGCCAACATATATCTAATATGACTCAAAAAAGATTAATCGTGGTATGGTTCTATATCTTTATTTAGTACAATACGTAGACCAATGTTTTTAATATCTCAGAGCAAAGAATGACTAAAGTTAAGATAATTGGTACATTGCTGTGATGTCATGCGAATTACTAGGATTTATATATTAAAACTATTTAATGAAAAGAACTTACAAAATGACTTTTAAAATTCCACGACAGAGGTACCATTCTTTCAAACCATTGCCTACATATTTGGTTAGTGTTCTACAAATGTTCTGAAAATGTCTTTAAGCAGATAACAAACAAAAACAAACATTTAGATCGTTTATAGACGTCATTGTTTAAAGTACTCCTTGTGTTTTTTTTTTGTTTTTTTTTAAGTAAACAATTCTAGTCATGTGACCGGTAAAACAGATGACGATGATCTATCGAAGTGGTAAAAGCATTTCCCACTCAGTGGTGTCCCCCAGACTAATAAGGATGCGTGCTTCACCGAGATTGTACTTCGGTTAAGCCTAGTTGTTAATACATCGTTACGCTGATTTTTTAAGTCAGTTATGAAATTAATATACTGATGACATATTTTGTAGTCATTCAACTTCCACAGATAAACAGAACACGCTAGTATAACAATGTAAGGATATTTAGACAAAATGATGACACATTTCGTTAATTGTTATTAATCATTTTTCCATTTTTTCATGACTTTCATACATTAAAAATTTCAAACAAATGAACTATTTTCAGTTTGCGTTGAAATATCAGAATGAAAGAACACGTAATTGTAATATATGAGCCATTTTACGACACGGAATAGATTGTCACATTTGAAATCGTTATGAAATCAGAATTGTCATTTGATATCAATATTTGTCACTGCTGTCACTGCTTTCGATTCTGTTTATTGTGATTTGATGTGTATAATGTAATGCTTTCACTTTTTTCACGTTTCCGATGAATATAACTACTTCCTCAAGGCTATATACATATACCAAAGCCAACATATATTCTTGCTGTGTGTTTCGCCTTTGTTCCACAGGATGTCATATGTTGTTAATTTTGGAATATAATGCATTATCCTCCTGACACTAATTACATATATGAAACGCACTGCTTACAAATATATTGTAATAGGCGATGTTTGTGGGAAATTAATTTACCTTGTGTTTATTTACTTTGAAGAGAAGAAAGAACACTTTTTATTGTTCTTCTATTGGGAACATTTACGCTTTTTTAAATATTTATTTTTAATATGCATTGACAAACTCCGCATCATCTTTATGAATTCCTATTGAATTTGGTAGTTCATAAATGAAATGTAGATACATTCATTTACTTTAGGCTTAAGGATATAAGTGGAAGCACACGTCTAAAAGATAGAGCCTAAATCTCAAACATTGATTTTGTGATTTTTTTTTAAATCGCACATGTCTATGAACTGATGTCCATGTATATTGCATACAGGCAAAACAGATATCTCCTGAGATTTTCGTTCGCTGCAGAAATGTTAGCATGATATTTGATCATCTCTTTATTGACCGCTAATATGGCGAAATTGAATCCAACATCAATATTTCATTATATTAACATTGTGAATTTTTGCCGAGGTTTACACTTATTCAGACAAACATATCTCGTTTCACTTAATGCGTTTAATATAGGCATAGATTTTAGAAGTTTTATTTATTGAATTAGTCTAATATCAGTAATGAAATCATATCACTTTATTTTGGCTACATAAAGGTCTCTGCCGAAGGGCTGTATTGATTCATTTGGAATGTTCTTTTAATTAAGACCCTCTGACCAGAGAGCTCGCTTGTGCTTTAAGCACTCTTAGGGCGGTAGCGCTAGTAATATAAGGATAGCAATGTTTTGCTTGACATGTTTTCGTATTTTCCACTACTCTTACTATTGATTAAGCATTTGTGAAAGAAATAAAGGAAATGTAATATTCATGATACTCAATTTTTATTAGTGGATCATCATTATCAGTTGTTTATGCATATCAGAGTACACAAGAAAAAAAGATAATGCATATGCAAAAAAATACAGGACAACACTTACTTATTGCTAAACACAAACAATAAACATGTAAATAGACTCATGAATATTCATTGTCTGTTCTTCGCACGCTCTATGTCATTGCTATGACAGTCTTACAGTCTTACGTAGAGAGAGGCAAAATATATGGGAGAGCTACACCTAACATGACTGTTGGTATTATCAAAACTCTTCAGAAGTAAGACCTCAACGATAACTTCATAAGAAATGCTTTGCCCGTGCCGCCCACTCTTGATTTTTAGACTACGGTAGTAATACAAGACTTAGGTTACAAAATATAAACAAACATCCTAGATTGACAGACCCATTTGCAGAGTCAGGCCAGATCTTATGAGGTCTGGGTGAAGTATTGTAAGGAGAAAGGTCATAAAAACCGCCTATTTTGTCTGACGAAACTCATGGAAATAACAGCAAGTATGGAGAGGTTGCTGGAGGCATACGTTTATTAAACCCTTAAATATAATGCAAATCTGAATCAGTTATAATCAGAATATACGTTGGATCAAAATCTGTAAAAATTGGACAACAAAAAATTAAGAAGAGCTATACCAAACGGCATTATAGGTCATAGATATTAAACTCCAGAACGTTCTAACTAATCTCTTTATATTCCTAGTTATTTCAACATGATTCCGTGTTAAATTTGGTTATCAACATATAGTCAAAGCTTAAATAGCAAATAGGTTAGGCTACTTACAAAATTCAATGACATGCAAGGATAGTTAAAAACAATCGCTACTGCAATTTCGGTAAATAAAAAGCGGACGTAAAAATATCCTTTTTCTGCTCGCCCATTGTCCGCCATCGTTTACAACTTGGTATCGATTTAGCATTGATAAATATATATTTCATTTATTTATTTAGCAATCTATCGCAGAAATGTTTCTGTTTAAATCAATTCAGTTTCGACTTTCAGCATTGATATGAATTACTCATAAGCTTTAGTATTTGGAGAATATGCGTGGGTAGATTCGATCTATCGCCGACAGAAATTGAGGTATTACACCGTTGGACAGTGAAATTACTGACAAAGTTTTGTGGTATGAGGTTTGTGTAACATGAGACGAGATCAATGATTTCCTGTAAAAGCATGGATGGGTCTGGGTGGTCTTGCTTTACAGCGTAATTAATCAGATGAATATGCAATTAGTGCCAAACATACTGTCATAACGTGACGATAAACGATTATATAACGGCTTTAATTCTTACGTTACGATACGTATGATATAAAGCATACTATCAACTTAACTCATGTATATTAGATGAATTGGCTTAGCACCCAAGCTAAAACTGTATCCTGAGTTATGTGTTAGCAAACCCATTGTAATAAGATACAACTCTGTTAATAGAAATAAAGGAGAGGAAGATTGTGTAATTTTTATTTGTTTTGTGATCATTTGACATATGAAATTGACAAGTGTAATGATAACAAATGAGCCGTTAAGAAATTGGAGTGACATTTAATCATACATATTTTGATTCTTTCCAATATATAGCGCTAGTCAAAGCATTAAAAGCGATATGTTTACTAAAGGCTGCCCGTTGGTAAAGTATAACATCAAATTATCAACATTCTTTCCTACTGATAACGATTTTAGCTGAGGGTGCTTTCAAGCAAGGGAAAACTCTGCTTTCTTATCGACTATAATTTCCCTGGCATTGCATTAATACAATCTCTGTTGTGCGATTATACAACAGTCAAAGAACCATGGAAAAAATTTCGACTTCTCCAAATTTTGACTCAAACTAAATAAGGTTGACGATATCAGTTTCCTGGCGTTGATTTCGGTTGAACGATGTACAGGCCACGATAGCACGGAACATCGTGATACCAACAACGAAATTTTGTATGTTATATGAAAATAATTTCTCTTTACTCCTTCTATTGTTTATTCATCCCAACAACAAAACAATAACAACTCCAATCAAATAAATTCGTACTTACGTCGCTACGTCCCGCACACGTGTCCACTACCTAAAGTGATTGCGAGACAATGAATTTCAAATGCATTACTAATTTCTACTGAGGTTGAAACAACGAATTATCAACCGGCAGAGATTGTATTTCTCAAAGGTTACATAATACTTAATTTGTAACATCATATTCACATCTTAATTTGACATTGATTTGAGATATTACATCTTAAAAGAGAGTTAAAAGTGTTTCCTGGAAATAATTGATAGCATTTCAGCATAAAACGATGTTGATATAATGTTTTCCCTAAGTGGTAATATAATAATCAGTCACATATCCGGAAGGTCACAATGATCCTACAAGGAAAGATAATAAATTGCAGTTTATTACAAACCTCAATAATTACTCTACATACATATTTCATTGCAATATTGCATGCTTTGTCTCATTACTTCTGCTACAAGCGTTTAAGTGTTGATTAATTCTTGCCATCAGCGGAAATGATCTTCTGTACAAATAAATAAATTCAGAACTACATGTTAACGGCTGTCGTTATTGATGTTACATAACAGCTAGATCAGTGAATACGTTATCGTTGACGTAGTTTCGTAATTAGGTCATAATTTAAAAGAACGTATACCTGTATACAACATGAATAATTCAAACAACACTGACTTGTATACCTATAAAACAGACACGCATGCCTGCATGCTGTTTTACTGAGTAGAAAGCAAACGGACGTTTAAATAATACATTTAAGCTGATATGCATCGGAATACTACCTTTTTGGAAAAACATCATTTTCTTTAGAGCAACTCAATTGGAATTGTTCTTATATCTCCATAATATTTATATTGCTAATTTCAAGAAGCATGGTTTGGGAATAGGTCAAAAGGCCGACATTCAGACGGAACGCTGCAACTGGTGTTAACGCTGGATTTGTTTACGAAACAGCGGCTATATCTTCAGACGTCTGAGCATCGCTGACTAAGCAAACACGACAACGTGCTTTGACATGAGTTGTACAAAGGTCAGGACGTAATTTTCTTACGTATTTGCGTTGCAAGGGACTGGGAATAAAAACCCGGGGTATTCATCCCATTTTAATTATACGGGTCTCATGCCGATCGATCAAGATGTCCTTTTTTCATACTGTAGGGAATATGGATATGGACTTCAATATACAAGTCATTTTATGATTCATTGAAATATCCCAGAACAAAATAGGCACTGTAATGTACGGCAGTCTGCAAAATATTGATATCCTGTTTCAAATACGTATATGCAAATGTAGATGTATGTCTACTATTTGCTTGTGTATTTTAATGGATTTCGATAAACACCATATACCACTGAAGCCAACATAAGTTACGCCATGTCTAAATCTTTTTTGTTTCTAATTACATTATTAGAGCTTTCTATAAAAGTTGTTTTTTCGCTACAGGCCATGCATATAGGACGTTAGAGGTGAAATCGACAGTTCACAATTACATAATCGTACGAGGCAACTAATCTGGTGATCCTTTCCAGTCTCTCTTCACACTACCTCACATTTGGTTTGATTTTAGTGTCTGCACAAGAGTTGATGGCTACGAATTCTCGGTGTTAGGTGTAAGATATTCAGTCTGATGGCGCTATAAGAAAGGAGTCGTCAATGGACTCAGCATTTATGGTGCTGTCATTATATGACTTTGACTGTTATGAGGACGTAACTTCCATTCCCCCACACCCCCATCGCTCTCCAAAAATGTCTCGTTACACTACTTCAGTAAATGATTACCGTTTAAGTTAATTGACTCACAGAGACAAACTGTAAATGTCATTTTTTATGTTCGCAAGAATAACGTTTGTTTCTTCTTCGGTCTACGAATACTGTTATCTCGCGTACTTGAATGGCAGTATATGTTCCTTCACATGTCATAGATTTTACAAAAGAAATACAAGTCTTTCAAATCTTTCGATAAAAAAATTAGTAGAATTAGATACAAGAGTGTCAATAAAGGAATTAATTTACATCACGAAGCTGTTTGCCAGCATCTGTCTAATAGCTACCTGTCGATCATTTCATTTTTATAAATTATACTGACTTCCTAATTCATGACTTTTTGCCTTAGTTTTTTATACATCAAAACACTATTCGAAATCATTAAATGATTAGAGGGAATTATTTTTTATGGTTTATATATTGTATTGTTAAGGTAATTTTACAGCATTGTATAGCAATGACAGTCCAGTCTTTCTTCAACATAGTCTTTTTCTCCTTGTACTTTTTCACGAATTTGCTTGTGAAGCTTTCTTTTGTTCATTGCAAGTTATATTCATTTTGAGTTTAGATTATGACTATTTCTAAAGTCAGTATTTTCCTGTGTTATTGATGATGCTAAGATATTTTTCTTAACCTTAACAGATTTACTATCGATCTAAAACAATTTTCATAAATCTTACAGAGATATAACAATATTGCACTTGATCTGATTCTTTTAGAATTTAAGGATGTTTTTAAAGCATTAATGTTGATAGTATTGCAAATTATTATTGTTACTTGAAGACCGCTGGAGCTTTAGCTGTACTATAATCCAACCAATCTTTTCATAGCACTCATCCCTGATTTTTTTTTTTTTTTTTTTGAGAGAGGGACTATTTTCTTGCATTGCCTCATTCATGTATACATAAAAACGTCAATGTAAGACATGTTCTTTTAACACCGTCATCTTAATATTTGTTTCTAAGAAAGGTTTCATGCTCCACGAGATTGCTGTGAGCAAGGAGTATACACGGAAATGAACCAATTTTTCCCGAACACTAATTATATTGATAGTAATCAATTAGCTGCGAAGATGAAAAACCACATTTCAATAAAAACTGGAAATATCATCATACCTCTCACCAACTCATTTTAATGTTCTAGGTATGACATCGACAACAATCCCGATGTACTTGGCTGAATGTTCTCCAGTTCATATTCGAGGTCGACTTGTGTCAACAAATATTGCTATGGTTGCTTGTGGACAATTCGTAGCAAATGTCGTCGACGGCATCTTTGGATGGGATGAATCGACAGGATGGAGGTATTTTAAAGCAACAAATAAGTTTTCCTGATGCTCAAATTTCGTGGCTTTCCAAAATATATATAATTTCATGGTTACGTCTTGTTCATGAAATCCACCAGTGCTATATTGTCAGTTTTTATTCGTTTATTATAAATGAATTAAATCATGGATTCAACGAAAATAAATACCCCACGAGAATTAATGGTTTTACAAAAGTCGATATCTATTTAGTCGTTTCTTTTTAATAAGCAGTTTTATGTACTTGTACTAATGACATTATCCCCATGCTGTATTGTATATGTTTTGGTTTTGTTTATGGTAGGTATATGCTAGGTCTTGCTGGTATCCCGTCATTCCTGCAGTTCCTCGGTTTTATAATGATGCCCGAGAGTCCTAGATGGCTCATTATCAACCACAAGGACGAGCGGGCACGGAGAGTGCTACAGACAATGAGGGGACAACTGGACATTGAAGAAGAATACGAGTCAATCAAAAGCAGCTGTCAGGAAACAGAAGTGGAGGAACAAAAACGATGTAGGCATACTTTGTTTTGATCATTTGTCTATTTCTTCATAGGTTAACTACATCAGCGGCAACAAAGTCTACGCGTTTATGTAGATATTCCGATTCTATGTATAATTAAACAGATCTTTCCGGCGTTAATCTAATGAAACTGTTTAATCACTTGTTCTTTTGCAATATGAACCAATACTTTCAAATAGAATTTTTCAAACTTATCTTTTATCATTTCTTTATACTGATATCCATATAAAATCATTAATTGAACTTAATCATCTCTGCGCAAGTAAAGGATGATCGAGTGGCGCATTGGTAATGCACTCGTCTCTCAACAAGACGTCCAGGGTTCGATTCTCCGAACGGATGTAAAACGGTATGTGGTCACCTACCCGACCACATGGGTTTTCCCCGGGCAATGCGTTTTCCTCTCACAGTAAAACGCCTCTCGCAATTCAATCTGTTCCAACAAACCTGATTAGTATCAGCTAGAAAAACGTTCATACAAAATCAGCTTAAACGAAAGCTTAAAGCAGTGTGCAAAACAGTGTCAGATGAGGTGTTTAACAATGAAAGAGAAGATGATACATCAAAAAATTATTTCTTTAGTTATATCATAGAACTATGAATAAAACCTGTAATATTAATATGATAAGAAATATTGATCTATAAGGTAACTTCAGAATATTAATTTTGATTTAATGAAACTTGATAGTCTGTGCTATATTTCGAATGTCCCCTGAGTACGTGTCTAACAAACTTATTTCACCTTATCAGTAAGACTCACAATGCATTCCTCGTTCCTTATATCCCTGTACATAAAGCCGCCCCTTCTTTTCAGAACATTACAATTCTTTTGAGGTATTAAGATATATAGGACGACTGCTTCATCGATTGTAGATTGAAATAATGGTTAATACGATGCTGCCCTTCTTTATTCAGCATTACTTGATCATGTCTGTTCTTAATAAAGGACACCGTATTTGATATTTCATGATATTTTGGAATTTTATTCTTAAATCACAAAGGCATGCCTTTGATACATTGTACGTGAAGATGACACAATGAACTTTCGATTGATTTTCACGTCAACAAAGCACTGAACCATGTGATGATATTGATAGTCAATATAACAAGAAACAGATTTAAACTTGTCTGTAATAAGGAAAGCAAGTTGATCTCTTAGATCCTAGATCGATAGATAATACTACTTGATAATATCCCAGTTTAATGATTATACTGCATTAAACGCCATCTGTTTCTAATCATATCAAGTATTCGCAAATCTGTAATAAAACAATAATTCAATAATTACGCTGACATGAAAAATCGTAATAGAATCATGATTAGCTGCTATTTTAGCTCCACTTTTGTCAATATCAGTATGTAGCTTCCCCTAATATGCACTTATACATAGACTCTGGCAATCGCTATTGACATAGCAACGGAAGTTCATTTGTATGACAGGTGAATAACAGCTGTGTCTGGCTTCACTGTCACTAAAAACCCTATCATTTACCAGAAAATTGATATAAAGTCTTAACCTTCAATCAAATTTAAACGAATTCGGCATTTTCTGCAAGAATTCCGACACTTTTCAGTTCTGGGATCAATATGGAATCTGAAATAATTCGTCTCATACATGTAAAGTCTTTGATAACGTCGATTCCGATTTAACGAATTCCCCGGAGCGATAGAATTTAACAGAAATCATCTTTCTTCCAGCAAAGATGCCTATCATTATCCAAATGATACAAACACCATCCATCCGACGGGCTCTGATCGTGGGATGCAGTTTACAGCTGTTTCAGCAGGTCGCTGGAATCAATACAGTTATGTAAGTATCAGAGTCGTCATTTGAGACAAAACCAAACTAAAACTTTGCACCACTCCGAATATAAAGTTATTTTAACATGAAAACATTGCCTTGTTTTATTGAAGTTTTATACAAATCATGGCAATTAATATGTAAATTTTGACACCTCGATATTTTTTTATTTCGCGATGCTATTTATTTATCTGAATTACTTTCACTTATGTGTTTTTGTACAAAGTTTAAAATTACCAGAGATTACCGGGGTAGAATATGATGCTTTGCATGCCATGGTTTAAATAATTTTAAGGTTCCGAGTGCAAAGATTAAATTAATTCAATATTTGAACTTTTGATTTTATTTGATAATTTTCTTTCGTCGCACGTTTTTATTGTAGGCTAAGAACATCACTCGCGAGTCCTGGAAGGATAAAATCTAATTGACTTTACTTATCTTATTTAAATTTCGTATGGACACATGGTATCCACTTGTGTCTTTTGTACACGTATTAAAAGTCATTATAATTATTCTATTATATATAATTATACAGTTTATAAAAAAATCTATCTTTAAAAAATATTGTGTAAAGTGTTTCCGTGTCCAAGATCTTATATGAAAAAACAACGAAAGTAATTTCTTTTATTTTCCTAACCCTACCGGTAAAATAGTAATTCAATTTAACATAATTTTATTAGTTTCGCCTAAAACAATTATTTCTGTGATGCAATTACATTGAAGTGTTATTAACTTTCTCCATAAACAGGTATTACAGTGCTACAATCATACGGATGTCGGGAGTGAAGGGAGACGAAACGGCTATTTGGCTGTCTGCTGTTACTTCTTTCGTCAATTTTGTTTTCACCATTCTTGGTTTATACTTGGTTGAAAAAATTGGAAGACGTGCTCTAACGCTTGGCAGTCTGATAGGTAAGAATAGGTGAAGCTATCGTTATCATTACATGTATGATAACGTTATTTGTTACTGCTTGACCTATTCGTCTGCAGACAACTAGTTTATTTCTCGACTAATGCGTTCACAAATATACCTAAAAGCTTTTCATCTTTTTAAAGTGGTTTTGGTATATGCTGTAACTTAATTTTGGAAAGATTTTTACTTCGTTCATAGTACCTTGAAAGGATTTTTTTTATCACCGTGCATCATTAATGGAAATCGATTAAAACCGCGTATAGTTTTCCTTGCAATATTCTTGTTTTAAAGTGTTTGCGATTGTATATTTACAATTACGAGGTGTTTTCATTTTTGTTTGATTGTGCGCCACAGGCTCGATAAGTGGCATGCTATTCAACCAAGTGTGCAATTTGGCTAAATATATTAGTATTGTCATTTGATTTGTTGGTACTGTCATTCTGCTTTAACCAAATATTAACAGTTAGGCTTTGTCTCTGTTTATCTTTGTTCATGCAATAATTGTGTACTTCTTATAAAGGTGCTGTTATAAGCTTAGCTTGGCTGGCCATTGGTTTCCATCTCTCAGCTCTCTACACACCAGCTGTTACTAATATAGAAAGTGTATCGGCCAAATCTCCTTGTTCAACACTAACGTAAGTCTTTAGTGATTTTCCAAGCAATTACAAGATATCCATGCATGCTTGTCGTTTGTGATATATAACCTTTCTCCAATGCCTGTTCCAGTTTTTGTTTATTATTATTAAATCATTTTCTATTTATAGAACCTGTAATCAGTGTATGAGAGCTCTGGAGTGCGGATATTGTTATTTAGACAATATAAGAGGACCATTAAATAGTTCCTGTTTACCGACCGACTACGAGGATCCTTGGCAATCTACAATTGGTCGATGTAATACAACATCTTTGGCTGGAAACCTAACATGGGCGTATGACTACTGTCCGACTGATTACTCATGGATGCCAATGGCGGGATTAGTTCTCTATCTTATATTCTTTGCACCCGGTAAGACATGCATAAAGAACACTTTTCTTCGTTATGTTTAGATAAACGTTTGGTTCACTTTCGAAGGAGACTATGGAAGCATATTTCGTAAGAGACGAAAAAAAGACACCCAACGGTGAACAAAATTCCAATATTTCAAAATAAATTGTGTACAAGATAAACTATGCTGAATAATTTATTAAAGTGCACAATGCACTATCACAGTTTTCTATTGCGATTTCTTGATACCAGGAATTAGAGATATGGAAAGTTAAGAAGTTAAGAATTTAATTATTAGAATTAGCACAAGTACTACTAAATTGAAGGTGCGTCCACCAGCAAAGACTTTTCAATTCGATATTTTCAGATTAACTAAATACTGTATGTTATCCTAGCAAACCTCAGGAATTCGCAAAACTGTCTTTAGCGCACAGCTTCATATTTTGTCAGCTTTTTACTTGTAAATATTACAATATCGTGAATTTGATTTCATGTCATATCGTACATGCTTTCTTCGGTTATATTTACAGGTATGGGACCCATGCCATGGACTATAAATTCCGAAATATATCCTTTATGGGCAAGAAGCACTGGAAATGCTGCTTCAACATTTACAAACTGGATATTTAATCTTGCCGTCTCTATGTCTTTTATAAGCCTTACCGAAACGTTAACGAGACAGGGTATGTACTCTTATATCTCTATATATATACATCCCTGTTAACAGGACAGTTTATGCTTAAGCAATAACTGCCTTTCGTGTTAGATCCAAAACCGAAGTTTATCTCGTATTGTAGTCACGCCAGTCACGTGAATTTTCTATGTGATTAGCCATAGGCATTCCAAGTTTGTTGAATCATTAGGCTGAAGCAAAAAAGAAATTTGAATGTTGATGCATTATTCTCCTATGAATAGATTCCACAACGACAGAAATAAAAAAAAAGTTATCACGTATCAGATGTGTGTTTCTTTAAACCCTTTTAAAATCCGAGGCAGGAAAAAACTTTCTCAGATTTTTTGGTAGTGTTACTGTATAGTCCATCTTTATCTTCATTAAAAAAAACTCAAAACATTTAATACCGGAAGCACTTAAAATTACGATATGTGTTCAATAGTATTCTTGAATTAAGCTTTTTTTAGCCTAACGTAGATTTGTGTTCGATGTGATCATTTTGCCTATCTCAAGTAAATGCATTTGTCGATTAAAGTTTGCATTTTACATGTCAAATGCGATAATCTTTACAGTGACTTGACCACCTCCTTTATCAACAACGGTCGTGTTTCTGTCCATTGTTAGTTCGCCAATCCCATTTTCTGTACTATTGTTTGCCTCATACATAGCATAAATATCATATATGGTTTCGTGAAGCTGTCAAGAGGAAGAATGAAAATGAAACCGATTTATCATTTCTTACAATGGAACATTTTCTCCATGCAATTCTGTAAAGCCCACGGTGTATTGCGAGAAACGTCCCAGTTGATTGATAGCTTACATCCAATGGCGCAAGTGATGCACGGCGTTAATATCTTTGCAAAGTGGTCACGTTGAAATGTTAAGCTGGTGGGACCTGAAAAGTTGTCAAAACAGCATTTTCTAATATCTAGTCTTTGTATACATGGATATTTAAAGTTTAATTGTACTCGGTTTTTATCAGTAACTGCCAGCGTAAAACACTTTGCTGAACATCCTTTTATCCATCAGCATAATATCAATCACACCATTCGAATCATTTTTGTCTGTGTAAAGAAGGATAATGCGTAGATAACATGATGTCTGATAGGATCATATTGGCTGTAAACTTATAGGCACTCGAATATGAATTTCATTAGATATATAAACGTATATAGACCTAAGTTCTTAATGGTGGCAGTGTATTGATTATCATGATGGACTGAAAAATCTTTGCAATGAAGCAACTGGGTGTCATTTCAACTTGATTACAAATATCATTACCATGTTTAAATTCAATGTATTTTTCTTCTGTTTTAAGGAACGTTTTGCCTTTACGCGGGGATGGCGTTAATAGGAGTCATAACGTTAGGCTTTTTGCTACCTGAGACAAAGGGAAAGAGTTTGGAAGAAGTAGAAGGTCTCTTTGCTCAACCATGGTGCAGCGGAGGACAACCGATTAGCTACAACACAAAAACAATTCAATATGTACACATACGTGGTCTTAATAGAGATGGTCGAGAATCTGAATTAGACTCTCCAGAATGATTAAAATTAAGTCAAATGTTTTCATTAGCTACCAGTGTTATTCCTCATTATAAAGTTGTGGTTTTTATCATTTTTATGAAAGCCGAAAAGTTTTGATGGAGTGCTAGTTAATCAATGATCTCCTATTGATGTTTTTTTTTAGAAAATGACTGTTGGTGCATAAATGGCTTGTATTTTCGCTGTCCAGAAGTCCCATTTGTACTTCATTTATAAAGACGGATCATCGCTGAATTTTAATACCTTTTATCATTTAAATTCAAATATTCACACCAATGTATATTATGCCTGTACATTCAATATATAACATATTACGAACAAATACGAACAAAACGTACCCTTTATCGTACCAAATGAAACTTATAAATAACACGAAAGGTAATTATTTTTGCAAAAAACTTTTCATTATGGCACCATTTACGTTTTTATTGGCATGGGTTTTCCTGGCTTAATTTTTTCCCGAAAACTAAAAATTTGTACAATAAGTCAAAAGATAATTGAAATTTGTGTTCACGTTAAACAATTCTGTACTATTTCGTCGCAGAAAACCATTACTTTTAATCCATGAGGTCATTATTTTACCAATAAGATAAGAATAATTTGATTAAAAATGTTATCTCCCTCCGCTGTTACTATTACGTTTTTGTTTGAGAATAATTTCAAATATTGTCCCTTTTGAACTTGTTTTGTTAGTATCATTATATTTTCATTTCTGAAGGGATAAAACGACTCTTATTGAAAATGTGATATGCAATTTATCCGTATTTAGTCTGTAAATGACGGATATTAACAGTCTCATTGCAAGTTGTATATATTATCAAACGATAAATACAAGAAAATACAAATAACGGGAAATTGCTACTCGAATATTCTTAAAATTAACTTTAACTAGAGGGCAAGGAAGGTATTTCTTATCGTGATAGTGTTACCGCCCGTCCGTCATTAAACTATTTTCTTAAAGTAATTTCCGTTCAATAACCAAGAGGCCTAGTCGTGATATAAGTTATAATTATACTCTGATGTAGGGATGTCAAAATGAAATGATTTAGTTTGAATTTAGATTGACTAACTTCCGTTGTCGCAGGTGCTAAATTCGTTACAATAATGGGTTACCAAGAGGATATGGTTTCGTATTTGCCGTAGAACAAGTTGGGATAATGGACAATTTTGTTTTTTTTTTTTTTTAATGAATAACCTTGATCAATTCTCGAGTTCACTCCTGTAAAAAAAGTGTCAGTATCATTTAACTTCTTTTGTATGATGAACAGGTTGGAGCCTTGATAGTTGAAAGTTGTCTTGATATGTGTAAATGTCTGGGTCCTTTACTTTCGAATGCATGACATTTAACCATCATTCAAGGTTTTCACATTCGAACCGGGTCGTGATATTTGGCGAAACGATGAGTGAATAATAGGATATAAGTAACAGACTTTAGTTTATATGATTATAAATTGAAAACATCGTATTTCAATGATATGCCCGACTCCTTTATATAAATATAATGCATTACAATTTAGGTTTGAATTCATATCAACTATATATATCTACATGTTAATTCCGATAGAGTAATAAAAGGTAAAATGAATATAAAAATAATACTAAAACAATTCTAATGTAATCATTGACATTATTATAATCAGTATCATTTACATTTTGATGAATCAAACAGGAACATCACACCATGAAATGAACATGTTTAATGTACTTTCGAAATAATGGAGTGAAGGTGGAGAGTGCAGATATGATTTTATTTTGATTATTTATTTATTTTTTGTTTAAGAAATCCTTAATAACTTCTCAGGACACAGTTTATGATGAAGAGAGATCAAACCAGGTATGGTTAACATGTCTTTTGCCATTTGTTATTTTCAGTTTCACCATCGATCTCTTTAGGGAACCGCAAGCTGTCAGTTTCTGTCTTTATTCGTTTTTGTCTCTTTCTTTGATTCTTCCTCTCTTTCTTTCTTTCTTATAAGTAGCTGTTCTCAACATTTGGATCGTATGCGTTACTGTAATTGGTCTGTGTATTTTACCGTCAGCTTAATAAATGAAGAATTGGTGAAAATATTTACTCTATTGCTTTACTGCCGGTAAAATAAGACTTCAATCTATGTGAAATTAAGCAATAGGTTTAAATGGTCGACTTCACCATTTCAAGTAGATGTCTTTTCAACTTAATGGACATAAACATTCATTACAACATCAAACACAGAAACGTAGTTACCACAGAAACAGATAGTAAAACACTAGGCTTGAAAAAGAAAACGTGCATTTATTGACACACAAAATTCGTTCACGTCCAAAACAAACTCCTTGTATACTTCAATACACAATTGCACAATATCATAAAATCCTAGTCAAATTAAGCGTAGTTTCCATTTGTCTGTACGCATTGATTATTCCAACTCGTATATCATATAGGTTTATGGTGTAGACTTGTTCCATTTGATGGATATGTCTCGTAAGAGTAATTTTTTATCATTCCCGACTAGAGTCTGTGTAGAAGTCTGTCTCATTATATATAACATATTGCAGCTGGAATAAATGCTTTATGGTGCTAAGCCATTATCAACTATTTTTCCTACAAATAATGTGTTCAAAAGTCAAGGGCTCTACTGATGCTTTAAATTTATAACAAAACAATCAGTGTGGATACAATGAATTGGAATCACATCGGTCATTTCTGTCAAAAATGCGATCAAGACACCTAAAACCTGTCAAAACGTTTTTGAGACTTCCAAATAATGTTATCACAGCGGGTATGAAAAGTAAGCGATTTGTCAGGTTTTGTACCAAACGAACGGTATCTGATTACTAAAGTATTACGTTTGAAACCCCGAATTTTTTTTTTTTTTTTTTTTTTAATAATTACAAGCCCATTTAAGAATAACATTTATACATGTATACGTTATTGTTACTCTTTTAACGCTTAATTTGCAGTTCTTCATAAGCAAATACTTCAGAAATGTCTAGAAAGCAAATTAGAATGTGATAATGTCTGTGTATGTTATAAATCATCTGTATGTATCATGTGCCAATATTACTCATACTATTTAAAACCTACACGCAACACGTAGTTGAAGAACCTAAAAGCAATTGCCAATTAGCCCCATATACATATGTGGACAGTATCGTGTATATGTATGTATATTATCGTATGTTGGTCTATAACGGATATGGATGGCGATAACTTATTATACAGATACATCTATATGTGTCATATGCCAATATTACCTATACTATTAAAAATTGTACGCGATACGTAGTTGAAACCCCTAAAAAGCAATTGCCAATTAGCCTCCGGTTAGTATTTATTTTCTATCGAAAAAGTATTCTTTTGTGATGTAGATGTCTGAATTAATTCAAAGATTCCAATTACAGATATCCGTTTATATAATCACATACAATTTTTTTTTTTTTTTTTTTGCTTGATATTCTTTCAAATAACGATCTTCATTAAGTATTACGTACCAAAATATATAAATTAAATACATACGAGATTGTGAGTGTCTATATGTTATACAATCGTTTTGTACAATCCAATAGAACAGCAATATTTTGTGATCATAGTTTAGTTACATTAAACATGTCGTTCAATGTTATGTGGAATTATTTTTGTGATAATGAATAAAGTATCTAATTTGTTTTAAATTTGTGATTTCCTTTATTTCTTGCTTTCTTCATTTTTTCACACTGTTAAAGAGGAGACCCCTCCTGTAGAGAATGAAATCGTGCTACAAAGTACGGTTACAAAGGAAATATAAGCAACATTTCTTCACTGTTTCTATTTTATCCAGTCAACTGTTATACTATTTTTGTACTCGGTAAGTCATAGACAACAATATCTTTTTTACAAAGGACTAAGTCCTTTTCCTTGACCTCAAGCAGTACGCATTTTCTACTTCATTTATATTGTTCTTTCCCGATTCCAAAACAGATTCTTCTCTCTCGACATTTTCATGTCTTAGTTTGATTGGTTTGACCGAGAACTGTCGATGACACTGAGAACTAGAGAGTATACGTTGTAAAGAATCCGGCGCATTATTAATCCTTGGAGAATATTGTGTAGCTTTTTCACACGTCTCATTTTCAATGGTTGATGTACTCGCATCGCAATATCTTGTCTCACCAATGTTGAAGTGACTCTCCGTTCGAGATGATGATTCTGAAACCTTAATCTCTTTTGAATCATCTGATTTTAAAATATGTTTTTCAGGGACCTCGGAATGCGATTCCTTTAATGTATTATCAGACCCTTCAACCGGTGGTTGGGAACAGTTAAGTTCCGTTTGCGGGTTGTATCTGTCATACTCGAAGTCATAACTGCAATTTTCTACCACTCTTGTCAATATATCGTTCATGGCATTCTTTACCTCTTCGTCTTCACTTGGAAATAACACCTGTGGAAAAACAACTTGAATTTGATATAACTCAAACTTACTCTCAGTGGATCTGATTCATATTTCTATATTTTATGATACTTCTACACTCGATCACATTTGATAACACACTTTACACTGAAAATGTTTTGATAAAATTTACTAGATATTAGACAAAAACTTTTACCTTGCGTTTATATATTTCAAATTTAACACTAAATTTTTAGTAAAGCGCACTGGATCTCATTTCATAAAAGAAAACATACAATACCTCTTCTTCAACCTGATGTGTTCGTGATTCTGAAATGCAATAAAGTATCCTTTGAGAAAGGTAAAATATTTAATAAAGGTTAGTGTATGGATGTATTATCTGCCAACTGCAAATAACCACTGAGAATGATACAGATGAATCTTTATCAGAAGTTTAAGTGTCATTAAATACCTTCTTCGTGCTGAATGTCAAATTCATCTACCAACATCCATTCGTCCATTTTGTCCTGTTTTTCGAGTTCATGCATCTGAAAATGCGTACAATTACAGTAAAGACGTGCATGTAATTAGAACTACAAAGATTTTGATAACGTTTACATACACAATCAAAGCTACACATGTTAATTCTACACTTACCTCATCTAAGATCTCCATCATCCCATTTCCTTGTTTTGTGCTGTAGGAGAGAAAACTATATCAATATAAATATATCTATACTATGCAACTTTTAATTGCATTTCCCTGTATAATTTCGTCGTTCATTTTCACAAGTAGGTAGGGAAATCGCTGACCATTTACCAAAGGCATTTAAATGTCTTCATATAATAAGTCTTATCTATAGACAAGACAGGTCCGTCTTTTGTAAAAAAAAAAAAAAAAATATATATATATATATATATATATATATACATCGAAATATGATTTTCAGCGAGTTTATAACTATACCAACAAATGCATCAATCTGACTTAAAATCTAAAGTGAGTATCATATTCACAACTGTTTCTTATCAACTTCTTCCTCTTTTTCTGTTTGGTTTTCAACAATCTGAAATAGATAAAAATGTGCATATTTTTCAAAAACCAAAACCGGTATCTCATTTAAGAATATCGCACACAGAGGGATAAATCGATATTTCGTATTATCTTAAATGTGCGAAATAAAACAACAAATATGGAGTCAGCATATCAACAGAATCTTAGTTTAAACGCAAGTTCTATGAACTATGGCAAAATATGAAAAGAAGAAATATTTACACGGAAACTCCTTCAAAGGTACAAAGGAAATAAGACTGGGTATTTCTGAAGACTAAATGTCTTCTACTTCATCCACAAGACCTGACAAGTAAATCTTAGTCAATCCAAGTAAGAAATGTCCCGTTCCAAAATTACGACAGGGTTAAGAACAACGGAACAACTGGACATCGGGGGAAAATCTTTACAGTTTATGGTTTTAAAATTGCATCATTATACCACTTTTTACTATTCATTTGGAAAGTTAATTTGTAATTAACACGGATTTAAATGTCATAATACTATTAGGTGAATTTGATACAAAAAAAAAAAAAAAACCATTACACTGATAGAAGCCGATTCTTTAGGTGAATATTGATTGCTGGTTGTCTCTGGAAAAGAAGCCGTCTCTGATATTGATGCATGTTCCATTTTGAACCTATATAGAATAGGGCAAAACAATAAAAAAAACAACATTTTCAAGTTAGGCTCTATAGAAATCTTACTGACAGCTAATCATAAATAGGATATAAGAAAGTTAAATAGCGATACACAGAAACATCCAAAAATATAGCGATGATCATTAAACTAACAGCATTTAAGTTAAATCGTCTGATTGTGTCGTACTTGAATCTATTATTCCTTAAAAAGTGGACATATAAGTTTGATTGTAATACAACATTAACAAGTGTGTTGAAATCGTGAAATAATCGAGCAAGACTAAGCGTAGAGTCTCTCTAATTCAGTGTGACAATGAAGTTAACATTACAAATCTGTTACAAAATAACATGAAAACACTTAAAATCGTGTAATTTTTTTTCAAATCTCATTCAATAGTTCACGTTAATCAAATTTGAATACTCTGTAATTATCTTAAACGAAAAATGTTACGAATTTTCCAATTTTTTCGCTTTACTTTTTTAAAATCGAAGTGTTATATAGTCTATCAAATACTTTGACATTTCATCTGATTAACTTGTCACAATTGCTTTGAAGTTATGCCAGTAAATGACTTCCTTCATTGTAAGAGAACAAAATACCCTAAAAAAGAATTTCACAATGACAAAACCCACCTCTGATGGATAGTAGAACCTCTGAAATCGTTAAAAGTTGTCAAAAACGACTCCTGACTGCTAGGCAACATATGCATCCGATTAGGTGCCCAGTCGGTATCCTGCTGAACTGAAGGTTTATCGTGGTTTACAACAGATTGCAATTGCATCCTTGGTGTGAATTTATGTGATGGAGTTTGAAAGTTTGCTTCCTCCAAATATCTGGTTTGGTCTTTCACTTCATCCTTTTCCTTCACTGGATATTGAGAACTATAAAACTTCAGCTTTGGTGGTGTTTGAAACGGAAGATCATCTGACGACAATTCATCAACAAGTGGTGTTTGTATAAAGTCTTCTCCTTGAAAAACGTTAGATCTCAACTTCGAATCAATATTTGGTAGCCGTTCGACATCACTCATGTCTGAAAGTTCAATATTTTCACGTAAATGTCCTAATCCAAGTTTGGATATCCGATTTTCTTCGCTCCGATACTTCCTTACTGGTGTCATCTGAAAGTCCTCTGTGATGAACATGTTTTTTCCTAAGGGATTGACTGGTGTTGATTTAGAAACAAATGGTACAACATGTGCAGGGACGTATGTACCTGGATCACCAGATACCTTGCTTTGGTCCTGTGTTAAATTCATCCCGAGCAAATCAGTGGTAAAATTTTTATCCTTGGTGGAACAATAACTTTGACGGTATGGTTCAAAAGTAATTTTATGTTTTTTATTCGGCAGTCTAGAGTGCTTGAACATTTCGTCGGTTAATTTTCTATTCCATATTTTCCTTTCGTTATCGATCAAATCACCTTCAGTGCTGGTTGTTTGCGAACGCCTTGGTACGTCGGGTATCTATATAGCACAATTAGGAAGGCTGGACAATGTATTATCAAACAAATCATTCCAAGTTATCACCTAGAACCTAACTTGTTCAGGGTTTTCAAGAGGGACCTAAGACATGTAAATTCAAACTTCATCAACAACACTAACTGAACGTGAAATATGTGGTAAAGTCTATGTTTAATACTGTGTTAACAAAGCATTCTCATCATTTGTTATAGTATCACGATATAAACACTTCATTTCAGTAGTTCGTTATACAACTTTTTTAAAGTTAATTGTTTCGATACTTTACCTTGAACTTGCTTTGGCTGTATTTAAATTGCGTTGAAAGATGATGGCTCTCATCGCTTGCACCTAACCTGGAATATTTTTGACTTGGTTTAGGGAAAAACAAATCGCCATCATCTTGCGAACTTTTCACTTTCCTGTCGACTCTGCAATATTAACAAATTATATACAAGGAAATTAAATTAATTTCAAAGTAATAACACTTTTAACAACTATTCCCTGGTAGGCCATTCTCATCTCAGTCTTTATAGTCTTATTAATCATCTCAAGAAAGATAACTCTATGATGAAAAGCATATATACGCACTGTTTGTGATGACTTGCTTCCAAACGTTGCAACTTTGAAGGAGTTTTGATCGGCGAAGACGGACCCAAGTCAAGATCTGGACGGAACATTGAACTTTTGGATCTAAACTTGTCAAGATCTAGCACTTTCAGAGGTCGACGTGGCTGCTGAACTAAAAAACAAAAACTCCAGTTTTGACGCTGTTATATATCGCAGTTTTCGTGATATATTCTCAAATGAGTCCGGGTATTTTTTTATTCAAAAATTCCAACGTCCGACAATTTATGATAATCTTTCATTAAATATAAAACATGTCATTATCATATAACAATTATCGACTGAGATGTTTATAAGTTGTAGTATGGACTAGAGCATATATTAAGCTTATTAACCAATTCCTAAGAATATATTCAGTAAAATGTGTTATTATCCTTATCTAAAATCATTTCGTACTCACATGTAAAAGTATCCGAATGAATGCTTGAAATAGTCTGAATTGCTTTTAAATCTTCGCTATGCTTCCTGCTAGATGTTGTCACTTTGTGCCGATGAGCTGTCTTCGCATTAAATTTCTTTCTCTCGAAGAATTCCTAATGTAAGATATTTGTCAATTTAAGATTTTTTTTTTTTCATCATTAATTTGTGAAACATGTGTTGTTTTATAGGTATAACCTGCTATCCTGCAGGAAGAAATTGATTTCGAAAATAAGTGTAATTAAAGACAGCTGAAAATGCTCATTGTAAATCCTCGTGTCTGTAGGTGAACATCAATTGTAACTCCTGTAACCTTAGTGTCCGCGTGTGAAGACAGAAGGTAGATGTTGGATATTTCAAGTTTACCGAATGTTACGTATTTTCATAGGAGTTACAAAACTTGAAGTTACCTTTAAAATCGAAAACAAAACCAGACCTATGTTCCATTGAATGCATAGACACGGGAGTAGAAACCGTATCCGAATATGGGTAAAGTTGAAAGGGAACCGCATAGAAAATGAAGCCGGGTATATTTTCAACATTGAATATTGAACCGGGAAGTCGTGTAAACTGGAACCTAATAGAGATCACATTTACCGATTCATTGAAAGTTGACCCCAGAATATCATGACATATTTTGCTACGATGGAATATTAAGTTCCATATTCAACGTTAAAAATGGCCCTCACAATATTATGATATATTATCCATTTGGTAATAGGGGTTAATATTCAATTTTGAAAATGGGCCCCAAAATGTAATAGAACCCCACTAACTCATTTGAATGGACACTGGTTCCATATTTAAAGCTGAAATGTTTATTTTAATACAGATAAAAAGGATCCGTTTTGAAATTTGACTTGGAGATGTATCACAATCATTTGGTTCATTATTAATTATTCATATTCATTTCCAATGTTCTATAATACTATGTTTTCTTTGTTGCTTTCTGAGATTAGATATGATGACAGTTTTTTTCCTGTTGTGTTGAATATAGCTGTTATAACATTATTCTTCGCGTGTATCAGTCAAGGAACTTTAGCCAATTTCGATCTATCGCATATTTTGTGAAGGGATATAATATTGAAGGTTCCGTTGGAACAGAGGGCTGGCCGATATAGAGACACTTTCCTATGTATCTGAATTCCTACAATTTCGCTACTTAAACGAGATTTAATTTTCCGTGCGGATTTTAGTTTTTCGAGTCGAACTATGGCTATATTCCATAAGAAGTGTCCTGGTACACTATAATAAAGCTTTTAAAGCTTGAGACAAACTTTCACTATCTTGTTATGCAAGTTTTCTTTAATACAAAATGGATAGCGACACAACAAATGCACTAGCCTAGTTCTTCCTAATGCTAGGGAGGTCAGCTCAAAAAATGAACCACCTAGAAAACATTTTAAAACATGTTTTTTGGACAAAACTCAAAGAAAGAGGAATTTTGGTGCAAAAATTTTGGAAATCGGTTGAGCGGTTCAAAAGTTACATCAATTTTTGTACCTCGAAAAGCGACCCTTTTTCTGTTTTTGGCAAATAGTCCCTAAAAGAGGCATGTTTGAGGCCTTATATCTGAAAATGTGGTTATGATATGTATTGTCTGATTGTTGTAGGGTGCCAAGTTCCCCTTAGGCTTCAAAAAGAAACATTTACTTAGTTTAGGTGGGGACAGATAAAAAAAAAATTGGCAGCTGAACATGAGGAATTATTCGTTTGGACTTAGTTTTTTTGCGAAATGTGTCGGCACCCCTCTTTGCTAGACTACCACTTTTGAAGAACTTTATCTTAAAAAGTAATAACCCAATTTATCCAAATCTCCTTATTTTTACAGATCACAATGCATTTTCTTGAAAAAAAATTCCAGTTAGGGTTTAAGATCATTATTTTTTTTAATATTTTGATATCAAATACCCTGCGCAGCCCCTTTTTGAGACGAAATCAAAAATTTCAGAAAAAATGACTTTTTTGATGCAGAAAGCTCAAAAAAAATCTGGAATTTTTTTATATGGTGTTTCTTGTTGATCTTTGTATGTTTTATCAGAAAATATGTAATATTTCCCCTTAATTTTTTTTTTGAAAGCAACAGCTCCAAAATATAGCTGCCAAAGAGGTATATTTTTAGCCCCGAAAAGACGAAAAATAACATTTTTTCAGGACAAAAAGATCTTCAACTACTCCCAGGTGGTAATAAAATGACAATTTATATAAGAATGCTTATTTCTACATACAAATGATCAAGTTTTAACTCAAAACAACAATTTTTTGCAACATTTAAGATTGTTTTTCTACGTTTTGAAAATTTTGGATAAAACCTGAAATTTGTGTTTAATCATGAAATGCGAGAAGAATATAAACTATTGTATGGTGTATAAGGTATCATTTTAAAGATAGAAATATGTAGAATGCAACTAGCAAATATTTGTACCTCTATCTATTAACAGCACCAAGTATTTCTATAAAAACCTAGCCCTACCCCAAAATCAAACATTCTCAGAAGGTGAACCCAGCCCCCAATTTTTTTTTACTCCTACAAACAATATCATTTAAGAAAAAATGTTCCTGTTGACATTAGTTCACCTTTTATAAGCCTTAAGAGTTGAAACACGGTTATTCTTGTCTTTATAAGTTTATCCTTAAGATTAAGATAAAAGCACAAAAAATAGGTAAATCTGTCATTATCTAGCATAAGTTACTTTTAACATCAATGTTAAAATTTAACGGTCATAAAAATTGTTATCTAATTAATTCATTGATAGTGTTGAAAAAAAAAGTAAAAACAATCATCACATCCTTATCAAACTGCAAATAAAAAAGTGTATTGGATTGTAAATAAAACTTATCACACTTACCAAAAATAAAATGAAAATCAGTATATCAGAGCGTGTAAACAAACTAAAAAGAAAATAAATCAAAATAATTTTTTTTTTTTAGAAAAAGATTTATTTAGATTAAAAATTAAATAAAATAAATCACAATTATTATTCTTCCTCTGAAAAATTTGACAAATTAAAAAGGTAAAATAAAACTTAAATAAATAAAAGAGATTTTAAAAAGTGTCATAAATTAGCAAAACAATTAAAAATATAAAGAATTTCAACAAAATAAATAAAACAACTTTCTTTCACTTCAACAATACCCCCTTGCATTGATAAAGAAGGGCAGTTCTTACATTCAGAAGGAATTTAACAACCAAGATATAGACCAAAATCAACTTTCTGAGTTAAGAAGTATGGGCTAGTTGAGAGGGAGTATAATCATGATATTTGACAGAGAAAATTGTTTTCTCATCAAATGTTCATGCATTTATTTCATGGAAAATAATTTGTATTTGTGAAGTATGGTTCTGTGTTCAGAAAATGTTTTTTTTATACCCCCAAATATATTTTTCTTAACCACAGCAACTATCTCCGTTTTTTCTTTTGTTCTAAAACATACTTTTATATAAATCCTAAAGATAATCGAATGTTTCCTTTGATATTTAACATAAAACCCCAAAAATGTTCCGAATGGACATACTGATGTCATGAACGTGTCCCATTGGTCAATTTTGTTTACCGGGTCGGGAGGATTTGCACCCGGCCTGCAGCAGCAGCAAAGTTCGATAACTCATACGAACAAAACATTGTGGCAAAAGTCATTCAAATATCCAATGATTTCCGCTGGCTGCTCTTGTTATTTTGTTGAAACCTTGGTTACCAATCGCTAGAGGAAGGTCCAGGCTACCAAAATCCGAGTGATCCCTGTTCGCGGCGAAGTGATATCACGGTAAAAAAACACTGTTTTGCAAATTTATATTTTTTACAGTGTGATCCCTATACTTTTTCAAAAGAGATCACTCAGTTTCAAAAACTAGACTATATTTCCTAAATTTTAAGCCATTAATGGTAAAAATTGGTCCAGTAATAGCCAGCGGATTTAATTCTGAACTTGGCACACTTGTTGACACATAAATCAACATGGCGGCCGAATTTTTGGAAACGACTTCACTTCGAACTCCATGCAATGGTAGGAATTTATATCTTATTACAAAATGATTACCAAAATAGGAAAATATAAGTCTTGAACTTTATTTTGATATATTTTTATCCCCCAACTACGCTTATTTGATATTTTAATTTTAGTGTGAAAAACCCGAAAAAATGGGGTTTTTTGCTCCAACAGAACGTAATAAGCCTGTAA